>NW_027520039.1:1317500-1666723 GCF_051989625.1 Stigmatopora argus
TGCTTTTCAGAGGCTGAAAAGCATGTTTTGGCCGAGTATGATAATTTTCATTAAAACTTGATTTCTATCACTTCGAATGATGCCAAATGAATAACTTACTTGAATTGGACCATTTTACACTATGTCCATTGTAGATTTGTGTCTCCGACAGTTCGTTTGGTTGCAGGGGACATTTTCAGTTTTTATGGCCAAAATGTGCTTTTCAGAGGCTGAAAAGCATGTTTTGGCAGAGTATGATAATTTTCATTAAAACTTAATTTCTATCACTTCGAATGATGCCAAATGAATAACTTACTTGAATTGGACCATTTTACACTATGTCCATTGTAGATTTGTGTCTCTGACAGTTCGTTTGGTTGCAGGGGACAAATTCAGTTTTTATGGCCAAAATGTGCTTTTCAGGGGCTGAAAAGCATGTTTTGGCCGAGTTTGATAATTTTCATTAAAACTTGATTTCTATCACTTCGATTGATGCCAAATGAATAACTTACTTGAATTGGACCATTTTACACTATGTCCATTGTAGATTTGTGTCTCCGACAGTTTGTTTGGTTGCAGGGGACATTTTCAGTTTTTATGGCCAAAATGTGCTTTTCAGAGGCTGAAAAGCATGTTTTGGCAGAGTATGATAATTTTCATTAAAACTTAATTTCTATCACTTCGAATGATGCCAAATGAATAACTTACTTGAATTGGACCATTTTACACTATGTCCATTGTAGATTTGTGTCTCTGACAGTTCGTTTGGTTGCAGGGGACAAATTCAGTTTTTATGGCCAAAATGTGCTTTTCAGGGGCTGAAAAGCATGTTTTGGCCGAGTTTGATAATTTTCATTAAAACTTGATTTCTATCACTTCGATTGATGCCAAATGAATAACTTACTTGAATTGGACCATTTTACACTATGTCCATTGTAGATTTGTGTCTCCGACAGTTCGTTTGGTTGCAGGGGACATTTTCAGTTTTTATGGCCAAAATGTGCTTTTCAGAGGCTGAAAAGCATGTTTTGGCCGAGTATGATAATTTACATTAAAACTTAATTTCTATCACTTCGAATGATGCCAAATGAATAACTTACTTGAATTGGACCATTTTACACTATGTCCATTGTAGATTTGTGTCTCTGACAGTTCATTTCGTTGCAGGGGACATATTCAGTTTTTATGGCCAAAATGTGCTTTTCAGGGGCTGAAAAGCACGTTTTGGCAGAATATGATAATTTTCATTAAAACTTGATTTCTATCCATTCGAATGATGCCAAATGAATAACTTACTTGAATTGGACCATTTTGCACTATGTCCATTGTAGATTTGTGTCTCTGACAGTTCGTTTGGTTGCAGGGGACATATTCAGTTTTTATGGCCAAAATGTGCTTTTCAGGGGCTGAAAAGCATGTTTTGGCCGAGTTTGATAATTTTCATTAAAACTTGATTTCTATCACTTCGATTGATGCCAAATGAATAACTTACTTGAATTGGACCATTTTACACTATGTCCATTGTAGATTTGTGTCTCCGACAGTTCGTTTGGTTGCAGGGGACATTTTCAGTTTTTATGGCCAAAATGTGCTTTTCAGAGGCTGAAAAGCATGTTTTGGCCGAGTATGATAATTTTCATTAAAACTTGATTTCTATCACTTCGAATGATGCCAAATGAATAATTTGCTTGAATTGGACCATTTTACACTATGTCCATTGTAGATTTGTGTCTCTGACAGTTGTTTGGTTGCAGGGGACATATTCAGTTTTTATGGCCAAAATGTGCTTTTCAGAGGCTGAAAAGCATGTTTTGGCAGAGTATGATAATTTTCATTAAAACTTAATTTCTATCACTTCAAATGATGCCAAATGAATAACTTACTTGAATTGGACCATTTTACACTATGTCCATTGTAGATTTGTGTCTCTGACAGTTCGTTTGGTTGCAGGGGTCAAATTCAGTTTTTATGGCCAAAATGTGCTTTTCAGGGGCTGAAAAGCATGTTTTGGCCGAGTTTGATAATTTTCATTAAAACTTGATTTCTATCACTTCGATTGATGCCAAATGAATAACTTACTTGAATTGGACCATTTTACACTATGCCCATTGTAGATTTGTGTCTCTGACAGTTCGTTTGGTTGCAGGGGACATATTCAGTTTTTATGGCCAAAATGTGCTTTTCAGAGGCTGAAAAGCATGTTTTGGCCGAGTATGATAATTTTCATTAAAACTTGATTTCTATCACTTCGAATGATGCCAAATGAATAACTTACTTGAATTGGACCATTTTACACTATGTCCATTGTAGATTTGTGTCTCTGACAGTTCGTTTGGTTGCAGGGGACAAATTCAGTTTTTATGGCCAAAATGTGCTTTTCAGGGGCTGAAAAGCATGTTTTGGCCGAGTTTGATAATTTTCATTAAAACTTGATTTCTATCACTTCGATTGATGCCAAATGAATAACTTACTTGAATTGGACCATTTTACACTATGTCCATTGTAGATTTGTGTCTCCGACAGTTTGTTTGGTTGCAGGGGACATTTTCAGTTTTTATGGCCAAAATGTGCTTTTCAGAGGCTGAAAAGCATGTTTTGGCAGAGTATGATAATTTTCATTAAAACTTAATTTCTATCACTTCGAATGATGCCAAATGAATAACTTACTTGAATTGGACCATTTTACACTATGTCCATTGTAGATTTGTGTCTCCGACAGTTCGTTTGGTTGCAGGGGACATTTTCAGTTTTTATGGCCAAAATGTGCTTTTCAGAGGCTGAAAAGCATGTTTTGGCAGAGTATGATAATTTTCATTAAAACTTAATTTCTATCACTTCGAATGATGCCAAATGAATAACTTACTTGAATTGGACCATTTTACACTATGTCCATTGTAGATTTGTGTCTCTGACAGTTCGTTTGGTTGCAGGGGACAAATTCAGTTTTTATGGCCAAAATGTGCTTTTCAGGGGCTGAAAAGCATGTTTTGGCCGAGTTTGATAATTTTCATTAAAACTTGATTTCTATCACTTCGATTGATGCCAAATGAATAACTTACTTGAATTGGACCATTTTACACTATGTCCATTGTAGATTTGTGTCTCCGACAGTTTGTTTGGTTGCAGGGGACATTTTCAGTTTTTATGGCCAAAATGTGCTTTTCAGAGGCTGAAAAGCATGTTTTGGCAGAGTATGATAATTTTCATTAAAACTTAATTTCTATCACTTCGAATGATGCCAAATGAATAACTTACTTGAATTGGACCATTTTACACTATGTCCATTGTAGATTTGTGTCTCTGACAGTTCGTTTGGTTGCAGGGGACAAATTCAGTTTTTATGGCCAAAATGTGCTTTTCAGGGGCTGAAAAGCATGTTTTGGCCGAGTTTGATAATTTTCATTAAAACTTGATTTCTATCACTTCGATTGATGCCAAATGAATAACTTACTTGAATTGGACCATTTTACACTATGTCCATTGTAGATTTGTGTCTCCGACAGTTCGTTTGGTTGCAGGGGACATTTTCAGTTTTTATGGCCAAAATGTGCTTTTCAGAGGCTGAAAAGCATGTTTTGGCCGAGTATGATAATTTTCATTAAAACTTGATTTCTATCACTTCGAATGATGCCAAATGAATAACTTACTTGAATTGGACCATTTTACACTATGTCCATTGTAGATTTGTGTCTCTGACAGTTCGTTTGGTTGCAGGGGACATATTCAGTTTTTATGGCCAAAATGTGCTTTTCAGAGGCTGAAAAGCATGTTTTGGCCGAGTATGATAATTTTCATTAAAACTTGATTTCTATCACTTCGAATGATGCCAAATGAATAACTTACTTGAATTGGACCATTTTACACTATGTCCATTGTAGATTTGTGTCTCCGACAGTTCGTTTGGTTGCAGGGGACATTTTCAGTTTTTATGGCCAAAATGTGCTTTTCAGAGGCTGAAAAGCATGTTTTGGCCGAGTATGATAATTTACATTAAAACTTAATTTCTATCACTTCGAATGATGCCAAATGAATAACTTACTTGAATTGGACCATTTTACACTATGTCCATTGTAGATTTGTGTCTCTGACAGTTCATTTCGTTGCAGGGGACATATTCAGTTTTTATGGCCAAAATGTGCTTTTCAGGGGCTGAAAAGCACGTTTTGGCAGAATATGATAATTTTCATTAAAACTTGATTTCTATCCATTCGAATGATGCCAAATGAATAACTTACTTGAATTGGACCATTTTACACTATGTCCATTGTAGATTTGTGTCTCTGACAGTTCGTTTGGTTGCAGGGGACATATTCAGTTTTTATGGCCAAAATGTGCTTTTCAGGGGCTGAAAAGCATGTTTTGGCCGAGTTTGATAATTTTCATTAAAACTTGATTTCTATCACTTCGATTGATGCCAAATGAATAACTTACTTGAATTGGACCATTTTACACTATGTCCATTGTAGATTTGTGTCTCCGACAGTTCGTTTGGTTGCAGGGGACATTTTCAGTTTTTATGGCCAAAATGTGCTTTTCAGAGGCTGAAAAGCATGTTTTGGCCGAGTATGATAATTTTCATTAAAACTTGATTTCTATCACTTCGAATGATGCCAAATGAATAACTTACTTGAATTGGACCATTTTACACTATGTCCATTGTAGATTTGTGTCTCTGACAGTTCGTTTGGTTGCAGGGGACATATTCAGTTTTTATGGCCAAAATGTGCTTTTCAGAGGCTGAAAAGCATGTTTTGGCCGAGTATGATAATTTTCATTAAAACTTGATTTCTATCACTTCGAATGATGCCAAATGAATAACTTACTTGAATTGGACCATTTTACACTATGTCCATTGTAGATTTGTGTCTCCGACAGTTCGTTTGGTTGCAGGGGACATTTTCAGTTTTTATGGCCAAAATGTGCTTTTCAGAGGCTGAAAAGCATGTTTTGGCCGAGTATGATAATTTACATTAAAACTTAATTTCTATCACTTCGAATGATGCCAAATGAATAACTTACTTGAATTGGACCATTTTACACTATGTCCATTGTAGATTTGTGTCTCTGACAGTTCATTTCGTTGCAGGGGACATATTCAGTTTTTATGGCCAAAATGTGCTTTTCAGGGGCTGAAAAGCACGTTTTGGCAGAATATGATAATTTTCATTAAAACTTGATTTCTATCCATTCGAATGATGCCAAATGAATAACTTACTTGAATTGGACCATTTTACACTATGTCCATTGTAGATTTGTGTCTCTGACAGTTCGTTTGGTTGCAGGGGACATATTCAGTTTTTATGGCCAAAATGTGCTTTTCAGGGGCTGAAAAGCATGTTTTGGCCGAGTATGATAATTTTCATTAAAACTTGATTTCTATCACTTCGAATGATGCCAAATGAATAACTTACTTGAATTGGACCATTTTACACTATGTCCATTGTAGATTTGTGTCTCTGACAGTTCGTTTGGTTGCAGGGGACATATTCAGTTTTTATGGCCAAAATGTGCTTTTCAGGGGCTGAAAAGCATGTTTTGGGCGAGTTTGATAATTTTCATTAAAACTTGATTTCTATCACTTCGATTGATGCCAAATGAATAACTTACTTGAATTGGACCATTTTACACTATGTCCATTGTAGATTTGTGTCTCTGACAGTTCGTTTGGTTGCAGGGGACATTTTCAGTTTTTATGGCCAAAATGTGCTTTTCAGAGGCTGAAAAGCATGTTTTGGCAGAGTATGATAATTTTCATTAAAACTTAATTTCTATCCCTTCGAATGATGCCAAATGAATAACTTACTTGAATTGGACCATTTTACACTATGTCCATTGTAGATTTGTGTCTCCGACAGTTCGTTTTGTTGCAGGGGACATTTTCAGTTTTTATGGCCAAAATGTGCTTTTCAGAGGCTGAAAAGCATGTTTTGGCAGAGTATGATAATTTTCATTAAAACTTAATTTCTATCACTTCGAATGATGCCAAATGAATAACTTACTTGAATTGGACCATTTTACACTATGTCCATTGTAGATTTGTGTCTCTGACAGTTCGTTTTGTTGCAGGGGACATATTCAGTTTTTATGGCCAAAATGTGCTTTTCAGGGGCTGAAAAGCATGTTTTGGCCGAGTTTGATAATTTTCATTAAAACTTGATTTCTATCACTTCGATTGATGCCAAATGAATAATTTGCTTGAATTGGACCATTTTACACTATGTCCATTGTAGATTTGTGTCTCTGACAGTTCGTTTGGTTGCAGGGGACATATTCAGTTTTTATGGCCAAAATGTGCTTTTCAGAGGCTGAAAAGCATGTTTTGGCCGAGTATGATAATTTTCATTAAAACTTGATTTCTATCACTTCGAATGATGCCAAATGAATAACTTACTTGAATTGGACCATTTTACACTATGTCCATTGAAGATTTGTGTCTCCGACAGTTCGTTTGGTTGCAGGGGACATTTTCAGTTTTTATGGCCAAAATGTGCTTTTCAGAGGCTGAAAAGCATGTTTTGGCAGAGTATGATAATTTTCATTAAAACTTAATTTCTATCACTTTGAATGATGCCAAATGAATAACTTAATTGAATTGGACCATTTTACACTTAGTCCATTGTAGATTTGTGTCTCTGACAGTTCGTTTGGTTGCAGGGGACATATTCAGTTTTTATGGCCAAAATGTGCTTTTCAGGGGCTGAAAAGCACGTTTTGGCAGAATATGATAATTTTCATTAAAACTTGATTTCTATCCATTCGAATGATGCCAAATGAATAACTTACTTGAATTGGACCATTTTACACTATGTCCATTGTAGATTTGTGTCTCTGACAGTTCGTTTGGTTGCAGGGGACATATTCAGTTTTTATGGCCAAAATGTTTTTTTCAGGGGCTGAAAAGCATGTTTTGGCCGAGTATGATAATTTTCATTAAAACTTGATTTCTATCACTTCGAATGATGCCAAATGAATAACTTACTTGAATTGGACCATTTTACACTATGTTCATTGTAGATTTGTGTCTCTGACAGTTCGTTTGGTTGCAGGGGACATATTCAGTTTTTATGGCCAAAATGTGCTTTTCAGGGGCTGAAAAGCATGTTTTGGCCGAGTTTGATAATTTTCATTAAAACTTGATTTCTATCACTTCGATTGATGCCAAATGAATAACTTACTTGAATTGGACCATTTTACACTATGTCCATTGTAGATTTGTGTCTCCGACAGTTCGTTTGGTTGCAGGGGACATTTTCAGTTTTTATGGCCAAAATGTGCTTTTCAGAGGCTGAAAAGCATGTTTTGGCCGAGTATGATAATTTTCATTAAAACTTGATTTCTATCACTTCGAATGATGCCAAATGAATAATTTGCTTGAATTGGACCATTTTACACTATGTCCATTGTAGATTTGTGTCTCTGACAGTTCGTTTGGTTGCAGGGGACATATTCAGTTTTTATGGCCAAAATGTGCTTTTCAGAGGCTGAAAAGCATGTTTTGGCAGAGTATGATAATTTTCATTAAAACTTAATTTCTATCACTTCGAATGATGCCAAATGAATAACTTACTTGAATTGGACCATTTTACACTATGTCCATTGTAGATTTGTGTCTCCGACAGTTCGTTTGGTTGCAGGGGACATTTTCAGTTTTTATGGCCAAAATGTGCTTTTCAGAGGCTGAAAAGCATGTTTTGGCCGAGTATGATAATTTACATTAAAACTTAATTTCTATCACTTCGAATGATGCCAAATGAATAACTTACTTGAATTGGACCATTTTACACTATGTCCATTGTAGATTTGTGTCTCTGACAGTTCATTTCGTTGCAGGGGACATATTCAGTTTTTATGGCCAAAATGTGCTTTTCAGGGGCTGAAAAGCACGTTTTGGCAGAATATGATAATTTTCATTAAAACTTGATTTCTATCCATTCGAATGATGCCAAATGAATAACTTACTTGAATTGGACCATTTTACACTATATCCATTGTAGATTTGTGTCTCTGACAGTTCGTTTGGTTGCAGGGGACATATTCAGTTTTTATGGCCAAAATGTGCTTTTCAGGGGCTGAAAAGCACGTTTTGGCAGAATATGATAATTTTCATTAAAACTTGATTTCTATCCATTCGAATGATGCCAAATGAATAACTTACTTGAATTGGACCATTTTACACTAAGTCCATTGTAGATTTGTGTCTCTGACAGTTCGTTTGGTTGCAGGGGACATATTCAGTTTTTATGGCCAAAATGTGCTTTTCAGGGGCTGAAAAGCATGTTTTGGCCGAGTATGATAATTTTCATTAAAACTTGATTTCTATCACTTCGAATGATGCCAAATGAATAACTTACTTGAATTGGACCATTTTACACTATGTCCATTGTAGATTTGTGTCTCTGACAGTTCGTTTGGTTGCAGGGGACATATTCAGTTTTTATGGCCAAAATGTGCTTTTCAGGGGCTGAAAAGCATGTTTTGGGCGAGTTTGATAATTTTCATTAAAACTTGATTTCTATCACTTCGATTGATGCCAAATGAATAACTTACTTGAATTGGACCATTTTACACTATGTCCATTGTAGATTTGTGTCTCCGACAGTTCGTTTGGTTGCAGGGGACATTTTCAGTTTTTATGGCCAAAATGTGCTTTTCAGAGGCTGAAAAGCATGTTTTGGCCGAGTATGATAATTTTCATTAAAACTTGATTTCTATCACTTCGAATGATGCCAAATGAATAACTTAATTGAATTGGACCATTTTACACTTAGTCCATTGTAGATTTGTGTCTCTGACAGTTCGTTTGGTTGCAGGGGACATATTCAGTTTTTATGGCCAAAATGTGCTTTTCAGAGGCTGAAAAGCATGTTTTGGCCGAGTATGATAATTTTCATTAAAACTTGATTTCTATCACTTCGATTGATGCCAAATGAATAACTTACTTGAATTGGACCATTTTACACTATGTCCATTGTAGATTTGTGTCTCCGACAGTTCGTTTGGTTGCAGGGGACATTTTCAGTTTTTATGGCCAAAATGTGCTTTTCAGAGGCTGAAAAGCATGTTTTGGCCGAGTATGATAATTTTCATTAAAACTTGATTTCTATCACTTCGAATGATGCCAAATGAATAACTTACTTGAATTGGACCATTTTACACTATGTCCATTGTAGATTTGTGTCTCCGACAGTTCGTTTGGTTGCAGGGGACATTTTCAGTTTTTATGGCCAAAATGTGCTTTTCAGAGGCTGAAAAGCATGTTTTGGCCGAGTATGATAATTTACATTAAAACTTAATTTCTATCACTTCGAATGATGCCAAATGAATAACTTACTTGAATTGGACCATTTTACACTATGTCCATTGTAGATTTGTGTCTCTGACAGTTCATTTCGTTGCAGGGGACATATTCAGTTTTTATGGCCAAAATGTGCTTTTCAGGGGCTGAAAAGCACGTTTTGGCAGAATATGATAATTTTCATTAAAACTTGATTTCTATCCATTCGAATGATGCCAAATGAATAACTTACTTGAATTGGACCATTTTACACTATGTCCATTGTAGATTTGTGTCTCTGACAGTTCGTTTGGTTGCAGGGGACATATTCAGTTTTTATGGCCAAAATGTTTTTTTCAGGGGCTGAAAAGCATGTTTTGGCCGAGTATGATAATTTTCATTAAAACTTGATTTCTATCACTTCGAATGATGCCAAATGAATAACTTACTTGAATTGGACCATTTTACACTATGTTCATTGTAGATTTGTGTCTCTGACAGTTCGTTTGGTTGCAGGGGACATATTCAGTTTTTATGGCCAAAATGTGCTTTTCAGGGGCTGAAAAGCATGTTTTGGCCGAGTTTGATAATTTTCATTAAAACTTGATTTCTATCACTTCGATTGATGCCAAATGAATAACTTACTTGAATTGGACCATTTTACACTATGTCCATTGTAGATTTGTGTCTCCGACAGTTCGTTTGGTTGCAGGGGACATTTTCAGTTTTTATGGCCAAAATGTGCTTTTCAGAGGCTGAAAAGCATGTTTTGGCCGAGTATGATAATTTTCATTAAAACTTGATTTCTATCACTTCGAATGATGCCAAATGAATAATTTGCTTGAATTGGACCATTTTACACTATGTCCATTGTAGATTTGTGTCTCTGACAGTTCGTTTGGTTGCAGGGGACATATTCAGTTTTTATGGCCAAAATGTGCTTTTCAGAGGCTGAAAAGCATGTTTTGGCAGAGTATGATAATTTTCATTAAAACTTAATTTCTATCACTTCGAATGATGCCAAATGAATAACTTACTTGAATTGGACCATTTTACACTATGTCCATTGTAGATTTGTGTCTCTGACAGTTCGTTTGGTTGCAGGGGACAAATTCAGTTTTTATGGCCAAAATGTGCTTTTCAGGGGCTGAAAAGCATGTTTTGGCCGAGTTTGATAATTTTCATTAAAACTTGATTTCTATCACTTCGATTGATGCCAAATGAATAACTTACTTGAATTGGACCATTTTACACTATGTCCATTGTAGATTTGTGTCTCCGACAGTTCGTTTGGTTGCAGGGGACATTTTCAGTTTTTATGGCCAAAATGTGCTTTTCAGAGGCTGAAAAGCATGTTTTGGCCGAGTATGATAATTTTCATTAAAACTTGATTTCTATCACTTCGAATGATGCCAAATGAATAACTTGCTTGAATTGGACCATTTTACACTATGTCCATTGTAGATTTGTGTCTCCGACAGTTCGTTTGGTTGCAGGGGACATTTTCAGTTTTTATGGCCAAAATGTGCTTTTCAGAGGCTGAAAAGCATGTTTTGGCCGAGTATGATAATTTTCATTAAAACTTGATTTCTATCACTTCGAATGATGCCAAATGAATAACTTGCTTGAATTGGACCATTTTACACTATGTCCATTGTAGATTTGTGTCTCCGACAGTTCGTTTGGTTGCAGGGGACATTTTCAGTTTTTATGGCCAAAATGTGCTTTTCAGAGGCTGAAAAGCATGTTTTGGCCGAGTATGATAATTTACATTAAAACTTAATTTCTATCACTTCGAATGATGCCAAATGAATAACTTACTTGAATTGGACCATTTTACACTATGTCCATTGTAGATTTGTGTCTCTGACAGTTCATTTCGTTGCAGGGGACATATTCAGTTTTTATGGCCAAAATGTGCTTTTCAGGGGCTGAAAAGCACGTTTTGGCAGAATATGATAATTTTCATTAAAACTTGATTTCTATCCATTCGAATGATGCCAAATGAATAACTTACTTGAATTGGACCATTTTACACTATATCCATTGTAGATTTGTGTCTCTGACAGTTCGTTTGGTTGCAGGGGACATATTCAGTTTTTATGGCCAAAATGTGCTTTTCAGGGGCTGAAAAGCACGTTTTGGCAGAATATGATAATTTTCATTAAAACTTGATTTCTATCCATTCGAATGATGCCAAATGAATAACTTACTTGAATTGGACCATTTTACACTAAGTCCATTGTAGATTTGTGTCTCTGACAGTTCGTTTGGTTGCAGGGGACATATTCAGTTTTTATGGCCAAAATGTGCTTTTCAGGGGCTGAAAAGCATGTTTTGGCCGAGTATGATAATTTTCATTAAAACTTGATTTCTATCACTTCGAATGATGCCAAATGAATAACTTACTTGAATTGGACCATTTTACACTATGTCCATTGTAGATTTGTGTCTCTGACAGTTCGTTTGGTTGCAGGGGACATATTCAGTTTTTATGGCCAAAATGTGCTTTTCAGGGGCTGAAAAGCATGTTTTGGGCGAGTTTGATAATTTTCATTAAAACTTGATTTCTATCACTTCGATTGATGCCAAATGAATAACTTACTTGAATTGGACCATTTTACACTATGTCCATTGTAGATTTGTGTCTCCGACAGTTCGTTTGGTTGCAGGGGACATTTTCAGTTTTTATGGCCAAAATGTGCTTTTCAGAGGCTGAAAAGCATGTTTTGGCCGAGTATGATAATTTTCATTAAAACTTGATTTCTATCACTTCGAATGATGCCAAATGAATAATTTGCTTGAATTGGACCATTTTACACTATGTCCATTGTAGATTTGTGTCTCTGACAGTTCGTTTGGTTGCAGGGGACATATTCAGTTTTTATGGCCAAAATGTGCTTTTCAGAGGCTGAAAAGCATGTTTTGGCCGAGTATGATAATTTTCATTAAAACTTGATTTCTATCACTTCGAATGATGCCAAATGAATAACTTACTTGAATTGGACCATTTTACACTATGTCCATTGTAGATTTGTGTCTCCGACAGTTCGTTTGGTTGCAGGGGACATTTTCAGTTTTTATGGCCAAAATGTGCTTTTCAGAGGCTGAAAAGCATGTTTTGGCAGAGTATGATAATTTTCATTAAAACTTAATTTCTATCACTTCGAATGATGCCAAATGAATAACTTACTTGAATTGGACCATTTTACACTATGTCCATTGTAGATTTGTGTCTCTAACAGTTCGTTTGGTTGCAGGGGACAAATTCAGTTTTTATGGCCAAAATGTGCTTTTCAGGGGCTGAAAAGCATGTTTTGGCCGAGTTTGATAATTTTCATTAAAACTTGATTTCTATCACTTCGATTGATGCCAAATGAATAACTTACTTGAATTGGACCATTTTACACTATGTCCATTGTAGATTTGTGTCTCTGACAGTTCGTTTGGTTGCAGGGGACATATTCAGTTTTTATGGCCAAAATGTGCTTTTCAGGGGCTGAAAAGCATGTTTTGGCCGAGTTTGATAATTTTCATTAAAACTTGATTTCTATCACTTCCATTGATGCCAAATGAATAACTTACTTGAATTGGACCATTTTACACTATGTCCATTGTAGATTTGTGTCTCCGACAGTTCGTTTGGTTGCAGGGGACATTTTCAGTTTTTATGGCCAAAATGTGCTTTTCAGAGGCTGAAAAGCATGTTTTGGCCGAGTATGATAATTTTCATTAAAACTTGATTTCTATCACTTCGAATGATGCCAAATGAATAATTTGCTTGAATTGGACCATTTTACACTATGTCCATTGTAGATTTGTGTCTCTGACAGTTCGTTTGGTTGCAGGGGACATATTCAGTTTTTATGGCCAAAATGTGCTTTTCAGAGGCTGAAAAGCATGTTTTGGCAGAGTATGATAATTTTCATTAAAACTTAATTTCTATCACTTCGAATGATGCCAAATGAATAACTTACTTGAATTGGACCATTTTACACTATGTCCATTGTAGATTTGTGTCTCTGACAGTTCGTTTGGTTGCAGGGGTCAAATTCAGTTTTTATGGCCAAAATGTGCTTTTCAGGGGCTGAAAAGCATGTTTTGGCCGAGTTTGATAATTTTCATTAAAACTTGATTTCTATCACTTCGATTGATGCCAAATGAATAACTTACTTGAATTGGACCATTTTACACTATGTCCATTGTAGATTTGTGTCTCTGACAGTTCGTTTGGTTGCAGGGGACATATTCAGTTTTTATGGCCAAAATGTGCTTTTCAGGGGCTGAAAAGCATGTTTTGGGCGAGTTTGATAATTTTCATTAAAACTTGATTTCTATCACTTCGATTGATGCCAAATGAATAACTTACTTGAATTGGACCATTTTACACTATGTCCATTGTAGATTTGTGTCTCCGACAGTTCGTTTGGTTGCAGGGGACATTTTCAGTTTTTATGGCCAAAATGTGCTTTTCAGAGGCTGAAAAGCATGTTTTGGCCGAGTATGATAATTTTCATTAAAACTTGATTTCTATCACTTCGAATGATGCCAAATGAATAATTTGCTTGAATTGGACCATTTTACACTATGTCCATTGTAGATTTGTGTTTTTGACAGTTCGTTTGGTTGCAGGGGACATATTCAGTTTTTATGGCCAAAATGTGCTTTTCAGAGGCTGAAAAGCATGTTTTGGCCGAGTATGATAATTTTCATTAAAACTTGATTTCTATCACTTCGAATGATGCCAAATGAATAACTTACTTGAATTGGACCATTTTACACTATGTCCATTGTAGATTTGTGTCTCCGACAGTTCGTTTGGTTGCAGGGGACATTTTCAGTTTTTATGGCCAAAATGTGCTTTTCAGAGGCTGAAAAGCATGTTTTGGCAGAGTATGATAATTTTCATTAAAACTTAATTTCTATCACTTCGAATGATGCCAAATGAATAACTTACTTGAATTGGACCATTTTACACTATGTCCATTGTAGATTTGTGTCTCTGACAGTTCGTTTGGTTGCAGGGGACAAATTCAGTTTTTATGGCCAAAATGTGCTTTTCAGGGGCTGAAAAGCATGTTTTGGCCGAGTTTGATAATTTTCATTAAAACTTGATTTCTATCACTTCGATTGATGCCAAATGAATAACTTACTTGAATTGGACCATTTTACACTATGTCCATTGTAGATTTGTGTCTCCGACAGTTTGTTTGGTTGCAGGGGACATTTTCAGTTTTTATGGCCAAAATGTGCTTTTCAGAGGCTGAAAAGCATGTTTTGGCAGAGTATGATAATTTTCATTAAAACTTGATTTCTATCACTTCGAATGATGCCAAATGAATAACTTACTTGAATTGGACCATTTTACACTATGTCCATTGTAGATTTGTGTCTCTGACAGTTCGTTTGGTTGCAGGGGACATATTCAGTTTTTATGGCCAAAATGTGCTTTTCAGGGGCTGAAAAGCATGTTTTGGCCGAGTTTGATAATTTTCATTAAAACTTGATTTCTATCACTTCGATTGATGCCAAATGAATAACTTACTTGAATTGGACCATTTTACACTATGTCCATTGTAGATTTGTGTCTCCGACAGTTCGTTTGGTTGCAGGGGACATTTTCAGTTTTTATGGCCAAAATGTGCTTTTCAGAGGCTGAAAAGCATGTTTTGGCCGAGTATGATAATTTTCATTAAAACTTGATTTCTATCACTTCGAATGATGCCAAATGAATAATTTGCTTGAATTGGACCATTTTACACTATGTCCATTGTAGATTTGTGTCTCTGACAGTTCGTTTGGTTGCAGGGGACATATTCAGTTTTTATGGCCAAAATGTGCTTTTCAGAGGCTGAAAAGCATGTTTTGGCAGAGTATGATAATTTTCATTAAAACTTAATTTCTATCACTTCGAATGATGCCAAATGAATAACTTACTTGAATTGGACCATTTTACACTATGTCCATTGTAGATTTGTGTCTCTGACAGTTCGTTTGGTTGCAGGGGACAAATTCAGTTTTTATGGCCAAAATGTGCTTTTCAGGGGCTGAAAAGCATGTTTTGGCCGAGTTTGATAATTTTCATTAAAACTTGATTTCTATCACTTCGATTGATGCCAAATGAATAACTTACTTGAATTGGACCATTTTACACTATGTCCATTGTAGATTTGTGTCTCCGACAGTTCGTTTGGTTGCAGGGGACATTTTCAGTTTTTATGGCCAAAATGTGCTTTTCAGAGGCTGAAAAGCATGTTTTGGCCGAGTATGATAATTTTCATTAAAACTTGATTTCTATCACTTCGAATGATGCCAAATGAATAACTTGCTTGAATTGGACCATTTTACACTATGTCCATTGTAGATTTGTGTCTCCGACAGTTCGTTTGGTTGCAGGGGACATTTTCAGTTTTTATGGCCAAAATGTGCTTTTCAGAGGCTGAAAAGCATGTTTTGGCCGAGTATGATAATTTACATTAAAACTTAATTTCTATCACTTCGAATGATGCCAAATGAATAACTTACTTGAATTGGACCATTTTACACTATGTCCATTGTAGATTTGTGTCTCTGACAGTTCATTTCGTTGCAGGGGACATATTCAGTTTTTATGGCCAAAATGTGCTTTTCAGGGGCTGAAAAGCACGTTTTGGCAGAATATGATAATTTTCATTAAAACTTGATTTCTATCCATTCGAATGATGCCAAATGAATAACTTACTTGAATTGGACCATTTTACACTATATCCATTGTAGATTTGTGTCTCTGACAGTTCGTTTGGTTGCAGGGGACATATTCAGTTTTTATGGCCAAAATGTGCTTTTCAGGGGCTGAAAAGCACGTTTTGGCAGAATATGATAATTTTCATTAAAACTTGATTTCTATCCATTCGAATGATGCCAAATGAATAACTTACTTGAATTGGACCATTTTACACTAAGTCCATTGTAGATTTGTGTCTCTGACAGTTCGTTTGGTTGCAGGGGACATATTCAGTTTTTATGGCCAAAATGTGCTTTTCAGGGGCTGAAAAGCATGTTTTGGCCGAGTATGATAATTTTCATTAAAACTTGATTTCTATCACTTCGAATGATGCCAAATGAATAACTTACTTGAATTGGACCATTTTACACTATGTCCATTGTAGATTTGTGTCTCTGACAGTTCGTTTGGTTGCAGGGGACATATTCAGTTTTTATGGCCAAAATGTGCTTTTCAGGGGCTGAAAAGCATGTTTTGGGCGAGTTTGATAATTTTCATTAAAACTTGATTTCTATCACTTCGATTGATGCCAAATGAATAACTTACTTGAATTGGACCATTTTACACTATGTCCATTGTAGATTTGTGTCTCCGACAGTTCGTTTGGTTGCAGGGGACATTTTCAGTTTTTATGGCCAAAATGTGCTTTTCAGAGGCTGAAAAGCATGTTTTGGCCGAGTATGATAATTTTCATTAAAACTTGATTTCTATCACTTCGAATGATGCCAAATGAATAATTTGCTTGAATTGGACCATTTTACACTATGTCCATTGTAGATTTGTGTCTGACAGTTCGTTTGGTTGCAGGGGACATATTCAGTTTTTATGGCCAAAATGTGCTTTTCAGAGGCTGAAAAGCATGTTTTGGCCGAGTATGATAATTTTCATTAAAACTTGATTTCTATCACTTCGAATGATGCCAAATGAATAACTTACTTGAATTGGACCATTTTACACTATGTCCATTGTAGATTTGTGTCTCCGACAGTTCGTTTGGTTGCAGGGGACATTTTCAGTTTTTATGGCCAAAATGTGCTTTTCAGAGGCTGAAAAGCATGTTTTGGCAGAGTATGATAATTTTCATTAAAACTTAATTTCTATCACTTCGAATGATGCCAAATGAATAACTTACTTGAATTGGACCATTTTACACTATGTCCATTGTAGATTTGTGTCTCTGACAGTTCGTTTGGTTGCAGGGGACAAATTCAGTTTTTATGGCCAAAATGTGCTTTTCAGGGGCTGAAAAGCATGTTTTGGCCGAGTTTGATAATTTTCATTAAAACTTGATTTCTATCACTTCGATTGATGCCAAATGAATAACTTACTTGAATTGGACCATTTTACACTATGTCCATTGTAGATTTGTGTCTCCGACAGTTTGTTTGGTTTTATGGGACATTTTCAGTTTTTATGGCCAAAATGTGCTTTTCAGAGGCTGAAAAGCATGTTTTGGCAGAGTATGATAATTTTCATTAAAACTTAATTTCTATCACTTCGAATGATGCCAAATGAATAACTTACTTGAATTGGACCATTTTACACTATGTCCATTGTAGATTTGTGTCTCCGACAGTTCGTTTGGTTGCAGGGGACATTTTCAGTTTTTATGGCCAAAATGTGCTTTTCAGAGGCTGAAAAGCATGTTTTGGCCGAGTATGATAATTTACATTAAAACTTAATTTCTATCACTTCGAATGATGCCAAATGAATAACTTACTTGAAATGGACCATTTTACACTATGTCCATTGTAGATTTGTGTCTCTGACAGTTCATTTCGTTGCAGGGGACATATTCAGTTTTTATGGCCAAAATGTGCTTTTCAGGGGCTGAAAAGCACGTTTTGGCAGAATATGATAATTTTCATTAAAACTTGATTTCTATCCATTCGAATGATGCCAAATGAATAACTTACTTGAATTGGACCATTTTGCACTATGTCCATTGTAGATTTGTGTCTCTGACAGTTCGTTTGGTTGCAGGGGACATATTCAGTTTTTATGGCCAAAATGTGCTTTTCAGGGGCTGAAAAGCATGTTTTGGCCGAGTTTGATAATTTTCATTAAAACTTGATTTCTATCACTTCCATTGATGCCAAATGAATAACTTACTTGAATTGGACCATTTTACACTATGTCCATTGTAGATTTGTGTCTCCGACAGTTCGTTTGGTTGCAGGGGACATTTTCAGTTTTTATGGCCAAAATGTGCTTTTCAGAGGCTGAAAAGCATGTTTTGGCCGAGTATGATAATTTTCATTAAAACTTGATTTCTATCACTTCGAATGATGCCAAATGAATAATTTGCTTGAATTGGACCATTTTACACTATGTCCATTGTAGATTTGTGTCTCTGACAGTTCGTTTGGTTGCAGGGGACATATTCAGTTTTTATGGCCAAAATGTGCTTTTCAGAGGCTGAAAAGCATGTTTTGGCAGAGTATGATAATTTTCATTAAAACTTAATTTCTATCACTTCGAATGATGCCAAATGAATAACTTACTTGAATTGGACCATTTTACACTATGTCCATTGTAGATTTGTGTCTCTGACAGTTCGTTTGGTTGCAGGGGTCAAATTCAGTTTTTATGGCCAAAATGTGCTTTTCAGGGGCTGAAAAGCATGTTTTGGCCGAGTTTGATAATTTTCATTAAAACTTGATTTCTATCACTTCGATTGATGCCAAATGAATAACTTACTTGAATTGGACCATTTTACACTATGTCCATTGTAGATTTGTGTCTCTGACAGTTCGTTTGGTTGCAGGGGACATATTCAGTTTTTATGGCCAAAATGTGCTTTTCAGGGGCTGAAAAGCATGTTTTGGGCGAGTTTGATAATTTTCATTAAAACTTGATTTCTATCACTTCGATTGATGCCAAATGAATAACTTACTTGAATTGGACCATTTTACACTATGTCCATTGTAGATTTGTGTCTCCGACAGTTCGTTTGGTTGCAGGGGACATTTTCAGTTTTTATGGCCAAAATGTGCTTTTCAGAGGCTGAAAAGCATGTTTTGGCCGAGTATGATAATTTTCATTAAAACTTGATTTCTATCACTTCGAATGATGCCAAATGAATAATTTGCTTGAATTGGACCATTTTACACTATGTCCATTGTAGATTTGTGTTTTTGACAGTTCGTTTGGTTGCAGGGGACATATTCAGTTTTTATGGCCAAAATGTGCTTTTCAGAGGCTGAAAAGCATGTTTTGGCCGAGTATGATAATTTTCATTAAAACTTGATTTCTATCACTTCGAATGATGCCAAATGAATAACTTACTTGAATTGGACCATTTTACACTATGTCCATTGTAGATTTGTGTCTCCGACAGTTCGTTTGGTTGCAGGGGACATTTTCAGTTTTTATGGCCAAAATGTGCTTTTCAGAGGCTGAAAAGCATGTTTTGGCAGAGTATGATAATTTTCATTAAAACTTAATTTCTATCACTTCGAATGATGCCAAATGAATAACTTACTTGAATTGGACCATTTTACACTATGTCCATTGTAGATTTGTGTCTCTGACAGTTCGTTTGGTTGCAGGGGACAAATTCAGTTTTTATGGCCAAAATGTGCTTTTCAGGGGCTGAAAAGCATGTTTTGGCCGAGTTTGATAATTTTCATTAAAACTTGATTTCTATCACTTCGATTGATGCCAAATGAATAACTTACTTGAATTGGACCATTTTACACTATGTCCATTGTAGATTTGTGTCTCCGACAGTTTGTTTGGTTGCAGGGGACATTTTCAGTTTTTATGGCCAAAATGTGCTTTTCAGAGGCTGAAAAGCATGTTTTGGCAGAGTATGATAATTTTCATTAAAACTTGATTTCTATCACTTCGAATGATGCCAAATGAATAACTTACTTGAATTGGACCATTTTACACTATGTCCATTGTAGATTTGTGTCTCTGACAGTTCGTTTGGTTGCAGGGGACATATTCAGTTTTTATGGCCAAAATGTGCTTTTCAGGGGCTGAAAAGCATGTTTTGGCCGAGTTTGATAATTTTCATTAAAACTTGATTTCTATCACTTCGATTGATGCCAAATGAATAACTTACTTGAATTGGACCATTTTACACTATGTCCATTGTAGATTTGTGTCTCCGACAGTTCGTTTGGTTGCAGGGGACATTTTCAGTTTTTATGGCCAAAATGTGCTTTTCAGAGGCTGAAAAGCATGTTTTGGCCGAGTATGATAATTTTCATTAAAACTTGATTTCTATCACTTCGAATGATGCCAAATGAATAATTTGCTTGAATTGGACCATTTTACACTATGTCCATTGTAGATTTGTGTCTCTGACAGTTCGTTTGGTTGCAGGGGACATATTCAGTTTTTATGGCCAAAATGTGCTTTTCAGAGGCTGAAAAAAATGTTTTGGCAGAGTATGATAATTTTCATTAAAACTTAATTTCTATCACTTCGAATGATGCCAAATGAATAACTTACTTGAATTGGACCATTTTACACTATGTCCATTGTAGATTTGTGTCTCTGACAGTTCGTTTGGTTGCAGGGGACAAATTCAGTTTTTATGGCCAAAATGTGCTTTTCAGGGGCTGAAAAGCATGTTTTGGCCGAGTTTGATAATTTTCATTAAAACTTGATTTCTATCACTTCGATTGATGCCAAATGAATAACTTACTTGAATTGGACCATTTTACACTATGTCCATTGTAGATTTGTGTCTCCGACAGTTCGTTTGGTTGCAGGGGACATTTTCAGTTTTTATGGCCAAAATGTGCTTTTCAGAGGCTGAAAAGCATGTTTTGGCCGAGTATGATAATTTTCATTAAAACTTGATTTCTATCACTTCGAATGATGCCAAATGAATAACTTGCTTGAATTGGACCATTTTACACTATGTCCATTGTAGATTTGTGTCTCCGACAGTTCGTTTGGTTGCAGGGGACATTTTCAGTTTTTATGGCCAAAATGTGCTTTTCAGAGGCTGAAAAGCATGTTTTGGCCGAGTATGATAATTTACATTAAAACTTAATTTCTATCACTTCGAATGATGCCAAATGAATAACTTACTTGAATTGGACCATTTTACACTATGTCCATTGTAGATTTGTGTCTCTGACAGTTCATTTCGTTGCAGGGGACATATTCAGTTTTTATGGCCAAAATGTGCTTTTCAGGGGCTGAAAAGCACGTTTTGGCAGAATATGATAATTTTCATTAAAACTTGATTTCTATCCATTCGAATGATGCCAAATGAATAACTTACTTGAATTGGACCATTTTACACTATATCCATTGTAGATTTGTGTCTCTGACAGTTCGTTTGGTTGCAGGGGACATATTCAGTTTTTATGGCCAAAATGTGCTTTTCAGGGGCTGAAAAGCACGTTTTGGCAGAATATGATAATTTTCATTAAAACTTGATTTCTTTCCATTCGAATGATGCCAAATGAATAACTTACTTGAATTGGACCATTTTACACTAAGTCCATTGTAGATTTGTGTCTCTGACAGTTCGTTTGGTTGCAGGGGACATTTTCAGTTTTTATGGCCAAAATGTGCTTTTCAGAGGCTGAAAAGCATGTTTTGGCCGAGTATGATAATTTTCATTAAAACTTGATTTCTATCACTTCGAATGATGCCAAATGAATAATTTGCTTGAATTGGACCATTTTACACTATGTCCATTGTAGATTTGTGTCTCTGACAGTTCGTTTGGTTGCAGGGGACATATTCAGTTTTTATGGCCAAAATGTGCTTTTCAGAGGCTGAAAAGCATGTTTTGGCCGAGTATGATAATTTTCATTAAAACTTGATTTCTATCACTTCGAATGATGCCAAATGAATAACTTACTTGAATTGGACCATTTTACACTATGTCCATTGTAGATTTGTGTCTCCGACAGTTCGTTTGGTTGCAGGGGACATTTTCAGTTTTTATGGCCAAAATGTGCTTTTCAGAGGCTGAAAAGCATGTTTTGGCAGAGTATGATAATTTTCATTAAAACTTGATTTCTATCACTTCGAATGATGCCAAATGAATAACTTACTTGAATTGGACCATTTTACACTATGTCCATTGTAGATTTGTGTCTCTGACAGTTCGTTTGGTTGCAGGGGACATATTCAGTTTTTATGGCCAAAATGTGCTTTTCAGGGGCTGAAAAGCATGTTTTGGCCGAGTTTGATAATTTTCATTAAAACTTGATTTCTATCACTTCGATTGATGCCAAATGAATAACTTACTTGAATTGGACCATTTTACACTATGTCCATTGTAGATTTGTGTCTCCGACAGTTCGTTTGGTTGCAGGGGACATTTTCAGTTTTTATGGCCAAAATGTGCTTTTCAGAGGCTGAAAAGCATGTTTTGGCCGAGTATGATAATTTTCATTAAAACTTGATTTCTATCACTTCGAATGATGCCAAATGAATAATTTGCTTGAATTTGACCATTTAACACTATGTCCATTGTAGATTTGTGTCTCTGACAGTTCGTTTGGTTGCAGGGGACATATTCAGTTTTTATGGCCAAAATGTGCTTTTCAGAGGCTGAAAAGCATGTTTTGGCAGAGTATGATAATTTTCATTAAAACTTAATTTCTATCACTTCGAATGATGCCAAATGAATAACTTACTTGAATTGGACCATTTTACACTATGTCCATTGTAGATTTGTGTCTCTGACAGTTCGTTTGGTTGCAGGGGACAAATTCAGTTTTTATGGCCAAAATGTGCTTTTCAGGGGCTGAAAAGCATGTTTTGGCCGAGTTTGATAATTTTCATTAAAACTTGATTTCTATCACTTCGATTGATGCCAAATGAATAACTTACTTGAATTGGACCATTTTACACTATGTCCATTGTAGATTTGTGTCTCCGACAGTTCGTTTGGTTGCAGGGGACATTTTCAGTTTTTATGGCCAAAATGTGCTTTTCAGAGGCTGAAAAGCATGTTTTGGCCGAGTATGATAATTTTCATTAAAACTTGATTTCTATCACTTCGAATGATGCCAAATGAATAACTTGCTTGAATTGGACCATTTTACACTATGTCCATTGTAGATTTGTGTCTCCGACAGTTCGTTTGGTTGCAGGGGACATTTTCAGTTTTTATGGCCAAAATGTGCTTTTCAGAGGCTGAAAAGCATGTTTTGGCCGAGTATGATAATTTACATTAAAACTGAATTTCTATCACTTCGAATGATGCCAAATGAATAACTTACTTGAATTGGACCATTTTACACTATGTCCATTGTAGATTTGTGTCTCTGACAGTTCATTTCGTTGCAGGGGACATATTCAGTTTTTATGGCCAAAATGTGCTTTTCAGGGGCTGAAAAGCACGTTTTGGCAGAATATGATAATTTTCATTAAAACTTGATTTCTATCCATTCGAATGATGCCAAATGAATAACTTACTTGAATTGGACCATTTTACACTATATCCATTGTAGATTTGTGTCTCTGACAGTTCGTTTGGTTGCAGGGGACATATTCAGTTTTTATGGCCAAAATGTGCTTTTCAGGGGCTGAAAAGCACGTTTTGGCAGAATATGATAATTTTCATTAAAACTTGATTTCTATCCATTCGAATGATGCCAAATGAATAACTTACTTGAATTGGACCATTTTACACTAAGTCCATTGTAGATTTGTGTCTCTGACAGTTCGTTTGGTTGCAGGGGACATTTTCAGTTTTTATGGCCAAAATGTGCTTTTCAGAGGCTGAAAAGCATGTTTTGGCCGAGTATGATAATTTTCATTAAAACTTGATTTCTATCACTTCGAATGATGCCAAATGAATAATTTGCTTGAATTGGACCATTTTACACTATGTCCATTGTAGATTTTTGTCTCTGACAGTTCGTTTGGTTGCAGGGGACATATTCAGTTTTTATGGCCAAAATGTGCTTTTCAGAGGCTGAAAAGCATGTTTTGGCCGAGTATGATAATTTTCATTAAAACTTGATTTCTATCACTTCGAATGATGCCAAATGAATAACTTACTTGAATTGGACCATTTTACACTATGTCCATTGTAGATTTGTGTCTCCGACAGTTCGTTTGGTTGCAGGGGACATTTTCAGTTTTTATGGCCAAAATGTGCTTTTCAGAGGCTGAAAAGCATGTTTTGGCCGAGTATGATAATTTACATTAAAACTTAATTTCTATCACTTCGAATGATGCCAAATGAATAACTTACTTGAATTGGACCATTTTACACTATGTCCATTGTAGATTTGTGTCTCTGACAGTTCATTTCGTTGCAGGGGACATATTCAGTTTTTATGGCCAAAATGTGCTTTTCAGGGGCTGAAAAGCACGTTTTGGCAGAATATGATAATTTTCATTAAAACTTGATTTCTATCCATTCGAATGATGCCAAATGAATAACTTACTTGAATTGGACCATTTTGCACTATGTCCATTGTAGATTTGTGTCTCTGACAGTTCGTTTGGTTGCAGGGGACATATTCAGTTTTTATGGCCAAAATGTGCTTTTCAGGGGCTGAAAAGCATGTTTTGGCCGAGTTTGATAATTTTCATTAAAACTTGATTTCTATCACTTCGATTGATGCCAAATGAATAACTTACTTGAATTGGACCATTTTACACTATGTCCATTGTAGATTTGTGTCTCCGACAGTTCGTTTGGTTGCAGGGGACATTTTCAGTTTTTATGGCCAAAATGTGCTTTTCAGAGGCTGAAAAGCATGTTTTGGCCGAGTATGATAATTTTCATTAAAACTTGATTTCTATCACTTCGAATGATGCCAAATGAATAATTTGCTTGAATTGGACCATTTTACACTATGTCCATTGTAGATTTGTGTCTCTGACAGTTCGTTTGGTTGCAGGGGACATATTCAGTTTTTATGGCCAAAATGTGCTTTTCAGAGGCTGAAAAGCATGTTTTGGCAGAGTATGATAATTTTCATTAAAACTTAATTTCTATCACTTCGAATGATGCCAAATGAATAACTTACTTGAATTGGACCATTTTACACTATGTCCATTGTAGATTTGTGTCTCTGACAGTTCGTTTGGTTGCAGGGGTCAAATTCAGTTTTTATGGCCAAAATGTGCTTTTCAGGGGCTGAAAAGCATGTTTTGGCCGAGTTTGATAATTTTCATTAAAACTTGATTTCTATCACTTCGATTGATGCCAAATGAATAACTTACTTGAATTGGACCATTTTACACTATGTCCATTGTAGATTTGTGTCTCTGACAGTTCGTTTGGTTGCAGGGGACATATTCAGTTTTTATGGCCAAAATGTGCTTTTCAGGGGCTGAAAAGCATGTTTTGGGCGAGTTTGATAATTTTCATTAAAACTTGATTTCTATCACTTCGATTGATGCCAAATGAATAACTTACTTGAATTGGACCATTTTACACTATGTCCATTGTAGATTTGTGTCTCCGACAGTTCGTTTGGTTGCAGGGGACATTTTCAGTTTTTATGGCCAAAATGTGCTTTTCAGAGGCTGAAAAGCATGTTTTGGCCGAGTATGATAATTTTCATTAAAACTTGATTTCTATCACTTCGAATGATGCCAAATGAATAATTTGCTTGAATTGGACCATTTTACACTATGTCCATTGTAGATTTGTGTTTTTGACAGTTCGTTTGGTTGCAGGGGACATATTCAGTTTTTATGGCCAAAATGTGCTTTTCAGAGGCTGAAAAGCATGTTTTGGCCGAGTATGATAATTTTCATTAAAACTTGATTTCTATCACTTCGAATGATGCCAAATGAATAACTTACTTGAATTGGACCATTTTACACTATGTCCATTGTAGATTTGTGTCTCCGACAGTTCGTTTGGTTGCAGGGGACATTTTCAGTTTTTATGGCCAAAATGTGCTTTTCAGAGGCTGAAAAGCATGTTTTGGCAGAGTATGATAATTTTCATTAAAACTTAATTTCTATCACTTCGAATGATGCCAAATGAATAACTTACTTGAATTGGACCATTTTACACTATGTCCATTGTAGATTTGTGTCTCTGACAGTTCGTTTGGTTGCAGGGGACATATTCAGTTTTTATGGCCAAAATGTGCTTTTCAGGGGCTGAAAAGCATGTTTTGGGCGAGTTTGATAATTTTCATTAAAACTTGATTTCTATCACTTCGATTGATGCCAAATGAATAACTTACTTGAATTGGACCATTTTACACTATGTCCATTGTAGATTTGTGTCTCCGACAGTTCGTTTGGTTGCAGGGGACATTTTCAGTTTTTATGGCCAAAATGTGCTTTTCAGAGGCTGAAAAGCATGTTTTGGCCGAGTATGATAATTTTCATTAAAACTTGATTTCTATCACTTCGAATGATGCCAAATGAATAATTTGCTTGAATTGGACCATTTTACACTATGTCCATTGTAGATTTGTGTCTCTGACAGTTCGTTTGGTTGCAGGGGACATATTCAGTTTTTATGGCCAAAATGTGCTTTTCAGAGGCTGAAAAGCATGTTTTGGCCGAGTATGATAATTTTCATTAAAACTTGATTTCTATCACTTCGAATGATGCCAAATGAATAACTTACTTGAATTGGACCATTTTACACTATGTCCATTGTAGATTTGTGTCTCCGACAGTTCGTTTGGTTGCAGGGGACATTTTCAGTTTTTATGGCCAAAATGTGCTTTTCAGAGGCTGAAAAGCATGTTTTGGCAGAGTATGATAATTTTCATTAAAACTTAATTTCTATCACTTCGAATGATGCCAAATGAATAACTTACTTGAATTGGACCATTTTACACTATGTCCATTGTAGATTTGTGTCTCTGACAGTTCGTTTGGTTGCAGGGGACAAATTCAGTTTTTATGGCCAAAATGTGCTTTTCAGGGGCTGAAAAGCATGTTTTGGCCGAGTTTGATAATTTTCATTAAAACTTGATTTCTATCACTTCGATTGATGCCAAATGAATAACTTACTTGAATTGGACCATTTTACACTATGTCCATTGTAGATTTGTGTCTCCGACAGTTTGTTTGGTTGCAGGGGACATTTTCAGTTTTTATGGCCAAAATGTGCTTTTCAGAGGCTGAAAAGCATGTTTTGGCAGAGTATGATAATTTTCATTAAAACTTAATTTCTATCACTTCGAATGATGCCAAATGAATAACTTACTTGAATTGGACCATTTTACACTATGTCCATTGTAGATTTGTGTCTCTGACAGTTCGTTTGGTTGCAGGGGACAAATTCAGTTTTTATGGCCAAAATGTGCTTTTCAGGGGCTGAAAAGCATGTTTTGGCCGAGTTTGATAATTTTCATTAAAACTTGATTTCTATCACTTCGATTGATGCCAAATGAATAACTTACTTGAATTGGACCATTTTACACTATGTCCATTGTAGATTTGTGTCTCCGACAGTTCGTTTGGTTGCAGGGGACATTTTCAGTTTTTATGGCCAAAATGTGCTTTTCAGAGGCTGAAAAGCATGTTTTGGCCGAGTATGATAATTTACATTAAAACTTAATTTCTATCACTTCGAATGATGCCAAATGAATAACTTACTTGAATTGGACCATTTTACACTATGTCCATTGTAGATTTGTGTCTCTGACAGTTCATTTCGTTGCAGGGGACATATTCAGTTTTTATGGCCAAAATGTGCTTTTCAGGGGCTGAAAAGCACGTTTTGGCAGAATATGATAATTTTCATTAAAACTTGATTTCTATCCATTCGAATGATGCCAAATGAATAACTTACTTGAATTGGACCATTTTACACTATATCCATTGTAGATTTGTGTCTCTGACAGTTCGTTTGGTTGCAGGGGACATATTCAGTTTTTATGGCCAAAATGTGCTTTTCAGGGGCTGAAAAGCACGTTTTGGCAGAATATGATAATTTTCATTAAAACTTGATTTCTTTCCATTCGAATGATGCCAAATGAATAACTTACTTGAATTGGACCATTTTACACTAAGTCCATTGTAGATTTGTGTCTCTGACAGTTCGTTTGGTTGCAGGGGACATTTTCAGTTTTTATGGCCAAAATGTGCTTTTCAGAGGCTGAAAAGCATGTTTTGGCCGAGTATGATAATTTTCATTAAAACTTGATTTCTATCACTTCGAATGATGCCAAATGAATAATTTGCTTGAATTGGACCATTTTACACTATGTCCATTGTAGATTTGTGTCTCTGACAGTTCGTTTGGTTGCAGGGGACATTTTCAGTTTTTATGGCCAAAATGTGCTTTTCAGAGGCTGAAAAGCATGTTTTGGCAGAGTATGATAATTTTCATTAAAACTTGATTTCTATCACTTCGAATGATGCCAAATGAATAACTTACTTGAATTGGACCATTTTACACTATGTCCATTGTAGATTTGTGTCTCTGACAGTTCGTTTGGTTGCAGGGGACATATTCAGTTTTTATGGCCAAAATGTGCTTTTCAGGGGCTGAAAAGCATGTTTTGGCCGAGTTTGATAATTTTCATTAAAACTTGATTTCTATCACTTCGATTGATGCCAAATGAATAACTTACTTGAATTGGACCATTTTACACTATGTCCATTGTAGATTTGTGTCTCCGACAGTTCGTTTGGTTGCAGGGGACATTTTCAGTTTTTATGGCCAAAATGTGCTTTTCAGAGGCTGAAAAGCATGTTTTGGCCGAGTATGATAATTTTCATTAAAACTTGATTTCTATCACTTCGAATGATGCCAAATGAATAATTTGCTTGAATTGGACCATTTTACACTATGTCCATTGTAGATTTGTGTCTCTGACAGTTCGTTTGGTTGCAGGGGACATATTCAGTTTTTATGGCCAAAATGTGCTTTTCAGAGGCTGAAAAGCATGTTTTGGCAGAGTATGATAATTTTCATTAAAACTTAATTTCTATCACTTCGAATGATGCCAAATGAATAACTTACTTGAATTGGACCATTTTACACTATGTCCATTGTAGATTTGTGTCTCTGACAGTTCGTTTGGTTGCAGGGGACAAATTCAGTTTTTATGGCCAAAATGTGCTTTTCAGGGGCTGAAAAGCATGTTTTGGCCGAGTTTGATAATTTTCATTAAAACTTGATTTCTATCACTTCGATTGATGCCAAATGAATAACTTACTTGAATTGGACCATTTTACACTATGTCCATTGTAGATTTGTGTCTCCGACAGTTCGTTTGGTTGCAGGGGACATTTTCAGTTTTTATGGCCAAAATGTGCTTTTCAGAGGCTGAAAAGCATGTTTTGGCCGAGTATGATAATTTTCATTAAAACTTGATTTCTATCACTTCGAATGATGCCAAATGAATAACTTGCTTGAATTGGACCATTTTACACTATGTCCATTGTAGATTTGTGTCTCCGACAGTTCGTTTGGTTGCAGGGGACATTTTCAGTTTTTATGGCCAAAATGTGCTTTTCAGAGGCTGAAAAGCATGTTTTGGCCGAGTATGATAATTTACATTAAAACTTAATTTCTATCACTTCGAATGATGCCAAATGAATAACTTACTTGAATTGGACCATTTTACACTATGTCCATTGTAGATTTGTGTCTCTGACAGTTCATTTCGTTGCAGGGGACATATTCAGTTTTTATGGCCAAAATGTGCTTTTCAGGGGCTGAAAAGCACGTTTTGGCAGAATATGATAATTTTCATTAAAACTTGATTTCTATCCATTCGAATGATGCCAAATGAATAACTTACTTGAATTGGACCATTTTATATATCCATTGTAGATTTGTGTCTCTGACAGTTCGTTTGGTTGCAGGGGACATATTCAGTTTTTATGGCCAAAATGTGCTTTTCAGGGGCTGAAAAGCACGTTTTGGCAGAATATGATAATTTTCATTAAAACTTTATTTCTATCCATTCGAATGATGCCAAATGAATAACTTACTTGAATTGGACCATTTTACACTAAGTCCATTGTAGATTTGTGTCTCTGACAGTTCGTTTGGTTGCAGGGGACATTTTCAGTTTTTATGGCCAAAATGTGCTTTTCAGAGGCTGAAAAGCATGTTTTGGCCGAGTATGATAATTTTCATTAAAACTTGATTTCTATCACTTCGAATGATGCCAAATGAATAATTTGCTTGAATTGGACCATTTTACACTATGTCCATTGTAGATTTTTGTCTCTGACAGTTCGTTTGGTTGCAGGGGACATATTCAGTTTTTATGGCCAAAATGTGCTTTTCAGAGGCTGAAAAGCATGTTTTGGCCGAGTATGATAATTTTCATTAAAACTTGATTTCTATCACTTCGAATGATGCCAAATGAATAACTTACTTGAATTGGACCATTTTACACTATGTCCATTGTAGATTTGTGTCTCCGACAGTTCGTTTGGTTGCAGGGGACATTTTCAGTTTTTATGGCCAAAATGTGCTTTTCAGAGGCTGAAAAGCATGTTTTGGCCGAGTATGATAATTTACATTAAAACTTAATTTCTATCACTTCGAATGATGCCAAATGAATAACTTACTTGAATTGGACCATTTTACACTATGTCCATTGTAGATTTGTGTCTCTGACAGTTCATTTCGTTGCAGGGGACATATTCAGTTTTTATGGCCAAAACGTGCTTTTCAGGGGCTGAAAAGCACGTTTTGGCAGAATATGATAATTTTCATTAAAACTTGATTTCTATCCATTCGAATGATGCCAAATGAATAACTTACTTGAATTGGACCATTTTGCACTATGTCCATTGTAGATTTGTGTCTCTGACAGTTCGTTTGGTTGCAGGGGACATATTCAGTTTTTATGGCCAAAATGTGCTTTTCAGGGGCTGAAAAGCATGTTTTGGCCGAGTTTGATAATTTTCATTAAAACTTGATTTCTATCACTTCGATTGATGCCAAATGAATAACTTACTTGAATTGGACCATTTTACACTATGTCCATTGTAGATTTGTGTCTCCGACAGTTCGTTTGGTTGCAGGGGACATTTTCAGTTTTTATGGCCAAAATGTGCTTTTCAGAGGCTGAAAAGCATGTTTTGGCCGAGTATGATAATTTTCATTAAAACTTGATTTCTATCACTTCGAATGATGCCAAATGAATAATTTGCTTGAATTGGACCATTTTACACTATGTCCATTGTAGATTTGTGTCTCTGACAGTTCGTTTGGTTGCAGGGGACAAATTCAGTTTTTATGGCCAAAATGTGCTTTTCAGGGGCTGAAAAGCATGTTTTGGCCGAGTTTGATAATTTTCATTAAAACTTGATTTCTATCACTTCGATTGATGCCAAATGAATAACTTACTTGAATTGGACCATTTTACACTATGTCCATTGTAGATTTGTGTCTCCGACAGTTCGTTTGGTTGCAGGGGACATTTTCAGTTTTTATGGCCAAAATGTGCTTTTCAGAGGCTGAAAAGCATGTTTTGGCCGAGTATGATAATTTTCATTAAAACTTGATTTCTATCACTTCGAATGATGCCAAATGAATAACTTGCTTGAATTGGACCATTTTACACTATGTCCATTGTAGATTTGTGTCTCCGACAGTTCGTTTGGTTGCAGGGGACATTTTCAGTTTTTATGGCCAAAATGTGCTTTTCAGAGGCTGAAAAGCATGTTTTGGCCGAGTATGATAATTTACATTAAAACTTAATTTCTATCACTTCGAATGATGCCAAATGAATAACTTACTTGAATTGGACCATTTTACACTATGTCCATTGTAGATTTGTGTCTCTGACAGTTCATTTCGTTGCAGGGGACATATTCAGTTTTTATGGCCAAAATGTGCTTTTCAGGGGCTGAAAAGCACGTTTTGGCAGAATATGATAATTTTCATTAAAACTTGATTTCTATCCATTCGAATGATGCCAAATGAATAACTTACTTGAATTGGACCATTTTACACTATATCCATTGTAGATTTGTGTCTCTGACAGTTCGTTTGGTTGCAGGGGACATATTCAGTTTTTATGGCCAAAATGTGCTTTTCAGGGGCTGAAAAGCACGTTTTGGCAGAATATGATAATTTTCATTAAAACTTGATTTCTATCCATTCGAATGATGCCAAATGAATAACTTACTTGAATTGGACCATTTTACACTAAGTCCATTGTAGATTTGTGTCTCTGACAGTTCGTTTGGTTGCAGGGGACATTTTCAGTTTTTATGGCCAAAATGTGCTTTTCAGAGGCTGAAAAGCATGTTTTGGCCGAGTATGATAATTTTCATTAAAACTTGATTTCTATCACTTCGAATGATGCCAAATGAATAATTTGCTTGAATTGGACCATTTTACACTATGTCCATTGTAGATTTTTGTCTCTGACAGTTCGTTTGGTTGCAGGGGACATATTCAGTTTTTATGGCCAAAATGTGCTTTTCAGAGGCTGAAAAGCATGTTTTGGCCGAGTATGATAATTTTCATTAAAACTTGATTTCTATCACTTCGAATGATGCCAAATGAATAACTTACTTGAATTGGACCATTTTACACTATGTCCATTGTAGATTTGTGTCTCCGACAGTTCGTTTGGTTGCAGGGGACATTTTCAGTTTTTATGGCCAAAATGTGCTTTTCAGAGGCTGAAAAGCATGTTTTGGCCGAGTATGATAATTTACATTAAAACTTAATTTCTATCACTTCGAATGATGCCAAATGAATAACTTACTTGAATTGGACCATTTTACACTATGTCCATTGTAGATTTGTGTCTCTGACAGTTCATTTCGTTGCAGGGGACATATTCAGTTTTTATGGCCAAAATGTGCTTTTCAGGGGCTGAAAAGCACGTTTTGGCAGAATATGATAATTTTCATTAAAACTTGATTTCTATCCATTCGAATGATGCCAAATGAATAACTTACTTGAATTGGACCATTTTGCACTATGTCCATTGTAGATTTGTGTCTCTGACAGTTCGTTTGGTTGCAGGGGACATATTCAGTTTTTATGGCCAAAATGTGCTTTTCAGGGGCTGAAAAGCATGTTTTGGCCGAGTTTGATAATTTTCATTAAAACTTGATTTCTATCACTTCGATTGATGCCAAATGAATAACTTACTTGAATTGGACCATTTTACACTATGTCCATTGTAGATTTGTGTCTCCGACAGTTCGTTTGGTTGCAGGGGACATTTTCAGTTTTTATGGCCAAAATGTGCTTTTCAGAGGCTGAAAAGCATGTTTTGGCCGAGTATGATAATTTTCATTAAAACTTGATTTCTATCACTTCGAATGATGCCAAATGAATAATTTGCTTGAATTGGACCATTTTACACTATGTCCATTGTAGATTTGTGTCTCTGACAGTTCGTTTGGTTGCAGGGGACATATTCAGTTTTTATGGCCAAAATGTGCTTTTCAGAGGCTGAAAAGCATGTTTTGGCAGAGTATGATAATTTTCATTAAAACTTAATTTCTATCACTTCGAATGATGCCAAATGAATAACTTACTTGAATTGGACCATTTTACACTATGTCCATTGTAGATTTGTGTCTCTGACAGTTCGTTTGGTTGCAGGGGTCAAATTCAGTTTTTATGGCCAAAATGTGCTTTTCAGGGGCTGAAAAGCATGTTTTGGCCGAGTTTGATAATTTTCATTAAAACTTGATTTCTATCACTTCGATTGATGCCAAATGAATAACTTACTTGAATTGGACCATTTTACACTATGTCCATTGTAGATTTGTGTCTCTGACAGTTCGTTTGGTTGCAGGGGACATATTCAGTTTTTATGGCCAAAATGTGCTTTTCAGGGGCTGAAAAGCATGTTTTGGGCGAGTTTGATAATTTTCATTAAAACTTGATTTCTATCACTTCGATTGATGCCAAATGAATAACTTACTTGAATTGGACCATTTTACACTATGTCCATTGTAGATTTGTGTCTCCGACAGTTCGTTTGGTTGCAGGGGACATTTTCAGTTTTTATGGCCAAAATGTGCTTTTCAGAGGCTGAAAAGCATGTTTTGGCCGAGTATGATAATTTTCATTAAAACTTGATTTCTATCACTTCGAATGATGCCAAATGAATAATTTGCTTGAATTGGACCATTTTACACTATGTCCATTGTAGATTTGTGTTTTTGACAGTTCGTTTGGTTGCAGGGGACATATTCAGTTTTTATGGCCAAAATGTGCTTTTCAGAGGCTGAAAAGCATGTTTTGGCCGAGTATGATAATTTTCATTAAAACTTGATTTCTATCACTTCGAATGATGCCAAATGAATAACTTACTTGAATTGGACCATTTTACACTATGTCCATTGTAGATTTGTGTCTCCGACAGTTCGTTTGGTTGCAGGGGACATTTTCAGTTTTTATGGCCAAAATGTGCTTTTCAGAGGCTGAAAAGCATGTTTTGGCAGAGTATGATAATTTTCATTAAAACTTAATTTCTATCACTTCGAATGATGCCAAATGAATAACTTACTTGAATTGGACCATTTTACACTATGTCCATTGTAGATTTGTGTCTCTGACAGTTCGTTTGGTTGCAGGGGACAAATTCAGTTTTTATGGCCAAAATGTGCTTTTCAGGGGCTGAAAAGCATGTTTTGGCCGAGTTTGATAATTTTCATTAAAACTTGATTTCTATCACTTCGATTGATGCCAAATGAATAACTTACTTGAATTGGACCATTTTACACTATGTCCATTGTAGATTTGTGTCTCCGACAGTTTGTTTGGTTGCAGGGGACATTTTCAGTTTTTATGGCCAAAATGTGCTTTTCAGAGGCTGAAAAGCATGTTTTGGCAGAGTATGATAATTTTCATTAAAACTTAATTTCTATCACTTCGAATGATGCCAAATGAATAACTTACTTGAATTGGACCATTTTACACTATGTCCATTGTAGATTTGTGTCTCTGACAGTTCGTTTGGTTGCAGGGGACAAATTCAGTTTTTATGGCCAAAATGTGCTTTTCAGGGGCTGAAAAGCATGTTTTGGCCGAGTTTGATAATTTTCATTAAAACTTGATTTCTATCACTTCGATTGATGCCAAATGAATAACTTACTTGAATTGGACCATTTTACACTATGTCCATTGTAGATTTGTGTCTCCGACAGTTTGTTTGGTTGCAGGGGACATTTTCAGTTTTTATGGCCAAAATGTGCTTTTCAGAGGCTGAAAAGCATGTTTTGGCAGAGTATGATAATTTTCATTAAAACTTAATTTCTATCACTTCGAATGATGCCAAATGAATAACTTACTTGAATTGGACCATTTTACACTATGTCCATTGTAGATTTGTGTCTCTGACAGTTCGTTTGGTTGCAGGGGACAAATTCAGTTTTTATGGCCAAAATGTGCTTTTCAGGGGCTGAAAAGCATGTTTTGGCCGAGTTTGATAATTTTCATTAAAACTTGATTTCTATCACTTCGATTGATGCCAAATGAATAACTTACTTGAATTGGACCATTTTACACTATGTCCATTGTAGATTTGTGTCTCTGACAGTTCATTTCGTTGCAGGGGACATATTCAGTTTTTATGGCCAAAATGTGCTTTTCAGGGGCTGAAAAGCACGTTTTGGCAGAATATGATAATTTTCATTAAAACTTGATTTCTATCCATTCGAATGATGCCAAATGAATAACTTACTTGAATTGGACCATTTTGCACTATGTCCATTGTAGATTTGTGTCTCTGACAGTTCGTTTGGTTGCAGGGGACATATTCAGTTTTTATGGCCAAAATGTGCTTTTCAGGGGCTGAAAAGCATGTTTTGGCCGAGTTTGATAATTTTCATTAAAACTTGATTTCTATCACTTCGATTGATGCCAAATGAATAACTTACTTGAATTGGACCATTTTACACTATGTCCATTGTAGATTTGTGTCTCCGACAGTTCGTTTGGTTGCAGGGGACATTTTCAGTTTTTATGGCCAAAATGTGCTTTTCAGAGGCTGAAAAGCATGTTTTGGCCGAGTATGATAATTTTCATTAAAACTTGATTTCTATCACTTCGAATGATGCCAAATGAATAATTTGCTTGAATTGGACCATTTTACACTATGTCCATTGTAGATTTGTGTCTCTGACAGTTCGTTTGGTTGCAGGGGACATATTCAGTTTTTATGGCCAAAATGTGCTTTTCAGAGGCTGAAAAGCATGTTTTGGCAGAGTATGATAATTTTCATTAAAACTTAATTTCTATCACTTCGATTGATGCCAAATGAATAACTTACTTGAATTGGACTATTTTACACTATGTCCATTGTAGATTTGTGTCTCTGACAGTTCGTTTGGTTGCAGGGGTCAAATTCAGTTTTTATGGCCAAAATGTGCTTTTCAGGGGCTGAAAAGCATGTTTTGGGCGAGTTTGATAATTTTCATTAAAACTTGATTTCTATCACTTCGATTGATGCCAAATGAATAACTTACTTGAATTGGACCATTTTACACTATGTCCATTGTAGATTTGTGTCTCCGACAGTTCGTTTGGTTGCAGGGGACATTTTCAGTTTTTATGGCCAAAATGTGCTTTTCAGAGGCTGAAAAGCATGTTTTGGCCGAGTATGATAATTTTCATTAAAACTTGATTTCTATCACTTCGAATGATGCCAAATGAATAATTTGCTTGAATTGGACCATTTTACACTATGTCCATTGTAGATTTGTGTCTCTGACAGTTCGTTTGGTTGCAGGGGACATATTCAGTTTTTATGGCCAAAATGTGCTTTTCAGAGGCTGAAAAGCATGTTTTGGCCGAGTATGATAATTTTCATTAAAACTTTATTTCTATCACTTCGAATGATGCCAAATGAATAACTTACTTGAATTGGACCATTTTACACTATGTCCATTGTAGATTTGTGTCTCCGACAGTTCGTTTGGTTGCAGGGGACATTTTCAGTTTTTATGGCCAAAATGTGCTTTTCAGAGGCTGAAAAGCATATTTTGGCAGAGTATGATAATTTTCATTAAAACTTAATTTCTATCACTTCGAATGATGCCAAATGAATAACTTACTTGAATTGGACCATTTTACACTATGTCCATTGTAGATTTGTGTCTCTGACAGTTCGTTTGGTTGCAGGGGACAAATTCAGTTTTTATGGCCAAAATGTGCTTTTCAGGGGCTGAAAAGCATGTTTTGGCCGAGTTTGATAATTTTCATTAAAACTTGATTTCTATCACTTCGATTGATGCCAAATGAATAACTTACTTGAATTGGACCATTTTACACTATGTCCATTGTAGATTTGTGTCTCCGACAGTTTGTTTGGTTGCAGGGGACATTTTCAGTTTTTATGGCCAAAATGTGCTTTTCAGAGGCTGAAAAGCATGTTTTGGCAGAGTATGATAATTTTTATTAAAACTTAATTTCTATCACTTCGAATGATGCCAAATGAATAACTTACTTGAATTGGACCATTTTACACTATGTCCATTGTAGATTTGTGTTTCTGACAGTTCGTTTGGTTGCAGGGGACAAATTCAGTTTTTATGGCCAAAATGTGCTTTTCAGGGGCTGAAAAGCATGTTTTGGCCGAGTTTGATAATTTTCATTAAAACTTGATTTCTATCACTTCGATTGATGCCAAATGAATAACTTACTTGAATTGGACCATTTTACACTATGTCCATTGTAGATTTGTGTCTCCGACAGTTCGTTTGGTTGCAGGGGACATTTTCAGTTTTTATGGCCAAAATGTGCTTTTCAGAGGCTGAAAAGCATGTTTTGGCCGAGTATGATAATTTACATTAAAACTTAATTTCTATCCCTTCGAATGTTGCCAAATGAATAACTTACTTGAATTGGACCATTTTACACTATGTCCATTGTAGATTTGTGTCTCTGACAGTTCATTTCGTTGCAGGGGACATATTCAGTTTTTATGGCCAAAATGTGCTTTTCAGGGGCTGAAAAGCACGTTTTGGCAGAATATGATAATTTTCATTAAAACTTGATTTCTATCCATTCGAATGATGCCAAATGAATAACTTACTTGAATTGGACCATTTTGCACTATGTCCATTGTAGATTTGTGTCTCTGACAGTTCGTTTGGTTGCAGGGGACATATTCAGTTTTTATGGCCAAAATGTGCTTTTCAGGGGCTGAAAAGCATGTTTTGGCCGAGTTTGATAATTTTCATTAAAACTTGATTTCTATCACTTCGATTGATGCCAAATGAATAACTTACTTGAATTGGACCATTTTACACTATGTCCATTGTAGATTTGTGTCTCCGACAGTTCGTTTGGTTGCAGGGGACATTTTCAGTTTTTATGGCCAAAATGTGCTTTTCAGAGGCTGAAAAGCATGTTTTGGCCGAGTATGATAATTTTCATTAAAACTTGATTTCTATCACTTCGAATGATGCCAAATGAATAACTTACTTGAATTGGACCATTTTACACTATGTCCATTGTAGATTTGTGTCTCTGACAGTTCATTTCGTTGCAGGGGACATATTGAGTTTTTATGGCCAAAATGTGCTTTTCAGGGGCTGAAAAGCACGTTTTGGCAGAATATGATAATTTTCATTAAAACTTGATTTCTATCCATTCGAATGATGCCAAATGAATAACTTACTTGAATTGGACCATTTTACACTATATCCATTGTAGATTTGTGTCTCTGACAGTTCGTTTGGTTGCAGGGGACATATTCAGTTTTTATGGCCAAAATGTGCTTTTCAGGGGCTGAAAAGCACGTTTTGGCAGAATATGATAATTTTCATTAAAACTTGATTTCTATCCATTCGAATGATGCCAAATGAATAACTTACTTGAATTGGACCATTTTACACTAAGTCCATTGTAGATTTGTGTCTCTGACAGTTCGTTTGGTTGCAGGGGACATTTTCAGTTTTTATGGCCAAAATGTGCTTTTCAGAGGCTGAAAAGCATGTTTTGGCCGAGTATGATAATTTTCATTAAAACTTGATTTCTATCACTTCGAATGATGCCAAATGAATAATTTGCTTGAATTGGACCATTTTACACTATGTCCATTGTAGATTTGTGTCTCTGACAGTTCGTTTGGTTGCAGGGGACATATTCAGTTTTTATGGCCAAAATGTGCTTTTCAGAGGCTGAAAAGCATGTTTTGGCCGAGTATGATAATTTTCATTAAAACTTGATTTCTATCACTTCGAATGATGCCAAATGAATAACTTACTTGAATTGGACCATTTTACACTATGTCCATTGTAGATTTGTGTCTCCGACAGTTCGTTTGGTTGCAGGGGACATTTTCAGTTTTTATGGCCAAAATGTGCTTTTCAGAGGCTGAAAAGCATGTTTTGGCAGAGTATGATAATTTTCATTAAAACTTAATTTCTATCACTTCGAATGATGCCAAATGAATAACTTACTTGAATTGGACCATTTTACACTATGTCCATTGTAGATTTGTGTCTCTGACAGTTCGTTTGGTTGCAGGGGACAAATTCAGTTTTTATGGCCAAAATGTGCTTTTCAGGGGCTGAAAAGCATGTTTTGGCCGAGTTTGATAATTTTCATTAAAACTTGATTTCTATCACTTCGATTGATGCCAAATGAATAACTTACTTGAATTGGACCATTTTACACTATGTCCATTGTAGATTTGTGTCTCCGACAGTTTGTTTGGTTGTAGGGGACATTTTCAGTTTTTATGGCCAAAATGTGCTTTTCAGAGGCTGAAAAGCATGTTTTGGCAGAGTATGATAATTTTCATTAAAACTTAATTTCTATCACTTCGAATGATGCCAAATGAATAACTTACTTGAATTGGACCATTTTACACTATGTCCATTGTAGATTTGTGTCTCCGACAGTTCGTTTGGTTGCAGGGGACATTTTCAGTTTTTATGGCCAAAATGTGCTTTTCAGAGGCTGAAAAGCATGTTTTGGCCGAGTATGATAATTTACATTAAAACTTAATTTCTATCACTTCGAATGATGCCAAATGAATAACTTACTTGAATTGGACCATTTTACACTATGTCCATTGTAGATTTGTGTCTCTGACAGTTCATTTCGTTGCAGGGGACATATTCAGTTTTTATGGCCAAAATGTGCTTTTCAGGGGCTGAAAAGCACGTTTTGGCAGAATATGATAATTTTCATTAAAACTTGATTTCTATCCATTCGAATGATGCCAAATGAATAACTTACTTGAATTGGACCATTTTGCACTATGTCCATTGTAGATTTGTGTCTCTGACAGTTCGTTTGGTTGCAGGGGACATATTCAGTTTTTATGGCCAAAATGTGCTTTTCAGGGGCTGAAAAGCATGTTTTGGCCGAGTTTGATAATTTTCATTAAAACTTGATTTCTATCACTTCGATTGATGCCAAATGAATAACTTACTTGAATTGGACCATTTTACACTATGTCCATTGTAGATTTGTGTCTCCGACAGTTCGTTTGGTTGCAGGGGACATTTTCAGTTTTTATGGCCAAAATGTGCTTTTCAGAAGCTGAAAAGCATGTTTTGGCCGAGTATGATAATTTTCATTAAAACTTGATTTCTATCACTTCGAATGATGCCAAATGAATAATTTGCTTGAATTGGACCATTTTACACTATGTCCATTGTAGATTTGTGTCTCTGACAGTTCGTTTGGTTGCAGCGGACATATTCAGTTTTTATGGCCAAAATGTGCTTTTCAGAGGCTGAAAAGCATGTTTTGGCAGAGTATGATAATTTTCATTAAAACTTAATTTCTATCACTTCGAATGATGCCAAATGAATAACTTACTTGAATTGGACCATTTTACACTATGTCCATTGTAGATTTGTGTCTCTGACAGTTCGTTTGGTTGCAGGGGTCAAATTCAGTTTTTATGGCCAAAATGTGCTTTTCAGGGGCTGAAAAGCATGTTTTGGCCGAGTTTGATAATTTTCATTAAAACTTGATTTCTATCACTTCGATTGATGCCAAATGAATAACTTACTTGAATTGGACCATTTTACACTATGTCCATTGTAGATTTCTGTCTCTGACAGTTCGTTTGGTTGCAGGGGACATATTCAGTTTTTATGGCCAAAATGTGCTTTTCAGGGGCTGAAAAGCATGTTTTGGGCGAGTTTGATAATTTTCATTAAAACTTGATTTCTATCACTTCGATTGATGCCAAATGAATAACTTACTTGAATTGGACCATTTTACACTATGTCCATTGTAGATTTGTGTCTCCGACAGTTCGTTTGGTTGCAGGGGACATTTTCAGTTTTTATGGCCAAAATGTGCTTTTCAGAGGCTGAAAAGCATGTTTTGGCCGAGTATGATAATTTTCATTAAAACTTGATTTCTATCACTTCGAATGATGCCAAATGAATAATTTGCTTGAATTGGACCATTTTACACTATGTCCATTGTAGATTTGTGTTTTTGACAGTTCGTTTGGTTGCAGGGGACATATTCAGTTTTTATGGCCAAAATGTGCTTTTCAGAGGCTGAAAAGCATGTTTTGGCAGAGTATGATAATTTTCATTAAAACTTAATTTCTATCACTTCGAATGATGCCAAATGAATAACTTACTTGAATTGGACCATTTTACACTATGTCCATTGTAGATTTGTGTCTCTGACAGTTCGTTTGGTTGCAGGGGACAAATTCAGTTTTTATGGCCAAAATGTGCTTTTCAGGGGCTGAAAAGCATGTTTTGGCCGAGTTTGATAATTTTCATTAACACTTGATTTCTATCACTTCGATTGATGCCAAATGAATAACTTACTTGAATTGGACCATTTTACACTATGTCCATTGTAGATTTGTGTCTCCGACAGTTTGTTTGGTTGCAGGGGACATTTTCAGTTTTTATGGCCAAAATGTGCTTTTCAGAGGCTGAAAAGCATGTTTTGGCAGAGTATGATAATTTTCATTAAAACTTAATTTCTATCACTTCGAATGATGCCAAATGAATAACTTACTTGAATTGGACCATTTTACACTATGTCCATTGTAGATTTGTGTCTCCGACAGTTCGTTTGGTTGCAGGGGACATTTTCAGTTTTTATGGCCAAAATGTGCTTTTCAGAGGCTGAAAAGCATGTTTTGGCAGAGTATGATAATTTTCATTAAAACTTAATTTCTATCACTTCGAATGATGCCAAATGAATAACTTACTTGAATTGGACCATTTTACACTATGTCCATTGTAGATTTGTGTCTCTGACAGTTTGTTTGGTTGCAGGGGACAAATTCAGTTTTTATGGCCAAAATGTGCTTTTCAGGGGCTGAAAAGCATGTTTTGGCCGAGTTTGATAATTTTCATTAAAACTTGATTTCTATCACTTCGATTGATGCCAAATGAATAACTTACTTGAATTGGACCATTTTACACTATGTCCATTGTAGATTTGTGTCTCCGACAGTTTGTTTGGTTGCAGGGGACATTTTCAGTTTTTATGGCCAAAATGTGCTTTTCAGAGGCTGAAAAGCATGTTTTGGCAGAGTATGATAATTTTCATTAAAACTTAATTTCTATCACTTCGAATGATGCCAAATGAATAACTTACTTGAATTGGACCATTTTACAATATGTCCATTGTAGATTTGTGTCTCTGACAGTTCGTTTGGTTGCAGGGGACAAATTCAGTTTTTATGGCCAAAATGTGCTTTTCAGGGGCTGAAAAGCATGTTTTGGCCGAGTTTGATAATTTTCATTAAAACTTGATTTCTATCACTTCGATTGATGCCAAATGAATAACTTACTTGAATTGGACCATTTTACACTATGTCCATTGTAGATTTGTGTCTCTGACAGTTCATTTCGTTGCAGGGGACATATTCAGTTTTTATGGCCAAAATGTGCTTTTCAGGGGCTGAAAAGCACGTTTTGGCAGAATATGATAATTTTCATTAAAACTTGATTTCTATCCATTCGAATGATGCCAAATGAATAACTTACTTGAATTGGACCATTTTGCACTATGTCCATTGTAGATTTGTGTCTCTGACAGTTCGTTTGGTTGCAGGGGACATATTCAGTTTTTATGGCCAAAATGTGCTTTTCAGGGGCTGAAAAGCATGTTTTGGCCGAGTTTGATAATTTTCATTAAAACTTGATTTCTATCACTTCGATTGATGCCAAATGAATAACTTACTTGAATTGGACCATTTTACACTATGTCCATTGTAGATTTGTGTCTCCGACAGTTCGTTTGGTTGCAGGGGACATTTTCAGTTTTTATGGCCAAAATGTGCTTTTCAGAGGCTGAAAAGCATGTTTTGGCCGAGTATGATAATTTTCATTAAAACTTGATTTCTATCACTTCGAATGATGCCAAATGAATAATTTGCTTGAATTGGACCATTTTACACTATGTCCATTGTAGATTTGTGTCTCTGACAGTTCGTTTGGTTGCAGGGGACATATTCAGTTTTTATGGCCAAAATGTGCTTTTCAGAGGCTGAAAAGCATGTTTTGGCAGAGTATGATAATTTTCATTAAAACTTAATTTCTATCACTTCGATTGATGCCAAATGAATAACTTACTTGAATTGGACCATTTTACACTATGTCCATTGTAGATTTGTGTCTCTGACAGTTCGTTTGGTTGCAGGGGTCAAATTCAGTTTTTATGGCCAAAATGTGCTTTTCAGGGGCTGAAAAGCATGTTTTGGGCGAGTTTGATAATTTTCATTAAAACTTGATTTCTATCACTTCGATTGATGCCAAATGAATAACTTACTTGAATTGGACCATTTTACACTATGTCCATTGTAGATTTGTGTCTCCGATAGTTCGTTTGGTTGCAGGGGACATTTTCAGTTTTTATGGCCAAAATGTGCTTTTCAGAGGCTGAAAAGCATGTTTTGGCCGAGTATGATAATTTTCATTAAAACTTGATTTCTATCACTTCGAATGATGCCAAATGAATAATTTGCTTGAATTGGACCATTTTACACTATGTCCATTGTAGATTTGTGTCTCTGACAGTTCGTTTGGTTGCAGGGGACATATTCAGTTTTTATGGCCAAAATGTGCTTTTCAGAGGCTGAAAAGCATGTTTTGGCCGAGTATGATAATTTTCATTAAAACTTGATTTCTATCACTTCGAATGATGCCAAATGAATAACTTACTTGAATTGGACCATTTTACACTATGTCCATTGTAGATTTGTGTCTCCGACAGTTCGTTTGGTTGCAGGGGACATTTTCAGTTTTTATGGCCAAAATGTGCTTTTCAGAGGCTGAAAAGCATGTTTTGGCAGAGTATGATAATTTTCATTAAAACTTAATTTCTATCACTTCGAATGATGCCAAATGAATAACTTACTTGAATTGGACCATTTTACACTATGTCCATTGTAGATTTGTGTCTCTGACAGTTCGTTTGGTTGCAGGGGACAAATTCAGTTTTTATGGCCAAAATGTGCTTTTCAGAGGCTGAAAAGCATGTTTTGGCAGAGTATGATAATTTTCATTAAAACTTAATTTCTATCACTTCGAATGATGCCAAATGAATAACTTACTTGAATTGGACCATTTTACACTATGTCCATTGTAGATTTGTGTCTCTGACAGTTCGTTTGGTTGCAGGGGTCAAATTCAGTTTTTATGGCCAAAATGTGCTTTTCAGGGGCTGAAAAGCATGTTTTGGCCGAGTTTGATAATTTTCATTAAAACTTGATTTCTATCACTTCGATTGATGCCAAATGAATAACTTACTTGAATTGGACCATTTTACACTATGTCCATTGTAGATTTGTGTCTCTGACAGTTCGTTTGGTTGCAGGGGACATATTCAGTTTTTATGGCCAAAATGTGCTTTTCAGGGGCTGAAAAGCATGTTTTGGGCGAGTTTGATAATTTTCATTAAAACTTGATTTCTATCACTTCGATTGATGCCAAATGAATAATTTACTTGAATTGGACCATTTTACACTATGTCCATTGTAGATTTGTGTCTCCGACAGTTCGTTTGGTTGCAGGGGACATTTTCAGTTTTTATGGCCAAAATGTGCTTTTCAGAGGCTGAAAAGCATGTTTTGGCCGAGTATGATAATTTTCATTAAAACTTGATTTCTATCACTTCGAATGATGCCAAATGAATAATTTGCTTGAATTGGACCATTTTACACTATGTCCATTGTAGATTTGTGTTTTTGACAGTTCGTTTGGTTGCAGGGGACATATTCAGTTTTTATGGCCAAAATGTGCTTTTAAGAGGCTGAAAAGCATGTTTTGGCCGAGTATGATAATTTTCATTAAAACTTGATTTCTATCACTTCGAATGATGCCAAATGAATAACTTACTTGAATTGGACCATTTTACACTATGTCCATTGTAGATTTGTGTCTCCGACAGTTCGTTTGGTTGCAGGGGACATTTTCAGTTTTTATAGCCAAAATGTGCTTTTCAGAGGCTGAAAAGCATGTTTTGGCAGAGTATGATAATTTTCATTAAAACTTAATTTCTATCACTTCGAATGATGCCAAATGAATAACTTACTTGAATTGGACCATTTTACACTATGTCCATTGTAGATTTGTGTCTCTGACAGTTCGTTTGGTTGCAGGGGACAAATTCAGTTTTTATGGCCAAAATGTGCTTTTCAGGGGCTGAAAAGCATGTTTTGGCCGAGTTTGATAATTTTCATTAAAACTTGATTTCTATCACTTCGATTGATGCCAAATGAATAACTTACTTGAATTGGACCATTTTACACTATGTCCATTGTAGATTTGTGTCTCCGACAGTTTGTTTGGTTGCAGGGGACATTTTCAGTTTTTATGGCCAAAATGTGCTTTTCAGAGGCTGAAAAGCATGTTTTGGCAGAGTATGATAATTTTCATTAAAACTTAATTTCTATCACTTCGAATGATGCCAAATGAATAACTTACTTGAATTGGACCATTTTACACTATGTCCATTGTAGATTTGTGTCTCCGACAGTTCGTTTGGTTGCAGGGGACATTTTCAGTTTTTATGGCCAAAATGTGCTTTTCAGAGGCTGAAAAGCATGTTTTGGCAGAGTATGATAATTTTCATTAAAACTTAATTTCTATCACTTCGAATGATGCCAAATGAATAACTTACTTGAATTGGACCATTTTACACTATGTCCATTGTAGATTTGTGTCTCTGACAGTTCGTTTGGTTGCAGGGGACAAATTCAGTTTTTATGGCCAAAATGTGCTTTTCAGGGGCTGAAAAGCATGTTTTGGCCGAGTTTGATAATTTTCATTAAAACTTGATTTCTATCACTTCGATTGATGCCAAATGAATAACTTACTTGAATTGGACCATTTTACACTATGTCCATTGTAGATTTGTGTCTCCGACAGTTTGTTTGGTTGCAGGGGACATTTTCAGTTTTTATGGCCAAAATGTGCTTTTCAGAGGCTGAAAAGCATGTTTTGGCAGAGTATGATAATTTTCATTAAAACTTAATTTCTATCACTTCGAATGATGCCAAATGAATAACTTACTTGAATGGACCATTTTACACTATGTCCATTGTAGATTTGTGTCTCTGACAGTTCGTTTGGTTGCAGGGGACAAATTCAGTTTTTATGGCCAAAATGTGCTTTTCAGGGGCTGAAAAGCATGTTTTGGCCGAGTTTGATAATTTTCATTAAAACTTGATTTCTATCACTTCGATTGATGCCAAATGAATAACTTACTTGAATTGGACCATTTTACACTATGTCCATTGTAGATTTGTGTCTCTGACAGTTCATTTCGTTGCAGGGGACATATTCAGTTTTTATGGCCAAAATGTGCTTTTCAGGGGCTGAAAAGCACGTTTTGGCAGAATATGATAATTTTCATTAAAACTTGATTTCTATCCATTCGAATGATGCCAAATGAATAACTTACTTGAATTGGACCATTTTGCACTATGTCCATTGTAGATTTGTGTCTCTGACAGTTCGTTTGGTTGCAGGGGACATATTCAGTTTTTATGGCCAAAATGTGCTTTTCAGGGGCTGAAAAGCATGTTTTGGCCGAGTTTGATAATTTTCATTAAAACTTGATTTCTATCACTTCGATTGATGCCAAATGAATAACTTACTTGAATTGGACCATTTTACACTATGTCCATTGTAGATTTGTGTCTCCGACAGTTCGTTTGGTTGCAGGGGACATTTTCAGTTTTTATGGCCAAAATGTGCTTTTCAGAGGCTGAAAAGCATGTTTTGGCAGAGTATGATAATTTTCATTAAAACTTAATTTCTATCACTTCGATTGATGCCAAATGAATAACTTACTTGAATTGGACCATTTTACACTATGTCCATTGTAGATTTGTGTCTCTGACAGTTCGTTTGGTTGCAGGGGTCAAATTCAGTTTTTATGGCCAAAATGTGCTTTTCAGGGGCTGAAAAGCATGTTTTGGGCGAGTTTGATAATTTTCATTAAAACTTGATTTCTATCACTTCGATTGATGCCAAATGAATAACTTACTTGAATTGGACCATTTTACACTATGTCCATTGTAGATTTGTGTCTCCGACAGTTCGTTTGGTTGCAGGGGACATTTTCAGTTTTTATGGCCAAAATGTGCTTTTCAGAGGCTGAAAAGCATGTTTTGGCCGAGTATGATAATTTTCATTAAAACTTGATTTCTATCACTTCGAATGATGCCAAATGAATAATTTGCTTGAATTGGACCATTTTACACTATGTCCATTGTAGATTTGTGTCTCTGACAGTTCGTTTGGTTGCAGGGGACATATTCAGTTTTTATGGCCAAAATGTGCTTTTCAGAGGCTGAAAAGCATGTTTTGGCCGAGTATGATAATTTTCATTAAAACTTGATTTCTATCACTTCGAATGATGCCAAATGAATAACTTACTTGAATTGGACCATTTTACACTATGTCCATTGTAGATTTGTGTCTCCGACAGTTCGTTTGGTTGCAGGGGACATTTTCAGTTTTTATGGCCAAAATGTGCTTTTCAGAGGCTGAAAAGCATGTTTTGGCAGAGTATGATAATTTTCATTAAAACTTAATTTCTATCACTTCGAATGATGCCAAATGAATAACTTACTTGAATTGGACCATTTTACACTATGTCCATTGTAGATTTGTGTCTCTGACAGTTCGTTTGGTTGCAGGGGACAAATTCAGTTTTTATGGCCAAAATGTGCTTTTCAGGGGCTGAAAAGCATGTTTTGGCCGAGTTTGATAATTTTCATTAAAACTTGATTTCTATCACTTCGATTGATGCCAAATGAATAACTTACTTGAATTGGACCATTTTACACTATGTCCATTGTAGATTTGTGTCTCCGACAGTTTGTTTGGTTGCAGGGGACATTTTCAGTTTTTATGGCCAAAATGTGCTTTTCAGAGGCTGAAAAGCATGTTTTGGCAGAGTATGATAATTTTTATTAAAACTTAATTTCTATCACTTCGAATGATGCCAAATGAATAACTTACTTGAATTGGACCATTTTACACTATGTCCATTGTAGATTTGTGTCTCTGACAGTTCGTTTGGTTGCAGGGGACAAATTCAGTTTTTATGGCCAAAATGTGCTTTTCAGGGGCTGAAAAGCATGTTTTGGCCGAGTTTGATAATTTTCATTAAAACTTGATTTCTATCACTTCGATTGATGCCAAATGAATAACTTACTTGAATTGGACCATTTTACACTATGTCCATTGTAGATTTGTGTCTCCGACAGTTCGTTTGGTTGCAGGGGACATTTTCAGTTTTTATGGCCAAAATGTGCTTTTCAGAGGCTGAAAAGCATGTTTTGGCCGAGTATGATAATTTACATTAAAACTTAATTTCTATCACTTCGAATGTTGCCAAATGAATAACTTACTTGAATTGGACCATTTTACACTATGTCCATTGTAGATTTGTGTCTCTGACAGTTCATTTCGTTGCAGGGGACATATTCAGTTTTTATGGCCAAAATGTGCTTTTCAGGGGCTGAAAAGCACGTTTTGGCAGAATATGATAATTTTCATTAAAACTTGATTTCTATCCATTCGAATGATGCCAAATGAATAACTTACTTGAATTGGACCATTTTGCACTATGTCCATTGTAGATTTGTGTCTCTGACAGTTCGTTTGGTTGCAGGGGACATATTCAGTTTTTATGGCCAAAATGTGCTTTTCAGGGGCTGAAAAGCATGTTTTGGCCGAGTTTGATAATTTTCATTAAAACTTGATTTCTATCACTTCGATTGATGCCAAATGAATAACTTACTTGAATTGGACCATTTTACACTATGTCCATTGTAGATTTGTGTCTCCGACAGTTCGTTTGGTTGCAGGGGACATTTTCAGTTTTTATGGCCAAAATGTGCTTTTCAGAGGCTGAAAAGCATGTTTTGGCCGAGTATGATAATTTTCATTAAAACTTGATTTCTATCACTTCGAATGATGCCAAATGAATAATTTGCTTGAATTGGACCATTTTACACTATGTCCATTGTAGATTTGTGTCTCTGACAGTTCGTTTGGTTGCAGGGGACATATTCAGTTTTTATGGCCAAAATGTGCTTTTCAGAGGCTGAAAAGCATGTTTTGGCAGAGTATGATAATTTTCATTAAAACTTAATTTATATCACTTCGAATGATGCCAAATGAATAACTTACTTGAATTGGACCATTTTACACTATGTCCATTGTAGATTTGTGTCTCTGACAGTTCGTTTGGTTGCAGGGGTCAAATTCAGTTTTTATGGCCAAAATGTGCTTTTCAGGGGCTGAAAAGCATGTTTTGGCCGAGTTTGATAATTTTCATTAAAACTTGATTTCTATCACTTCGATTGATGCCAAATGAATAACTTACTTGAATTGGACCATTTTACACTATGTCCATTGTAGATTTGTGTCTCTGACAGTTCGTTTGGTTGCAGGGGACATATTCAGTTTTTATGGCCAAAATGTGCTTTTCAGGGGCTGAAAAGCATGTTTTGGGCGAGTTTGATAATTTTCATTAAAACTTGATTTCTATCACTTCGATTGATGCCAAATGAATAACTTACTTGAATTGGACCATTTTACACTATGTCCATTGTAGATTTGTGTCTCCGACAGTTCGTTTGGTTGCAGGGGACATTTTCAGTTTTTATGGCCAAAATGTGCTTTTCAGAGGCTGAAAAGCATGTTTTGGCCGAGTATGATAATTTTCATTAAAACTTGATTTCTATCACTTCGAATGATGCCAAATGAATAATTTGCTTGAATTGGACCATTTTACACTATGTCCATTGTAGATTTGTGTCTCTGACAGTTCGTTTGGTTGCAGGGGACATATTCAGTTTTTATGGCCAAAATGTGCTTTTCAGAGGCTGAAAAGCATGTTTTGGCAGAGTATGATAATTTTCATTAAAACTTAATTTCTATCACTTCGATTGATGCCAAATGAATAACTTACTTGAATTGGACCATTTTACACTATGTCCATTGTAGATTTGTGTCTCTGACAGTTCGTTTGGTTGCAGGGGTCAAATTCAGTTTTTATGGCCAAAATGTGCTTTTCAGGGGCTGAAAAGCATGTTTTGGGCGAGTTTGATAATTTTCATTAAAACTTGATTTCTATCACTTCGATTGATGCCAAATGAATAACTTACTTGAATTGGACCATTTTACACTATGTCCATTGTAGATTTGTGTCTCCGACAGTTCGTTTGGTTGCAGGGGACATTTTCAGTTTTTATGGCCAAAATGTGCTTTTCAGAGGCTGAAAAGCATGTTTTGGCCGAGTATGATAATTTTCATTAAAACTTGATTTCTATCACTTCGAATGATGCCAAATGAATAATTTGCTTGAATTGGACCATTTTACACTATGTCCATTGTAGATTTGTGTCTCTGACAGTTCGTTTGGTTGCAGGGGACATATTCAGTTTTTATGGCCAAAATGTGCTTTTCAGAGGCTGAAAAGCATGTTTTGGCCGAGTATGATAATTTTCATTAAAACTTGATTTCTATCACTTCGAATGATGCCAAATGAATAACTTACTTGAATTGGACCATTTTACACTATGTCCATTGTAGATTTGTGTCTCCGACAGTTCGTTTGGTTGCAGGGGACATTTTCAGTTTTTATGGCCAAAATGTGCTTTTCAGAGGCTGAAAAGCATGTTTTGGCAGAGTATGATAATTTTCATTAAAACTTAATTTCTATCACTTCGAATGATGCCAAATGAATAACTTACTTGAATTGGACCATTTTACACTATGTCCATTGTAGATTTGTGTCTCTGACAGTTCGTTTGGTTGCAGGGGACAAATTCAGTTTTTATGGCCAAAATGTGCTTTTCAGGGGCTGAAAAGCATGTTTTGGCCGAGTTTGATAATTTTCATTAAAACTTGATTTCTATCACTTCGATTGATGCCAAATGAATAACTTACTTGAATTGGACCATTTTACACTATGTCCATTGTAGATTTGTGTCTCCGACAGTTTGTTTGGTTGCAGGGGACATTTTCAGTTTTTATGGCCAAAATGTGCTTTTCAGAGGCTGAAAAGCATGTTTTGGCAGAGTATGATAATTTTTATTAAAACTTAATTTCTATCACTTCGAATGATGCCAAATGAATAACTTACTTGAATTGGACCATTTTACACTATGTCCATTGTAGATTTGTGTCTCTGACAGTTCGTTTGGTTGCAGGGGACAAATTCAGTTTTTATGGCCAAAATGTGCTTTTCAGGGGCTGAAAAGCATGTTTTGGCCGAGTTTGATAATTTTCATTAAAACTTGATTTCTATCACTTCGATTGATGCCAAATGAATAACTTACTTGAATTGGACCATTTTACACTATGTCCATTGTAGATTTGTGTCTCCGACAGTTCGTTTGGTTGCAGGGGACATTTTCAGTTTTTATGGCCAAAATGTGCTTTTCAGAGGCTGAAAAGCATGTTTTGGCCGAGTATGATAATTTACATTAAAACTTAATTTCTATCACTTCGAATGTTGCCAAATGAATAACTTACTTGAATTGGACCATTTTACACTATGTCCATTGTAGATTTGTGTCTCTGACAGTTCATTTCGTTGCAGGGGATATATTCAGTTTTTATGGCCAAAATGTGCTTTTCAGGGGCTGAAAAGCACGTTTTGGCAGAATATGATAATTTTCATTAAAACTTGATTTCTATCCATTCGAATGATGCCAAATGAATAACTTACTTGAATTGGACCATTTTGCACTATGTCCATTGTAGATTTGTGTCTCTGACAGTTCGTTTGGTTGCAGGGGACATATTCAGTTTTTATGGCCAAAATGTGCTTTTCAGGGGCTGAAAAGCATGTTTTGGCCGAGTTTGATAATTTTCATTAAAACTTGATTTCTATCACTTCGATTGATGCCAAATGAATAACTTACTTGAATTGGACCATTTTACACTATGTCCATTGTAGATTTGTGTCTCCGACAGTTCGTTTGGTTGCAGGGGACATTTTCAGTTTTTATGGCCAAAATGTGCTTTTCAGAGGCTGAAAAGCATGTTTTGGCCGAGTATGATAATTTTCATTAAAACTTGATTTCTATCACTTCGAATGATGCCAAATGAATAATTTGCTTGAATTGGACCATTTTACACTATGTCCATTGTAGATTTGTGTCTCTGACAGTTCGTTTGGTTGCAGGGGACATATTCAGTTTTTATGGCCAAAATGTGCTTTTCAGAGGCTGAAAAGCATGTTTTGGCAGAGTATGATAATTTTCATTAAAACTTAATTTATATCACTTCGAATGATGCCAAATGAATAACTTACTTGAATTGGACCATTTTACACTATGTCCATTGTAGATTTGTGTCTCTGACAGTTCGTTTGGTTGCAGGGGTCAAATTCAGTTTTTATGGCCAAAATGTGCTTTTCAGGGGCTGAAAAGCATGTTTTGGCCGAGTTTGATAATTTTCATTAAAACTTGATTTCTATCACTTCGATTGATGCCAAATGAATAACTTACTTGAATTGGACCATTTTACACTATGTCCATTGTAGATTTGTGTCTCTGACAGTTCGTTTGGTTGCAGGGGACATATTCAGTTTTTATGGCCAAAATGTGCTTTTCAGGGGCTGAAAAGCATGTTTTGGGCGAGTTTGATAATTTTCATTAAAACTTGATTTCTATCACTTCGATTGATGCCAAATGAATAACTTACTTGAATTGGACCATTTTACACTATGTCCATTGTAGATTTGTGTCTCTGACAGTTCATTTCGTTGCAGGGGATATATTCAGTTTTTATGGCCAAAATGTGCTTTTCAGGGGCTGAAAAGCACGTTTTGGCAGAATATGATAATTTTCATTAAAACTTGATTTCTATCCATTCGAATGATGCCAAATGAATAACTTACTTGAATTGGACCATTTTACACTATGTCCATTGTAGATTTGTGTCTCCGACAGTTCGTTTGGTTGCAGGGGACATTTTCAGTTTTTATGGCCAAAATGTGCTTTTCAGAGGCTGAAAAGCATGTTTTGGCCGAGTATGATAATTTTCATTAAAACTTGATTTCTATCACTTCGAATGATGCCAAATGAATAATTTGCTTGAATTGGACCATTTTACACTATGTCCATTGTAGATTTGTGTCTCTGACAGTTCGTTTGGTTGCAGGGGACATATTCAGTTTTTATGGCCAAAATGTGCTTTTCAGAGGCTGAAAAGCATGTTTTGGCAGAGTATGATAATTTTCATTAAAACTTAATTTATATCACTTCGAATGATGCCAAATGAATAACTTACTTGAATTGGACCATTTTACACTATGTCCATTGTAGATTTGTGTCTCTGACAGTTCGTTTGGTTGCAGGGGTCAAATTCAGTTTTTATGGCCAAAATGTGCTTTTCAGGGGCTGAAAAGCATGTTTTGGCCGAGTTTGATAATTTTCATTAAAACTTGATTTCTATCACTTCGATTGATGCCAAATGAATAACTTACTTGAATTGGACCATTTTACACTATGTCCATTGTAGATTTGTGTCTCTGACAGTTCGTTTGGTTGCAGGGGACATATTCAGTTTTTATGGCCAAAATGTGCTTTTCAGGGGCTGAAAAGCATGTTTTGGGCGAGTTTGATAATTTTCATTAAAACTTGATTTCTATCACTTCGATTGATGCCAAATGAATAACTTACTTGAATTGGACCATTTTACACTATGTCCATTGTAGATTTGTGTCTCCGACAGTTCGTTTGGTTGCAGGGGACATTTTCAGTTTTTATGGCCAAAATGTGCTTTTCAGAGGCTGAAAAGCATGTTTTGGCCGAGTATGATAATTTTCATTAAAACTTGATTTCTATCACTTCGAATGATGCCAAATGAATAATTTGCTTGAATTGGACCATTTTACACTATGTCCATTGTAGATTTGTGTCTCTGACAGTTCGTTTGGTTGCAGGGGACATATTCAGTTTTTATGGCCAAAATGTGCTTTTCAGAGGCTGAAAAGCATGTTTTGGCCGAGTATGATAATTTTCATTAAAATTTGATTTCTATCACTTCGAATGATGCCAAATGAATAACTTACTTGAATTGGACCATTTTACACTATGTCCATTGTAGATTTGTGTCTCCGACAGTTCGTTTGGTTGCAGGGGACATTTTCAGTTTTTATGGCCAAAATGTGCTTTTCAGAGGCTGAAAAGCATGTTTTGGCAGAGTATGATAATTTTCATTAAAACTTAATTTCTATCACTTCGAATGATGCCAAATGAATAACTTACTTGAATTGGACCATTTTACACTATGTCCATTGTAGATTTGTGTCTCTGACAGTTCGTTTGGTTGCAGGGGACAAATTAAGTTTTTATGGCCAAAATGTGCTTTTCAGGGGCTGAAAAGCATGTTTTGGCCGAGTTTGATAATTTTCATTAAAACTTGATTTCTATCACTTCGATTGATGCCAAATGAATAACTTACTTGAATTGGACCATTTTACACTATGTCCATTGTAGATTTGTGTCTCCGACAGTTTGTTTGGTTGCAGGGGACATTTTCAGTTTTTATGGCCAAAATGTGCTTTTCAGAGGCTGAAAAGCATGTTTTGGCAGAGTATGATAATTTTCATTAAAACTTAATTTCTATCACTTCGAATGATGCCAAATGAATAACTTACTTGAATTGGACCATTTTACACTATGTCCATTGTAGATTTGTGTCTCTGACAGTTCGTTTGGTTGCAGGGGACAAATTCAGTCTTTATGGCCAAAATGTGCTTTTCAGGGGCTGAAAAGCATGTTTTGGCCGAGTTTGATAATTTTCATTAAAACTTGATTTCTATCACTTCGATTGATGCCAAATGAATAACTTACTTGAATTGGACCATTTTACACTATGTCCATTGTAGATTTGTGTCTCTGACAGTTCATTTCGTTGCAGGGGACATATTCAGTTTTTATGGCCAAAATGTGCTTTTCAGGGGCTGAAAAGCACGTTTTGGCAGAATATGATAATTTTCATTAAAACTTGATTTCTATCCATTCGAATGATGCCAAATGAATAACTTACTTGAATTGGACCATTTTGCACTATGTCCATTGTAGATTTGTGTCTCTGACAGTTCGTTTGGTTGCAGGGGACATATTCAGTTTTTATGGCCAAAATGTGCTTTTCAGGGGCTGAAAAGCATGTTTTGGCCGAGTTTGATAATTTTCATTAAAACTTGATTTCTATCACTTCGATTGATGCCAAATGAATAACTTACTTGAATTGGACCATTTTACACTATGTCCATTGTAGATTTGTGTCTCCGACAGTTCGTTTGGTTGCAGGGGACATTTTCAGTTTTTATGGCCAAAATGTGCTTTTCAGAGGCTGAAAAGCATGTTTTGGCCGAGTATGATAATTTTCATTAAAACTTGATTTCTATCACTTCGAATGATGCCAAATGAATAATTTGCTTGAATTGGACCATTTTACACTATGTCCATTGTAGATTTGTGTCTCTGACAGTTCGTTTGGTTGCAGGGGACATATTCAGTTTTTATGGCCAAAATGTGCTTTTCAGAGGCTGAAAAGCATGTTTTGGCAGAGTATGATAATTTTCATTAAAACTTAATTTCTATCACTTCGAATGATGCCAAATGAATAACTTACTTGAATTGGACCATTTTACACTATGTCCATTGTAGATTTGTGTCTCTGACAGTTCGTTTGGTTGCAGGGGTCAAATTCAGTTTTTATGGCCAAAATGTGCTTTTCAGGGGCTGAAAAGCATGTTTTGGCCGAGTTTGATAATTTTCATTAAAACTTGATTTCTATCACTTCGATTGATGCCAAATGAATAACTTACTTGAATTGGACCATTTTACACTATGTCCATTGTAGATTTGTGTCTCCGACAGTTCGTTTGGTTGCAGGGGACATTTTCAGTTTTTATGGCCAAAATGTGCTTTTCAGAGGCTGAAAAGCATGTTTTGGCCGAGTATGATAATTTACATTAAAACTTAATTTCTATCACTTCGAATGATGCCAAATGAATAACTTACTTGAATTGGACCATTTTACACTATGTCCATTGTAGATTTGTGTCTCTGACAGTTCATTTCGTTGCAGGGGACATATTCAGTTTTTATGGCCAAAATGTGCTTTTCAGGGGCTGAAAAGCACGTTTTGGCAGAATATGATAATTTTCATTAAAACTTGATTTCTATCCATTCGAATGATGCCAAATGAATAACTTACTTGAATTGGACCATTTTGCACGATGTCCATTGTAGATTTGTGTCTCTGACAGTTCGTTTGGTTGCAGGGGACATTTTCAGTTTTTATGGCCAAAATGTGCTTTTCAGAGGCTGAAAAGCATGTTTTGGCCGAGTATGATAATTTTCATTACAACTTGATTTCTATCACTTCGAATGATGCCAAATGAATAATTTGCTTGAATTGGACCATTTTACACTATGTCCATTGTAGATTTGTGTCTCTGACAGTTCGTTTGGTTGCAGGGGACATATTCAGTTTTTATGGCCAAAATGTGCTTTTCAGGGGCTGAAAAGCATGTTTTGGCCGAGTTTGATAATTTTCATTAAAACTTGATTTCTATCACTTCGAATGATGCCAAATGAATAACTTACTTGAATTGGACCATTTTACACTATGTCCATTGTAGATTTGTGTCTCCGACAGTTCGTTTGGTTGCAGGGGACATTTTCAGTTTTTATGGCCAAAATGTGCTTTTCAGAGGCTGAAAAGCATGTTTTGGCCGAGTATGATAATTTACATTAAAACTTAATTTCTATCACTTCGAATGATGCCAAATGAATAACTTACTTGAATTGGACCATTTTACACTATGTCCATTGAAGATTTGTGTCTCCGACAGTTCGTTTGGTTGCAGGGGACATTTTCAGTTTTTATGGCCAAAATGTGCTTTTCAGAGGCTGAAAAGCATGTTTTGGCAGAGTATGATAATTTTCATTAAAACTTAATTTCTATCACTTCGAATGATGCCAAATGAATAACTTAATTGAATTGGACCATTTTACACTTAGTCCATTGTAGATTTGTGTCTCTGACAGTTCGTTTGGTTGCAGGGGACATATTCAGTTTTTATGGCCAAAATGTGCTTTTGGATTGGATTGGATTGGATAACTTTATTCATCCCGTATTCGGGAGATTTTCAGAGGCTGAAAAGCATGTTTTGGCCGAGTATGATAATTTTCATTAAAACTTGATTTCTATCACTTCGATTGATGCCAAATGAATAACTTACTTGAATTGGACCATTTTACACTATGTCCATTGTAGATTTGTGTCTCCGACAGTTCGTTTGGTTGCAGGGGACATTTTCAGTTTTTATGGCCAAAATGTGCTTTTCAGAGGCTGAAAAGCATGTTTTGGCCGAGTATGATAATTTTCATTAAAACTTGATTTCTATCACTTCGAATGATGCCAAATGAATAACTTACTTGAATTGGACCATTTTACACTATGTCCATTGTAGATTTGTGTCTCCGACAGTTCGTTTGGTTGCAGGGGACATTTTCAGTTTTTATGGCCAAAATGTGCTTTTCAGAGGCTGAAAAGCATGTTTTGGCAGAGTATGATAATTTTCATTAAAACTTAATTTCTATCACTTCGAATGATGCCAAATGAATAACTTACTTGAATTGGACCATTTTACACTATGTCCATTGTAGATTTGTGTCTCTGACAGTTCGTTTGGTTGCAGGGGACAAATTAAGTTTTTATGGCCAAAATGTGCTTTTCAGGGGCTGAAAAGCATGTTTTGGCCGAGTTTGATAATTTTCATTAAAACTTGATTTCTATCACTTCGATTGATGCCAAATGAATAACTTACTTGAATTGGACCATTTTACACTATGTCCATTGTAGATTTGTGTCTCCGACAGTTTGTTTGGTTGCAGGGGACATTTTCAGTTTTTATGGCCAAAATGTGCTTTTCAGAGGCTGAAAAGCATGTTTTGGCCGAGTTTGATAATTTTCATTAAAACTTGATTTCTATCACTTCGAATGATGCCAAATGAATAACTTACTTGAATTGGACCATTTTACACTATGTCCATTGTAGATTTGTGTCTCTGACAGTTCATTTCGTTGCAGGGGACATATTCAGTTTTTATGGCCAAAATGTGCTTTTCAGGGGCTGAAAAGCACGTTTTGGCAGAATATGATAATTTTCATTAAAACTTGATTTCTATCCATTTGAATGATGCCAAATGAATAACTTACTTGAATTGGACCATTTTGCACTATGTCCATTGTAGATTTGTGTCTCTGACAGTTCGTTTGGTTGCAGGGGACATATTCAGTTTTTATGGCCAAAATGTGCTTTTCAGGGGCTGAAAAGCATGTTTTGGCCGAGTTTGATAATTTTCATTAAAACTTGATTTCTATCACTTCGATTGATGCCAAATGAATAACTTACTTGAATTGGACCATTTTACACTATGTCCATTGTAGATTTGTGTCTCCGACAGTTCGTTTGGTTGCAGGGGACATTTTCAGTTTTTATGGCCAAAATGTGCTTTTCAGAGGCTGAAAAGCATGTTTTGGCCGAGTATGATAATTTTCATTAAAACTTGATTTCTATCACTTCGAATGATGCCAAATGAATAATTTGCTTGAATTGGACCATTTTACACTATGTCCATTGTAGATTTGTGTCTCTGACAGTTCGTTTGGTTGCAGGGGACATATTCAGTTTTTATGGCCAAAATGTGCTTTTCAGAGGCTGAAAAGCATGTTTTGGCAGAGTATGATAATTTTCATTAAAACTTAATTTCTATCACTTCGAATGATGCCAAATGAATAACTTACTTGAATTGGACCATTTTACACTATGTCCATTGTAGATTTGTGTCTCTGACAGTTCGTTTGGTTGCAGGGGTCAAATTCAGTTTTTATGGCCAAAATGTGCTTTTCAGGGGCTGAAAAGCATGTTTTGGCCGAGTTTGATAATTTTCATTAAAACTTGATTTCTATCACTTCGATTGATGCCAAATGAATAACTTACTTGAATTGGACCATTTTACACTATGTCCATTGTAGATTTGTGTCTCCGACAGTTCGTTTGGTTGCAGGGGACATTTTCAGTTTTTATGGCCAAAATGTGCTTTTCAGAGGCTGAAAAGCATGTTTTGGCCGAGTATGATAATTTACATTAAAACTTAATTTCTATCACTTCGAATGATGCCAAATGAATAACTTACTTGAATTGGACCATTTTACACTATGTCCATTGTAGATTTGTGTCTCTGACAGTTCATTTCGTTGCAGGGGACATATTCAGTTTTTATGGCCAAAATGTGCTTTTCAGGGGCTGAAAAGCACGTTTTGGCAGAATATGATAATTTTCATTAAAACTTGATTTCTATCCATTCGAATGATGCCAAATGAATAACTTACTTGAATTGGACCATTTTGCACGATGTCCATTGTAGATTTGTGTCTCTGACAGTTCGTTTGGTTGCAGGGGACATTTTCAGTTTTTATGGCCAAAATGTGCTTTTCAGAGGCTGAAAAGCATGTTTTGGCCGAGTATGATAATTTTCATTACAACTTGATTTCTATCACTTCGAATGATGCCAAATGAATAATTTGCTTGAATTGGACCATTTTACACTATGTCCATTGTAGATTTGTGTCTCTGACAGTTCGTTTGGTTGCAGGGGACATATTCAGTTTTTATGGCCAAAATGTGCTTTTCAGGGGCTGAAAAGCATGTTTTGGCCGAGTTTGATAATTTTCATTAAAACTTGATTTCTATCACTTCGAATGATGCCAAATGAATAACTTACTTGAATTGGACCATTTTACACTATGTCCATTGTAGATTTGTGTCTCCGACAGTTCGTTTGGTTGCAGGGGACATTTTCAGTTTTTATGGCCAAAATGTGCTTTTCAGAGGCTGAAAAGCATGTTTTGGCCGAGTATGATAATTTACATTAAAACTTAATTTCTATCACTTCGAATGATGCCAAATGAATAACTTACTTGAATTGGACCATTTTACACTATGTCCATTGAAGATTTGTGTCTCCGACAGTTCGTTTGGTTGCAGGGGACATTTTCAGTTTTTATGGCCAAAATGTGCTTTTCAGAGGCTGAAAAGCATGTTTTGGCAGAGTATGATAATTTTCATTAAAACTTAATTTCTATCACTTCGAATGATGCCAAATGAATAACTTAATTGAATTGGACCATTTTACACTTAGTCCATTGTAGATTTGTGTCTCTGACAGTTCGTTTGGTTGCAGGGGACATATTCAGTTTTTATGGCCAAAATGTGCTTTTGGATTGGATTGGATTGGATAACTTTATTCATCCCGTATTCGGGAGATTTTCAGAGGCTGAAAAGCATGTTTTGGCCGAGTATGATAATTTTCATTAAAACTTGATTTCTATCACTTCGATTGATGCCAAATGAATAACTTACTTGAATTGGACCATTTTACACTATGTCCATTGTAGATTTGTGTCTCCGACAGTTCGTTTGGTTGCAGGGGACATTTTCAGTTTTTATGGCCAAAATGTGCTTTTCAGAGGCTGAAAAGCATGTTTTGGCCGAGTATGATAATTTTCATTAAAACTTGATTTCTATCACTTCGAATGATGCCAAATGAATAACTTACTTGAATTGGACCATTTTACACTATGTCCATTGTAGATTTGTGTCTCTGACAGTTCGTTTGGTTGCAGGGGACATATTCAGTTTTTATGGCCAAAATGTGCTTTTCAGAGGCTGAAAAGCATGTTTTGGCCGAGTTTGATAATTTTCATTAAAACTTGATTTCTATCACTTCGAATGATGCCAAATGAATAACTTACTTGAATTGGACCATTTTACACTATGTCCATTGTAGATTTGTGTCTCCGACAGTTCGTTTGGTTGCAGGGGACATTTTCAGTTTTTATGGCCAAAATGTGCTTTTCAGAGGCTGAAAAGCATGTTTTGGCCGAGTATGATAATTTACATTAAAACTTAATTTCTATCACTTCGAATGATGCCAAATGAATAACTTACTTGAATTGGACCATTTTACACTATGTCCATTGTAGATTTGTGTCTCTGACAGTTCATTTCGTTGCAGGGGACATATTCAGTTTTTATGGCAAAAATGTGCTTTTCAGGGGCTGAAAAGCACGTTTTGGCAGAATATGATAATTTTCATTAAAACTTGATTTCTATCCATTCGAATGATGCCAAATGAATAACTTACTTGAATTGGACCATTTTACACTATGTCCATTGTAGATTTGTGTCTCTGACAGTTCGTTTGGTTGCAGGGGACATATTCAGTTTTTATGGCCAAAATGTGCTTTTCAGGGGCTGAAAAGCATGTTTTGGCCGAGTTTGATAATTTTCATTAAAACTTGATTTCTATCACTTCGATTGATGCCAAATGAATAACTTACTTGAATTGGACCATTTTACACTATGTCCATTGTAGATTTGTGTCTCCGACAGTTCGTTTGGTTGCAGGGGACATTTTCAGTTTTTATGGCCAAAATGTGCTTTTCAGAGGCTGAAAAGCATGTTTTGGCCGAGTATGATAATTTTCATTAAAACTTGATTTCTAGCACTTCGAATGATGCCAAATGAATAATTTGCTTGAATTGGACCATTTTACACTATGTCCATTGTAGATTTGTGTCTCTGACAGTTCGTTTGGTTGCAGGGGACATATTCAGTTTTTATGGCCAAAATGTGCTTTTCAGAGGCTGAAAAGCATGTTTTGGCCGAGTATGATAATTTTCATTAAAACTTGATTTCTATCACTTCGAATGATGCCAAATGAATAACTTACTTGAATTGGACCATTTTACACTATGTCCATTGTAGATTTGTGTCTCCGACAGTTCGTTTGGTTGCAGGGGACATTTTCAGTTTTTATGGCCAAAATGTGCTTTTCAGAGGCTGAAAAGCATGTTTTGGCAGAGTATGATAATTTTCATTAAAACTTAATTTCTATCACTTCGAATGATGCCAAATGAATAACTTACTTGAATTGGACCATTTTACACTATGTCCATTGTAGATTTGTGTCTCTGACAGTTCGTTTGGTTGCAGGGGACAAATTCAGTTTTTATGGCCAAAATGTGCTTTTCAGGGGCTGAAAAGCATGTTTTGGCCGAGTTTGATAATTTTCATTAAAACTTGATTTCTATCACTTCGATTGATGCCAAATGAATAACTTACTTGAATTGGACCATTTTACACTATGTCCATTGTAGATTTGTGTCTTCGACAGTTCGTTTGGTTGCAGGGGACATTTTCAGTTTTTATGGCCAAAATGTGCTTTTCAGAGGCTGAAAAGCATGTTTTGGCCGAGTATGATAATTTTCATTAAAACTTGATTTCTATCACTTCGAATGATGCCAAATGAATAACTTACTTGAATTGGACCATTTTACACTATGTCCATTGTAGATTTGTGTCTCTGACAGTTCGTTTGGTTGCCGGGGACATATTCAGTTTTTATGGCCAAAATGTGCTTTTCAGAGGCTGAAAAGCATGTTTTGGCCGAGTATGATAATTTTCATTAAAACTTGATTTCTATCACTTCGAATGATGCCAAATGAATAACTTACTTGAATTGGACCATTTTACACTATGTCCATTGTAGATTTGTGTCTCCGACAGTTCGTTTGGTTGCAGGGGACATTTTCAGTTTTTATGGCCAAAATGTGCTTTTCAGAGGCTGAAAAGCATGTTTTGGCCGAGTATGATAATTTACATTAAAACTTAATTTCTATCACTTCGAATGATGCCAAATGAATAACTTACTTGAATTGGACCATTTTACACTATGTCCATTGTAGATTTGTGTCTCTGACAGTTCATTTCGTTGCAGGGGACATATTCAGTTTTTATGGCCAAAATGTGCTTTTCAGGGGCTGAAAAGCACGTTTTGGCAGAATATGATAATTTTCATTAAAACTTGATTTCTATCCATTCGAATGATGCCAAATGAATAACTTACTTGAATTGGACCATTTTACACTATGTCCATTGTAGATTTGTGTCTCTGACAGTTCGTTTGGTTGCAGGGGACATATTCAGTTTTTATGGCCAAAATGTGCTTTTCAGGGGCTGAAAAGCATGTTTTGGCCGAGTATGATAATTTTCATTAAAACTTGATTTCTATCACTTCGAATGATGCCAAATGAATAACTTACTTGAATTGGACCATTTTACACTATGTCCATTGTAGATTTGTGTCTCTGACAGTTCGTTTGGTTGCAGGGGACATATTCAGTTTTTATGGCCAAAATGTGCTTTTCAGGGGCTGAAAAGCATGTTTTGGGCGAGTTTGATAATTTTCATTAAAACTTGATTTCTATCACTTCGATTGATGCCAAATGAATAACTTACTTGAATTGGACCATTTTACACTATGTCCATTGTAGAATTGTGTCTCCGACAGTTCGTTTGGTTGCAGGGGACATTTTCAGTTTTTATGGCCAAAATGTGCTTTTCAGAGGCTGAAAAGCATGTTTTGGCCGAGTATGATAATTTTCATTAAAACTTAATTTCTATCACTTCGAATGATGCCAAATGAATAACTTACTTGAATTGGACCATTTTACACTATGTCCATTGTAGATTTGTGTCTCTGACAGTTCGTTTGGTTGCAGGGGACAAATTCAGTTTTTATGGCCAAAATGTGCTTTTCAGGGGCTGAAAAGCATGTTTTGGCCGAGTTTGATAATTTTCATTAAAACTTGATTTCTATCACTTCGATTGATGCCAAATGAATAACTTACTTGAATGGACCATTTTACACTATGTCCATTGTAGATTTGTGTCTTCGACAGTTCGTTTGGTTGCAGGGGACATTTTCAGTTTTTATGGCCAAAATGTGCTTTTCAGAGGCTGAAAAGCATGTTTTGGCCGAGTATGATAATTTTCATTAAAACTTGATTTCTATCACTTCGAATGATGCCAAATGAATAACTTACTTGAATTGGACCATTTTACACTATGTCCATTGTAGATTTGTGTCTCTGACAGTTCGTTTGGTTGCCGGGGACATATTCAGTTTTTATGGCCAAAATGTGCTTTTCAGAGGCTGAAAAGCATGTTTTGGCCGAGTATGATAATTTTCATTAAAACTTGATTTCTATCACTTCGAATGATGCCAAATGAATAACTTACTTGAATTGGACAATTTTACACTATGTCCATTGTAGATTTGTGTCTCTGACAGTTCATTTGGTTGCAGGGGACATATTCAGTTTTTATGGCCAAAATGTGCTTTTCAGGGGCTGAAAAGCACGTTTTGGCAGAATATGATAATTTTCATTAAAACTTGATTTCTATCGCTTCGAATGATGCCAAATGAATAATTTACTTGAATTGGACCATTTTACACTATGTCCAATGTAGATTTGTGTCTCTGACAGTTCATTTGGTTGCAGGGGACATATTCAGTTTTTATGGCCAAAATGTGCTTTTCAGGGTCTGAAAAGCACGTTTTGGCAGAATATGATAATTTTCATTAAAACTTGATTTCTATCCATTCGAATGATGCCAAATGAATATCTTACTTGAATTGGACCATTTTACACTATGTCCATTGTAGATTTGTGTCTCTGACAGTTCGTTTGGTTGCAGGGGACATATTCAGTTTTTATGGCCAAAATGTGCTTTTCAGGGGCTGAAAAGCATGTTTTGGCCGAGTATGATGATTTTCATTAAAACTTAATTTTCTATCACTTCGAATGATGCCAAATGATTAACTTACTTGAATTGGACCATTTTACACTATGTCCATTGTAGATTTGTGTCTCCGACAGTTCGTTTGGTTGCAGGGGACATTTTCAGTTTTTATGGCCAAAATGTGCTTTTCAGAGGCTGAAAAGCATGTTTTGGCAGAGTATGATAATTTTCATTAAAACTTAATTTCTATCACTTCGAATGATGCCAAATGAATAACTTACTTGAATTGGACCTTTTTACACTATGTCCATTGTAGATTTGTGTCTCTGACAGTTTGTTTGGATGCAGGGGACATATTCAGTTTTTATAGCCAAAATGTGCTTTTCAGGGGCTGAAAAGCATGTTTTGGCCGAGTATGATAATTTTCATTAAAACTTGATTTCTATCACTTCGAATGATGCCAAATGAATAATTTACTTGAATTGGACCATTTTACACTATGTCAATTGTAGATTTGTGTCTCCGACAGTTCGTTTGGTTGCAGGGGACATTTTCAGTTTTTATGGCCAAAATGTGCTTTTCAGGGGCTGAAAAGCATGTTTTGGCAGAGTATGATAATTTTCATTAAAACTTGATTTCTATCCATGCGAATGATGCCAAATGAATAACTTACTTGAATTGGACCATTTTACACTATGTCCATTGTAGATTTGTGTCTCCGACAGTTCGTTTGGTTGCAGGGGACATATTCAGTTTTTATGGCCAAAATGTGCTTTTCAGGGGCTGAAAAGCATGTTTTGGCCGAGTATGATAATTTTCATTAAAACTTGATTTCTATCCATTCAAATGATGCCAAATGAATAACTTACTTGAATTGGACCATTTTACACTATGTCCATTGTAGATTTGTGTCTCCGACAGTTCGTTTGGTTGCAGGGGACATTTTCAGTTTTTATGGCCAAAATGTGCTTTTCAGAGGCTGAAAAGCATGTTTTGGCCGAGTATGATAATTTTCATTAAAACTTGATTTCTATCACTTCGAATGATGCCAAATGAATAATTTGCTTGAATTGGACCATTTTACACTATGTCCATTGTAGATTTGTGTCTCTGACAGTTCGTTTGGTTGCAGGGGACATATTCAGTTTTTATGGCCAAAATGTGCTTTTCAGAGGCTGAAAAGCATGTTTTGGCAGAGTATGATAATTTTCATTAAAACTTAATTTCTATCACTTCGAATGATGCCAAATGAATAACTTACTTGAATTGGAACATTTTACACTATGTCCATTGTAGATTTGTGTCTCTGACAGTTCGTTTGGTTGCAGGGGTCAAATTCAGTTTTTATGGCCAAAATGTGCTTTTCAGGGGCTGAAAAGCATGTTTTGGCCGAGTTTGATAATTTTCATTAAAACTTGATTTCTATCACTTCGATTGATGCCAAATGAATAACTTACTTGAATTGGACCATTTTACACTATGTCCATTGTAGATTTGTGTCTCCGACAGTTCGTTTGGTTGCAGGGGACATTTTCAGTTTTTATGGCCAAAATGTGCTTTTCAGAGGCTGAAAAGCATGTTTTGGCCGAGTATGATAATTTACATTAAAACTTGATTTCTATCACTTCGATTGATGCCAAATGAATAACTTACTTGAATTGGACCATTTTACACTATGTCCATTGTAGATTTGTGTCTCTGACAGTTCGTTTGGTTGCAGGGGTCAAATTCAGTTTTTATGGCCAAAATGTGCTTTTCAGGGGCTGAAAAGCATGTTTTGGCCGAGTTTGATAATTTTCATTAAAACTTGATTTCTATCACTTCGATTGATGCCAAATGAATAACTTACTTGAATTGGACCATTTTACACTATGTCCATTGTAGATTTGTGTCTCCGACAGTTCGTTTGGTTGCAGGGGACATTTTCAGTTTTTATGGCCAAAATGTGCTTTTCAGAGGCTGAAAAGCATGTTTTGGCCGAGTATGATAATTTACATTAAAACTTAATTTCTATCACTTCGAATGATGCCAAATGAATAACTTACTTGAATTGGACCATTTTACACTATGTCCATTGTAGATTTGTGTCTCTGACAGTTCATTTCGTTGCAGGGGACATATTCAGTTTTTATGGCCAAAATGTGCTTTTCAGGGGCTGAAAAGCACGTTTTGGCAGAATATGATAATTTTCATTAAAACTTGATTTCTATCCATTCGAATGATGCCAAATGAAAAACTTACTTGAATTGGACCATTTTGCACGATGTCCATTGTAGATTTGTGTCTCTGACAGTTCGTTTGGTTGCAGGGGACATTTTCAGTTTTTATGGCCAAAATGTGCTTTTCAGAGGCTGAAAAGCATGTTTTGGCCGAGTATGATAATTTTCATTACAACTTGATTTCTATCACTTCGAATGATGCCAAATGAATAATTTGCTTGAATTGGACCATTTTACACTATGTCCATTGTAGATTTGTGTCTCTGACAGTTCGTTTGGTTGCAGGGGACATATTCAGTTTTTATGGCCAAAATGTGCTTTTCAGGGGCTGAAAAGCATGTTTTGGCCGAGTTTGATAATTTTCATTAAAACTTGATTTCTATCACTTCGAATGATGCCAAATGAATAACTTACTTGAATTGGACCATTTTACACTATGTCCATTGTAGATTTGTGTCTCCGACAGTTCGTTTGGTTGCAGGGGACATTTTCAGTTTTTATGGCCAAAATGTGCTTTTCAGAGGCTGAAAAGCATGTTTTGGCCGAGTATGATAATTTACATTAAAACTTAATTTCTATCACTTCGAATGATGCCAAATGAATAACTTACTTGAATTGGACCATTTTACACTATGTCCATTGAAGATTTGTGTCTCCGACAGTTCGTTTGGTTGCAGGGGACATTTTCAGTTTTTATGGCCAAAATGTGCTTTTCAGAGGCTGAAAAGCATGTTTTGGCAGAGTATGATAATTTTCATTAAAACTTAATTTCTATCACTTCGAATGATGCCAAATGAATAACTTAATTGAATTGGACCATTTTACACTTAGTCCATTGTAGATTTGTGTCTCTGACAGTTCGTTTGGTTGCAGGGGACATATTCAGTTTTTATGGCCAAAATGTGCTTTTGGATTGGATTGGATTGGATAACTTTATTCATCCCGTATTCGGGAGATTTTCAGAGGCTGAAAAGCATGTTTTGGCCGAGTATGATAATTTTCATTAAAACTTGATTTCTATCACTTCGATTGATGCCAAATGAATAACTTACTTGAATTGGACCATTTTACACTATGTCCATTGTAGATTTGTGTCTCCGACAGTTCGTTTGGTTGCAGGGGACATTTTCAGTTTTTATGGCCAAAATGTGCTTTTCAGAGGCTGAAAAGCATGTTTTGGCCGAGTATGATAATTTTCATTAAAACTTGATTTCTATCACTTCGAATGATGCCAAATGAATAACTTACTTGAATTGGACCATTTTACACTATGTCCATTGTAGATTTGTGTCTCTGACAGTTCGTTTGGTTGCAGGGGACATATTCAGTTTTTATGGCCAAAATGTGCTTTTCAGAGGCTGAAAAGCATGTTTTGGCCGAGTTTGATAATTTTCATTAAAACTTGATTTCTATCACTTCGAATGATGCCAAATGAATAACTTACTTGAATTGGACCATTTTACACTATGTCCATTGTAGATTTGTGTCTCCGACAGTTCGTTTGGTTGCAGGGGACATTTTCAGTTTTTATGGCCAAAATGTGCTTTTCAGAGGCTGAAAAGCATGTTTTGGCCGAGTATGATAATTTACATTAAAACTTAATTTCTATCACTTCGAATGATGCCAAATGAATAACTTACTTGAATTGGACCATTTTACACTATGTCCATTGTAGATTTGTGTCTCTGACAGTTCATTTCGTTGCAGGGGACATATTCAGTTTTTATGGCAAAAATGTGCTTTTCAGGGGCTGAAAAGCACGTTTTGGCAGAATATGATAATTTTCATTAAAACTTGATTTCTATCCATTCGAATGATGCCAAATGAATAACTTACTTGAATTGGACCATTTTACACTATGTCCATTGTAGATTTGTGTCTCTGACAGTTCGTTTGGTTGCAGGGGACATATTCAGTTTTTATGGCCAAAATGTGCTTTTCAGGGGCTGAAAAGCATGTTTTGGCCGAGTATGATAATTTTCATTAAAACTTGATTTCTATCACTTCGATTGATGCCAAATGAATAACTTACTTGAATTGGACCATTTTACACTATGTCCATTGTAGATTTGTGTCTCCGACAGTTCGTTTGGTTGCAGGGGACATTTTCAGTTTTTATGGCCAAAATGTGCTTTTCAGAGGCTGAAAAGCATGTTTTGGCCGAGTATGATAATTTTCATTAAAACTTGATTTCTATCACTTCGAATGATGCCAAATGAATAACTTACTTGAATTGGAACATTTTACACTATGTCCATTGTAGATTTGTGTCTCTGACAGTTCGTTTGGTTGCAGGGGACATATTCAGTTTTTATGGCCAAAATTTGCTTTTCAGAGGCTGAAAAGCATGTTTTGGCCGAGTTTGATAATTTTCATTAAAACTTGATTTCTATCACTTCGAATGATGCCAAATGAATAACTTACTTGAATTGGACCATTTTACACTATGTCCATTGTAGATTTGTGTCTCCGACAGTTCGTTTGGTTGCAGGGGACATTTTCAGTTTTTATGGCCAAAATGTGCTTTTCAGAGGCTGAAAAGCATGTTTTGGCCGAGTATGATAATTTACATTAAAACTTAATTTCTATCACTTCGAATGATGCCAAATGAATAACTTACTTGAATTGGACCATTTTACACTATGTCCATTGTAGATTTGTGTCTCTGACAGTTCATTTCGTTGCAGGGGACATATTCAGTTTTTATGGCAAAAATGTGCTTTTCAGGGGCTGAAAAGCACGTTTTGGCAGAATATGATAATTTTCATTAAAACTTGATTTCTATCCATTCGAATGATGCCAAATGAATAACTTACTTGAATTGGACCATTTTACACTATGTCCATTGTAGATTTGTGTCTCTGACAGTTCGTTTGGTTGCAGGGGACATATTCAGTTTTTATGGCCAAAATGTGCTTTTCAGGGGCTGAAAAGCATGTTTTGGCCGAGTTTGATAATTTTCATTAAAACTTGATTTCTATCACTTCGATTGATGCCAAATGAATAACTTACTTGAATTGGACCATTTTAAACTATGTCCATTGTAGATTTGTGTCTCCGACAGTTCGTTTGGTTGCAGGGGACATTTTCAGTTTTTATGGCCAAAATGTGCTTTTCAGAGGCTGAAAAGCATGTTTTGGCCGAGTATGATAATTTTCATTAAAACTTGATTTCTAGCACTTCGAATGATGCCAAATGAATAATTTGCTTGAATTGGACCATTTTACACTATGTCCATTGTAGATTTGTGTCTCTGACAGTTCGTTTGGTTGCAGGGGACATATTCAGTTTTTATGGCCAAAATGTGCTTTTCAGAGGCTGAAAAGCATGTTTTGGCCGAGTATGATAATTTTCATTAAAACTTGATTTCTATCACTTCGAATGATGCCAAATGAATAACTTACTTGAATTGGACCATTTTACACTATGTCCATTGTAGATTTGTGTCTCCGACAGTTCGTTTGGTTGCAGGGGACATTTTCAGTTTTTATGGCCAAAATGTGCTTTTCAGAGGCTGAAAAGCATGTTTTGGCAGAGTATGATAATTTTCATTAAAACTTAATTTCTATCACTTCGAATGATGCCAAATGAATAACTTACTTGAATTGGACCATTTTACACTATGTCCATTGTAGATTTGTGTCTCTGACAGTTCGTTTGGTTGCAGGGGACAAATTCAGTTTTTATGGCCAAAATGTGCTTTTCAGGGGCTGAAAAGCATGTTTTGGCCGAGTTTGATAATTTTCATTAAAACTTGATTTCTATCACTTCGATTGATGCCAAATGAATAACTTACTTGAATTGGACCATTTTACACTATGTCCATTGTAGATTTGTGTCTTCGACAGTTCGTTTGGTTGCAGGGGACATTTTCAGTTTTTATGGCCAAAATGTGCTTTTCAGAGGCTGAAAAGCATGTTTTGGCCGAGTATGATAATTTTCATTACAACTTGATTTCTATCACTTCGAATGATGCCAAATGAATAATTTGCTTGAATTGGACCATTTTACACTATGTCCATTGTAGATTTGTGTCTCTGACAGTTCGTTTGGTTGCAGGGGACATATTCAGTTTTTATGGCCAAAATGTGCTTTTCAGGGGCTGAAAAGCATGTTTTGGCCGAGTTTGATAATTTTCATTAAAACTTGATTTCTATCACTTCGAATGATGCCAAATGAATAACTTACTTGAATTGGACCATTTTACACTATGTCCATTGTAGATTTGTGTCTCCGACAGTTCGTTTGGTTGCAGGGGACATTTTCAGTTTTTATGGCCAAAATGTGCTTTTCAGAGGCTGAAAAGCATGTTTTGGCCGAGTATGATAATTTACATTAAAACTTAATTTCTATCACTTCGAATGATGCCAAATGAATAACTTACTTGAATTGGACCATTTTACACTATGTCCATTGAAGATTTGTGTCTCCGACAGTTCGTTTGGTTGCAGGGGACATTTTCAGTTTTTATGGCCAAAATGTGCTTTTCAGAGGCTGAAAAGCATGTTTTGGCAGAGTATGATAATTTTCATTAAAACTTAATTTCTATCACTTCGAATGATGCCAAATGAATAACTTAATTGAATTGGACCATTTTACACTTAGTCCATTGTAGATTTGTGTCTCTGACAGTTCGTTTGGTTGCAGGGGACATATTCAGTTTTTATGGCCAAAATGTGCTTTTGGATTGGATTGGATTGGATAACTTTATTCATCCCGTATTCGGGAGATTTTCAGAGGCTGAAAAGCATGTTTTGGCCGAGTATGATAATTTTCATTAAAACTTGATTTCTATCACTTCGATTGATGCCAAATGAATAACTTACTTGAATTGGACCATTTTACACTATGTCCATTGTAGATTTGTGTCTCCGACAGTTCGTTTGGTTGCAGGGGACATTTTCAGTTTTTATGGCCAAAATGTGCTTTTCAGAGGCTGAAAAGCATGTTTTGGCCGAGTATGATAATTTTCATTAAAACTTGATTTCTATCACTTCGAATGATGCCAAATGAATAACTTACTTGAATTGGACCATTTTACACTATGTCCATTGTAGATTTGTGTCTCTGACAGTTCGTTTGGTTGCAGGGGACATATTCAGTTTTTATGGCCAAAATGTGCTTTTCAGAGGCTGAAAAGCATGTTTTGGCCGAGTTTGATAATTTTCATTAAAACTTGATTTCTATCACTTCGAATGATGCCAAATGAATAACTTACTTGAATTGGACCATTTTACACTATGTCCATTGTAGATTTGTGTCTCCGACAGTTCGTTTGGTTGCAGGGGACATTTTCAGTTTTTATGGCCAAAATGTGCTTTTCAGAGGCTGAAAAGCATGTTTTGGCCGAGTATGATAATTTACATTAAAACTTAATTTCTATCACTTCGAATGATGCCAAATGAATAACTTACTTGAATTGGACCATTTTACACTATGTCCATTGTAGATTTGTGTCTCTGACAGTTCATTTCGTTGCAGGGGACATATTCAGTTTTTATGGCAAAAATGTGCTTTTCAGGGGCTGAAAAGCACGTTTTGGCAGAATATGATAATTTTCATTAAAACTTGATTTCTATCCATTCGAATGATGCCAAATGAATAACTTACTTGAATTGGACCATTTTACACTATGTCCATTGTAGATTTGTGTCTCTGACAGTTCGTTTGGTTGCAGGGGACATATTCAGTTTTTATGGCCAAAATGTGCTTTTCAGGGGCTGAAAAGCATGTTTTGGCCGAGTTTGATAATTTTCATTAAAACTTGATTTCTATCACTTCGATTGATGCCAAATGAATAACTTACTTGAATTGGACCATTTTAAACTATGTCCATTGTAGATTTGTGTCTCCGACAGTTCGTTTGGTTGCAGGGGACATTTTCAGTTTTTATGGCCAAAATGTGCTTTTCAGAGGCTGAAAAGCATGTTTTGGCCGAGTATGATAATTTTCATTAAAACTTAATTTCTATCACTTCGAATGATGCCAAATGAATAACTTACTTGAATTGGAACATTTTACACTATGTCCATTGTAGATTTGTGTCTCTGACAGTTCGTTTGGTTGCAGGGGTCAAATTCAGTTTTTATGGCCAAAATGTGCTTTTCAGGGGCTGAAAAGCATGTTTTGGCCGAGTTTGATAATTTTCATTAAAACTTGATTTCTATCACTTCGATTGATGCCAAATGAATAACTTACTTGAATTGGACCATTTTACACTATGTCCATTGTAGATTTGTGTCTCCGACAGTTCGTTTGGTTGCAGGGGACATTTTCAGTTTTTATGGCCAAAATGTGCTTTTCAGAGGCTGAAAAGCATGTTTTGGCCGAGTATGATAATTTACATTAAAACTTAATTTCTATCACTTCGAATGATGCCAAATGAATAACTTACTTGAATTGGACCATTTTACACTATGTCCATTGTAGATTTGTGTCTCTGACAGTTCATTTCGTTGCAGGGGACATATTCAGTTTTTATGGCCAAAATGTGCTTTTCAGGGGCTGAAAAGCACGTTTTGGCAGAATATGATAATTTTCATTAAAACTTGATTTCTATCACTTCGAATGATGCCAAATGAATAACTTACTTGAATTGGACCATTTTACACTATGTCCATTGTAGATTTGTGTCTCTGACAGTTCGTTTGGTTGCAGGGGACATATTCAGTTTTTATGGCCAAAATGTGCTTTTCAGAGGCTGAAAAGCATGTTTTGGCCGAGTTTGATAATTTTCATTAAAACTTGATTTCTATCACTTCGAATGATGCCAAATGAATAACTTACTTGAATTGGACCATTTTACACTATGTCCATTGTAGATTTGTGTCTCCGACAGTTCGTTTGGTTGCAGGGGACATTTTCAGTTTTTATGGCCAAAATGTGCTTTTCAGAGGCTGAAAAGCATGTTTTGGCCGAGTATGATAATTTACATTAAAACTTAATTTCTATCACTTCGAATGATGCCAAATGAATAACTTACTTGAATTGGACCATTTTACACTATGTCCATTGTAGATTTGTGTCTCTGACAGTTCATTTCGTTGCAGGGGACATATTCAGTTTTTATGGCAAAAATGTGCTTTTCAGGGGCTGAAAAGCACGTTTTGGCAGAATATGATAATTTTCATTAAAACTTGATTTCTATCCATTCGAATGATGCCAAATGAATAACTTACTTGAATTGGACCATTTTACACTATGTCCATTGTAGATTTGTGTCTCTGACAGTTCGTTTGGTTGCAGGGGACATATTCAGTTTTTATGGCCAAAATGTGCTTTTCAGGGGCTGAAAAGCATGTTTTGGCCGAGTTTGATAATTTTCATTAAAACTTGATTTCTATCACTTCGATTGATGCCAAATGAATAACTTACTTGAATTGGACCATTTTAAACTATGTCCATTGTAGATTTGTGTCTCCGACAGTTCGTTTGGTTGCAGGGGACATTTTCAGTTTTTATGGCCAAAATGTGCTTTTCAGAGGCTGAAAAGCATGTTTTGGCCGAGTATGATAATTTTCATTAAAACTTAATTTCTATCACTTCGAATGATGCCAAATGAATAACTTACTTGAATTGGAACATTTTACACTATGTCCATTGTAGATTTGTGTCTCTGACAGTTCGTTTGGTTGCAGGGGTCAAATTCAGTTTTTATGGCCAAAATGTGCTTTTCAGGGGCTGAAAAGCATGTTTTGGCCGAGTTTGATAATTTTCATTAAAACTTGATTTCTATCACTTCGATTGATGCCAAATGAATAACTTACTTGAATTGGACCATTTTACACTATGTCCATTGTAGATTTGTGTCTCCGACAGTTCGTTTGGTTGCAGGGGACATTTTCAGTTTTTATGGCCAAAATGTGCTTTTCAGAGGCTGAAAAGCATGTTTTGGCCGAGTATGATAATTTACATTAAAACTTAATTTCTATCACTTCGAATGATGCCAAATGAATAACTTACTTGAATTGGACCATTTTACACTATGTCCATTGTAGATTTGTGTCTCTGACAGTTCATTTCGTTGCAGGGGACATATTCAGTTTTTATGGCCAAAATGTGCTTTTCAGGGGCTGAAAAGCACGTTTTGGCAGAATATGATAATTTTCATTAAAACTTGATTTCTATCCATTCGAATGATGCCAAATGAAAAACTTACTTGAATTGGACCATTTTGCACGATGTCCATTGTAGATTTGTGTCTCTGACAGTTCGTTTGGTTGCAGGGGACATTTTCAGTTTTTATGGCCAAAATGTGCTTTTCAGAGGCTGAAAAGCATGTTTTGGCCGAGTATGATAATTTTCATTACAACTTGATTTCTATCACTTCGAATGATGCCAAATGAATAATTTGCTTGAATTGGACCATTTTACACTATGTCCATTGTAGATTTGTGTCTCTGACAGTTCGTTTGGTTGCAGGGGACATATTCAGTTTTTATGGCCAAAATGTGCTTTTCAGGGGCTGAAAAGCATGTTTTGGCCGAGTTTGATAATTTTCATTAAAACTTGATTTCTATCACTTCGAATGATGCCAAATGAATAACTTACTTGAATTGGACCATTTTACACTATGTCCATTGTAGATTTGTGTCTCCGACAGTTCGTTTGGTTGCAGGGGACATTTTCAGTTTTTATGGCCAAAATGTGCTTTTCAGAGGCTGAAAAGCATGTTTTGGCCGAGTATGATAATTTACATTAAAACTTAATTTCTATCACTTCGAATGATGCCAAATGAATAACTTACTTGAATTGGACCATTTTACACTATGTCCATTGAAGATTTGTGTCTCCGACAGTTCGTTTGGTTGCAGGGGACATTTTCAGTTTTTATGGCCAAAATGTGCTTTTCAGAGGCTGAAAAGCATGTTTTGGCAGAGTATGATAATTTTCATTAAAACTTAATTTCTATCACTTCGAATGATGCCAAGAATAACTTAATTGAATTGGACCATTTTACACTTAGTCCATTGTAGATTTGTGTCTCTGACAGTTCGTTTGGTTGCAGGGGACATATTCAGTTTTTATGGCCAAAATGTGCTTTTGGATTGGATTGGATTGGATAACTTTATTCATCCCGTATTCGGGAGATTTTCAGAGGCTGAAAAGCATGTTTTGGCCGAGTATGATAATTTTCATTAAAACTTGATTTCTATCACTTCGATTGATGCCAAATGAATAACTTACTTGAATTGGACCATTTTACACTATGTCCATTGTAGATTTGTGTCTCCGACAGTTCGTTTGGTTGCAGGGGACATTTTCAGTTTTTATGGCCAAAATGTGCTTTTCAGAGGCTGAAAAGCATGTTTTGGCCGAGTATGATAATTTTCATTAAAACTTGATTTCTATCACTTCGAATGATGCCAAATGAATAACTTACTTGAATTGGACCATTTTACACTATGTCCATTGTAGATTTGTGTCTCTGACAGTTCGTTTGGTTGCAGGGGACATATTCAGTTTTTATGGCCAAAATGTGCTTTTCAGAGGCTGAAAAGCATGTTTTGGCCGAGTTTGATAATTTTCATTAAAACTTGATTTCTATCACTTCGAATGATGCCAAATGAATAACTTACTTGAATTGGACCATTTTACACTATGTCCATTGTAGATTTGTGTCTCCGACAGTTCGTTTGGTTGCAGGGGACATTTTCAGTTTTTATGGCCAAAATGTGCTTTTCAGAGGCTGAAAAGCATGTTTTGGCCGAGTATGATAATTTACATTAAAACTTAATTTCTATCACTTCGAATGATGCCAAATGAATAACTTACTTGAATTGGACCATTTTACACTATGTCCATTGTAGATTTGTGTCTCTGACAGTTCATTTCGTTGCAGGGGACATATTCAGTTTTTATGGCAAAAATGTGCTTTTCAGGGGCTGAAAAGCACGTTTTGGCAGAATATGATAATTTTCATTAAAACTTGATTTCTATCCATTCGAATGATGCCAAATGAATAACTTACTTGAATTGGACCATTTTACACTATGTCCATTGTAGATTTGTGTCTCTGACAGTTCGTTTGGTTGCAGGGGACATATTCAGTTTTTATGGCCAAAATGTGCTTTTCAGGGGCTGAAAAGCATGTTTTGGCCGAGTTTGATAATTTTCATTAAAACTTGATTTCTATCACTTCGATTGATGCCAAATGAATAACTTACTTGAATTGGACCATTTTAAACTATGTCCATTGTAGATTTGTGTCTCCGACAGTTCGTTTGGTTGCAGGGGACATTTTCAGTTTTTATGGCCAAAATGTGCTTTTCAGAGGCTGAAAAGCATGTTTTGGCCGAGTATGATAATTTTCATTAAAACTTGATTTCTAGCACTTCGAATGATGCCAAATGAATAATTTGCTTGAATTGGACCATTTTACACTATGTCCATTGTAGATTTGTGTCTCTGACAGTTCGTTTGGTTGCAGGGGACATATTCAGTTTTTATGGCCAAAATGTGCTTTTCAGAGGCTGAAAAGCATGTTTTGGCCGAGTATGATAATTTTCATTAAAACTTGATTTCTATCACTTCGAATGATGCCAAATGAATAACTTACTTGAATTGGACCATTTTACACTATGTCCATTGTAGATTTGTGTCTCCGACAGTTCGTTTGGTTGCAGGGGACATTTTCAGTTTTTATGGCCAAAATGTGCTTTTCAGAGGCTGAAAAGCATGTTTTGGCAGAGTATGATAATTTTCATTAAAACTTAATTTCTATCACTTCGAATGATGCCAAATGAATAACTTACTTGAATTGGACCATTTTACACTATGTCCATTGTAGATTTGTGTCTCTGACAGTTCGTTTGGTTGCAGGGGACAAATTCAGTTTTTATGGCCAAAATGTGCTTTTCAGGGGCTGAAAAGCATGTTTTGGCCGAGTTTGATAATTTTCATTAAAACTTGATTTCTATCACTTCGATTGATGCCAAATGAATAACTTACTTGAATTGGACCATTTTACACTATGTCCATTGTAGATTTGTGTCTTCGACAGTTCGTTTGGTTGCAGGGGACATTTTCAGTTTTTATGGCCAAAATGTGCTTTTCAGAGGCTGAAAAGCATGTTTTGGCCGAGTATGATAATTTTCATTAAAACTTGATTTCTATCACTTCGAATGATGCCAAATGAATAACTTACTTGAATTGGACCATTTTACACTATGTCCATTGTAGATTTGTGTCTCTGACAGTTCGTTTGGTTGCCGGGGACATATTCAGTTTTTATGGCCAAAATGTGCTTTTCAGAGGCTGAAAAGCATGTTTTGGCCGAGTATGATAATTTTCATTAAAACTTGATTTCTATCACTTCGAATGATGCCAAATGAATAACTTACTTGAATTGGACCATTTTACACTATGTCCATTGTAGATTTGTGTCTCCGACAGTTCGTTTGGTTGCAGGGGACATTTTCAGTTTTTATGGCCAAAATGTGCTTTTCAGAGGCTGAAAAGCATGTTTTGGCCGAGTATGATAATTTACATTAAAACTTAATTTCTATCACTTCGAATGATGCCAAATGAATAACTTACTTGAATTGGACCATTTTACACTATGTCCATTGTAGATTTGTGTCTCTGACAGTTCATTTCGTTGCAGGGGACATATTCAGTTTTTATGGCCAAAATGTGCTTTTCAGGGGCTGAAAAGCACGTTTTGGCAGAATATGATAATTTTCATTAAAACTTGATTTCTATCCATTCGAATGATGCCAAATGAATAACTTACTTGAATTGGACCATTTTACACTATGTCCATTGTAGATTTGTGTCTCTGACAGTTCGTTTGGTTGCAGGGGACATATTCAGTTTTTATGGCCAAAATGTGCTTTTCAGGGGCTGAAAAGCATGTTTTGGCCGAGTATGATAATTTTCATTAAAACTTGATTTCTATCACTTCGAATGATGCCAAATGAATAACTTACTTGAATTGGACCATTTTACACTATGTCCATTGTAGATTTGTGTCTCTGACAGTTCGTTTGGTTGCAGGGGACATATTCAGTTTTTATGGCCAAAATGTGCTTTTCAGGGGCTGAAAAGCATGTTTTGGGCGAGTTTGATAATTTTCATTAAAACTTGATTTCTATCACTTCGATTGATGCCAAATGAATAACTTACTTGAATTGGACCATTTTACACTATGTCCATTGTAGAATTGTGTCTCCGACAGTTCGTTTGGTTGCAGGGGACATTTTCAGTTTTTATGGCCAAAATGTGCTTTTCAGAGGCTGAAAAGCATGTTTTGGCCGAGTATGATAATTTTCATTAAAACTTAATTTCTATCACTTCGAATGATGCCAAATGAATAACTTACTTGAATTGGACCATTTTACACTATGTCCATTGTAGATTTGTGTCTCTGACAGTTCGTTTGGTTGCAGGGGACAAATTCAGTTTTTATGGCCAAAATGTGCTTTTCAGGGGCTGAAAAGCATGTTTTGGCCGAGTTTGATAATTTTCATTAAAACTTGATTTCTATCACTTCGATTGATGCCAAATGAATAACTTACTTGAATTGGACCATTTTACACTATGTCCATTGTAGATTTGTGTCTCTGACAGTTCGTTTGGTTGCAGGGGACAAATTCAGTTTTTATGGCCAAAATGTGCTTTTCAGGGGCTGAAAAGCATGTTTTGGCCGAGTTTGATAATTTTCATTAAAACTTGATTTCTATCACTTCGATTGATGCCAAATGAATAACTTACTTGAATTGGACCATTTTACACTATGTCCATTGTAGATTTGTGTCTCTGACAGTTCGTTTGGTTGCCGGGGACATATTCAGTTTTTATGGCCAAAATGTGCTTTTCAGAGGCTGAAAAGCATGTTTTGGCCGAGTATGATAATTTTCATTAAAACTTGATTTCTATCACTTCGAATGATGCCAAATGAATAACTTACTTGAATTGGACCATTTTACACTATGTCCATTGTAGATTTGTGTCTCTGACAGTTCATTTGGTTGCAGGGGACATATTCAGTTTTTATGGCCAAAATGTGCTTTTCAGGGGCTGAAAAGCACGTTTTGGCAGAATATGATAATTTTCATTAAAACTTGATTTCTATCGCTTCGAATGATGCCAAATGAATAATTTACTTGAATTGGACCATTTTACACTATGTCCAATGTAGATTTGTGTCTCTGACAGTTCATTTGGTTGCAGGGGACATATTCAGTTTTTATGGCCAAAATGTGCTTTTCAGGGTCTGAAAAGCACGTTTTGGCAGAATATGATAATTTTCATTAAAACTTGATTTCTATCCATTCGAATGATGCCAAATGAATATCTTACTTGAATTGGACCATTTTACACTATGTCCATTGTAGATTTGTGTCTCTGACAGTTCGTTTGGTTGCAGGGGACATATTCAGTTTTTATGGCCAAAATGTGCTTTTCAGGGGCTGAAAAGCATGTTTTGGCCGAGTATGATGATTTTCATTAAAACTTAATTTTCTATCACTTCGAATGATGCCAAATGATTAACTTACTTGAATTGGACCATTTTACACTATGTCCATTGTAGATTTGTGTCTCCGACAGTTCGTTTGGTTGCAGGGGACATTTTCAGTTTTTATGGCCAAAATGTGCTTTTCAGAGGCTGAAAAGCATGTTTTGGCAGAGTATGATAATTTTCATTAAAACTTAATTTCTATCACTTCGAATGATGCCAAATGAATAACTTACTTGAATTGGACCTTTTTACACTATGTCCATTGTAGATTTGTGTCTCTGACAGTTTGTTTGGATGCAGGGGACATATTCAGTTTTTATAGCCAAAATGTGCTTTTCAGGGGCTGAAAAGCATGTTTTGGCCGAGTATGATAATTTTCATTAAAACTTGATTTCTATCACTTCGAATGATGCCAAATGAATAACTTACTTGAATTGGACCATTTTACACTATGTCCATTGTAGATTTGTGTCTCTGACAGTTCGTTTGGTTGCCGGGGACATATTCAGTTTTTATGGCCAAAATGTGCTTTTCAGAGGCTGAAAAGCATGTTTTGGCCGAGTATGATAATTTTCATTAAAACTTGATTTCTATCACTTCGAATGATGCCAAATGAATAACTTACTTGAATTGGACCATTTTACACTATGTCCATTGTAGATTTGTGTCTCCGACAGTTCGTTTGGTTGCAGGGGACATTTTCAGTTTTTATGGCCAAAATGTGCTTTTCAGAGGCTGAAAAGCATGTTTTGGCCGAGTATGATAATTTACATTAAAACTTAATTTCTATCACTTCGAATGATGCCAAATGAATAACTTACTTGAATTGGACCATTTTACACTATGTCCATTGTAGATTTGTGTCTCTGACAGTTCATTTCGTTGCAGGGGACATATTCAGTTTTTATGGCCAAAATGTGCTTTTCAGGGGCTGAAAAGCACGTTTTGGCAGAATATGATAATTTTCATTAAAACTTGATTTCTATCCATTCGAATGATGCCAAATGAATAACTTACTTGAATTGGACCATTTTACACTATGTCCATTGTAGATTTGTGTCTCTGACAGTTCGTTTGGTTGCAGGGGACATATTCAGTTTTTATGGCCAAAATGTGCTTTTCAGGGGCTGAAAAGCATGTTTTGGCCGAGTATGATAATTTTCATTAAAACTTGATTTCTATCACTTCGAATGATGCCAAATGAATAACTTACTTGAATTGGACCATTTTACACTATGTCCATTGTAGATTTGTGTCTCTGACAGTTCGTTTGGTTGCAGGGGACATATTCAGTTTTTATGGCCAAAATGTGCTTTTCAGGGGCTGAAAAGCATGTTTTGGGCGAGTTTGATAATTTTCATTAAAACTTGATTTCTATCACTTCGATTGATGCCAAATGAATAACTTACTTGAATTGGACCATTTTACACTATGTCCATTGTAGAATTGTGTCTCCGACAGTTCGTTTGGTTGCAGGGGACATTTTCAGTTTTTATGGCCAAAATGTGCTTTTCAGAGGCTGAAAAGCATGTTTTGGCCGAGTATGATAATTTTCATTAAAACTTAATTTCTATCACTTCGAATGATGCCAAATGAATAACTTACTTGAATTGGACCATTTTACACTATGTCCATTGTAGATTTGTGTCTCTGACAGTTCGTTTGGTTGCAGGGGACAAATTCAGTTTTTATGGCCAAAATGTGCTTTTCAGGGGCTGAAAAGCATGTTTTGGCCGAGTTTGATAATTTTCATTAAAACTTGATTTCTATCACTTCGATTGATGCCAAATGAATAACTTACTTGAATTGGACCATTTTACACTATGTCCATTGTAGATTTGTGTCTTCGACAGTTCGTTTGGTTGCAGGGGACATTTTCAGTTTTTATGGCCAAAATGTGCTTTTCAGAGGCTGAAAAGCATGTTTTGGCCGAGTATGATAATTTTCATTAAAACTTGATTTCTATCACTTCGAATGATGCCAAATGAATAACTTACTTGAATTGGACCATTTTACACTATGTCCATTGTAGATTTGTGTCTCTGACAGTTCGTTTGGTTGCCGGGGACATATTCAGTTTTTATGGCCAAAATGTGCTTTTCAGAGGCTGAAAAGCATGTTTTGGCCGAGTATGATAATTTTCATTAAAACTTGATTTCTATCACTTCGAATGATGCCAAATGAATAACTTACTTGAATTGGACCATTTTACACTATGTCCATTGTAGATTTGTGTCTCTGACAGTTCATTTGGTTGCAGGGGACATATTCAGTTTTTATGGCCAAAATGTGCTTTTCAGGGGCTGAAAAGCACGTTTTGGCAGAATATGATAATTTTCATTAAAACTTGATTTCTATCGCTTCGAATGATGCCAAATGAATAATTTACTTGAATTGGACCATTTTACACTATGTCCAATGTAGATTTGTGTCTCTGACAGTTCATTTGGTTGCAGGGGACATATTCAGTTTTTATGGCCAAAATGTGCTTTTCAGGGTCTGAAAAGCACGTTTTGGCAGAATATGATAATTTTCATTAAAACTTGATTTCTATCCATTCGAATGATGCCAAATGAATATCTTACTTGAATTGGACCATTTTACACTATGTCCATTGTAGATTTGTGTCTCTGACAGTTCGTTTGGTTGCAGGGGACATATTCAGTTTTTATGGCCAAAATGTGCTTTTCAGGGGCTGAAAAGCATGTTTTGGCCGAGTATGATGATTTTCATTAAAACTTAATTTTCTATCACTTCGAATGATGCCAAATGATTAACTTACTTGAATTGGACCATTTTACACTATGTCCATTGTAGATTTGTGTCTCCGACAGTTCGTTTGGTTGCAGGGGACATTTTCAGTTTTTATGGCCAAAATGTGCTTTTCAGAGGCTGAAAAGCATGTTTTGGCAGAGTATGATAATTTTCATTAAAACTTAATTTCTATCACTTCGAATGATGCCAAATGAATAACTTACTTGAATTGGACCTTTTTACACTATGTCCATTGTAGATTTGTGTCTCTGACAGTTTGTTTGGATGCAGGGGACATATTCAGTTTTTATAGCCAAAATGTGCTTTTCAGGGGCTGAAAAGCATGTTTTGGCCGAGTATGATAATTTTCATTAAAACTTGATTTCTATCACTTCGAATGATGCCAAATGAATAACTTACTTGAATTGGACCATTTTACACTATGTCAATTGTAGATTTGTGTCTCCGACAGTTCGTTTGGTTGCAGGGGACATTTTCAGTTTTTATGGCCAAAATGTGCTTTTCAGGGGCTGAAAAGCATGTTTTGGCAGAGTATGATAATTTTCATTAAAACTTGATTTCTATCCATGCGAATGATGCCAAATGAATAACTTACTTGAATTGGACCATTTTACACTATGTCCATTGTAGATTTGTGTCTCCGACAGTTCGTTTGGTTGCAGGGGACATATTCAGTTTTTATGGCCAAAATGTGCTTTTCAGGGGCTGAAAAGCATGTTTTGGCCGAGTATGATAATTTTCATTAAAACTTGATTTCTATCCATTCGAATGATGCCAAATGAATAACTTACTTGAATTGGACCATTTTACACTATGTCCATTGTAGATTTGTGTCTCTGACAGTTCGTTTGGTTGCAGGGGACATTTTCAGTTTTTATGGCCAAAATGTGCTTTTCAGAGGCTGAAAAGCATGTTTTGGCCGAGTATGATAATTTTCATTAAAACTTAATTTCTATCACTTCGAATGATGCCAAATGAATAACTTACTTGAATTGGACCATTTTACACTATGTCCATTGTAGATTTGTGTCTCCGACAGTTCGTTTGGTTGCAGGGGACATTTTCAGTTTTTATGGCCAAAATGTGCTTTTCAGAGGCTGAAAAGCATGTTTTGGCCGAGTATGATAATTTTCATTAAAACTTGATTTCTATCACTTCGAATGATGCCAAATGAATAATTTGCTTGAATTGGACCATTTTACACTATGTCCATTGTAGATTTGTGTCTCTGACAGTTCGTTTGGTTGCAGGGGACATATTCAGTTTTTATGGCCAAAATGTGCTTTTCAGAGGCTGAAAAGCATGTTTTGGCAGAGTATGATAATTTTCATTAAAACTTAATTTCTATCACTTCGAATGATGCCAAATGAATAACTTACTTGAATTGGAACATTTTACACTATGTCCATTGTAGATTTGTGTCTCTGACAGTTCGTTTGGTTGCAGGGGTCAAATTCAGTTTTTATGGCCAAAATGTGCTTTTCAGGGGCTGAAAAGCATGTTTTGGCCGAGTTTGATAATTTTCATTAAAACTTGATTTCTATCACTTCGATTGATGCCAAATGAATAACTTACTTGAATTGGACCATTTTACACTATGTCCATTGTAGATTTGTGTCTCCGACAGTTCGTTTGGTTGCAGGGGACATTTTCAGTTTTTATGGCCAAAATGTGCTTTTCAGAGGCTGAAAAGCATGTTTTGGCCGAGTATGATAATTTACATTAAAACTTAATTTCTATCACTTCGAATGATGCCAAATGAATAACTTACTTGAATTGGACCATTTTACACTATGTCCATTGTAGATTTGTGTCTCTGACAGTTCATTTCGTTGCAGGGGACATATTCAGTTTTTATGGCCAAAATGTGCTTTTCAGGGGCTGAAAAGCACGTTTTGGCAGAATATGATAATTTTCATTAAAACTTGATTTCTATCCATTCGAATGATGCCAAATGAAAAACTTACTTGAATTGGACCATTTTGCACGATGTCCATTGTAGATTTGTGTCTCTGACAGTTCGTTTGGTTGCAGGGGACATTTTCAGTTTTTATGGCCAAAATGTGCTTTTCAGAGGCTGAAAAGCATGTTTTGGCCGAGTATGATAATTTTCATTACAACTTGATTTCTATCACTTCGAATGATGCCAAATGAATAATTTGCTTGAATTGGACCATTTTACACTATGTCCATTGTAGATTTGTGTCTCTGACAGTTCGTTTGGTTGCAGGGGACATATTCAGTTTTTATGGCCAAAATGTGCTTTTCAGGGGCTGAAAAGCATGTTTTGGCCGAGTTTGATAATTTTCATTAAAACTTGATTTCTATCACTTCGAATGATGCCAAATGAATAACTTACTTGAATTGGACCATTTTACACTATGTCCATTGTAGATTTGTGTCTCCGACAGTTCGTTTGGTTGCAGGGGACATTTTCAGTTTTTATGGCCAAAATGTGCTTTTCAGAGGCTGAAAAGCATGTTTTGGCCGAGTATGATAATTTACATTAAAACTTAATTTCTATCACTTCGAATGATGCCAAATGAATAACTTACTTGAATTGGACCATTTTACACTATGTCCATTGTAGATTTGTGTCTCTGACAGTTCATTTCGTTGCAGGGGACATATTCAGTTTTTATGGCCAAAATGTGCTTTTCAGGGGCTGAAAAGCACGTTTTGGCAGAATATGATAATTTTCATTAAAACTTGATTTCTATCCATTCGAATGATGCCAAATGAAAAACTTACTTGAATTGGACCATTTTGCACGATGTCCATTGTAGATTTGTGTCTCTGACAGTTCGTTTGGTTGCAGGGGACATTTTCAGTTTTTATGGCCAAAATGTGCTTTTCAGAGGCTGAAAAGCATGTTTTGGCCGAGTATGATAATTTTCATTACAACTTGATTTCTATCACTTCGAATGATGCCAAATGAATAATTTGCTTGAATTGGACCATTTTACACTATGTCCATTGTAGATTTGTGTCTCTGACAGTTCGTTTGGTTGCAGGGGACATATTCAGTTTTTATGGCCAAAATGTGCTTTTCAGGGGCTGAAAAGCATGTTTTGGCCGAGTTTGATAATTTTCATTAAAACTTGATTTCTATCACTTCGAATGATGCCAAATGAATAACTTACTTGAATTGGACCATTTTACACTATGTCCATTGTAGATTTGTGTCTCCGACAGTTCGTTTGGTTGCAGGGGACATTTTCAGTTTTTATGGCCAAAATGTGCTTTTCAGAGGCTGAAAAGCATGTTTTGGCCGAGTATGATAATTTACATTAAAACTTAATTTCTATCACTTCGAATGATGCCAAATGAATAACTTACTTGAATTGGACCATTTTACACTATGTCCATTGAAGATTTGTGTCTCCGACAGTTCGTTTGGTTGCAGGGGACATTTTCAGTTTTTATGGCCAAAATGTGCTTTTCAGAGGCTGAAAAGCATGTTTTGGCAGAGTATGATAATTTTCATTAAAACTTAATTTCTATCACTTCGAATGATGCCAAATGAATAACTTAATTGAATTGGACCATTTTACACTTAGTCCATTGTAGATTTGTGTCTCTGACAGTTCGTTTGGTTGCAGGGGACATATTCAGTTTTTATGGCCAAAATGTGCTTTTGGATTGGATTGGATTGGATAACTTTATTCATCCCGTATTCGGGAGATTTTCAGAGGCTGAAAAGCATGTTTTGGCCGAGTATGATAATTTTCATTAAAACTTGATTTCTATCACTTCGATTGATGCCAAATGAATAACTTACTTGAATTGGACCATTTTACACTATGTCCATTGTAGATTTGTGTCTCCGACAGTTCGTTTGGTTGCAGGGGACATTTTCAGTTTTTATGGCCAAAATGTGCTTTTCAGAGGCTGAAAAGCATGTTTTGGCCGAGTATGATAATTTTCATTAAAACTTGATTTCTATCACTTCGAATGATGCCAAATGAATAACTTACTTGAATTGGACCATTTTACACTATGTCCATTGTAGATTTGTGTCTCTGACAGTTCGTTTGGTTGCAGGGGACATATTCAGTTTTTATGGCCAAAATGTGCTTTTCAGAGGCTGAAAAGCATGTTTTGGCCGAGTTTGATAATTTTCATTAAAACTTGATTTCTATCACTTCGAATGATGCCAAATGAATAACTTACTTGAATTGGACCATTTTACACTATGTCCATTGTAGATTTGTGTCTCCGACAGTTCGTTTGGTTGCAGGGGACATTTTCAGTTTTTATGGCCAAAATGTGCTTTTCAGAGGCTGAAAAGCATGTTTTGGCCGAGTATGATAATTTACATTAAAACTTAATTTCTATCACTTCGAATGATGCCAAATGAATAACTTACTTGAATTGGACCATTTTACACTATGTCCATTGTAGATTTGTGTCTCTGACAGTTCATTTCGTTGCAGGGGACATATTCAGTTTTTATGGCAAAAATGTGCTTTTCAGGGGCTGAAAAGCACGTTTTGGCAGAATATGATAATTTTCATTAAAACTTGATTTCTATCCATTCGAATGATGCCAAATGAATAACTTACTTGAATTGGACCATTTTACACTATGTCCATTGTAGATTTGTGTCTCTGACAGTTCGTTTGGTTGCAGGGGACATATTCAGTTTTTATGGCCAAAATGTGCTTTTCAGGGGCTGAAAAGCATGTTTTGGCCGAGTTTGATAATTTTCATTAAAACTTGATTTCTATCACTTCGATTGATGCCAAATGAATAACTTACTTGAATTGGACCATTTTAAACTATGTCCATTGTAGATTTGTGTCTCCGACAGTTCGTTTGGTTGCAGGGGACATTTTCAGTTTTTATGGCCAAAATGTGCTTTTCAGAGGCTGAAAAGCATGTTTTGGCCGAGTATGATAATTTTCATTAAAACTTGATTTCTAGCACTTCGAATGATGCCAAATGAATAATTTGCTTGAATTGGACCATTTTACACTATGTCCATTGTAGATTTGTGTCTCTGACAGTTCGTTTGGTTGCAGGGGACATATTCAGTTTTTATGGCCAAAATGTGCTTTTCAGAGGCTGAAAAGCATGTTTTGGCCGAGTATGATAATTTTCATTAAAACTTGATTTCTATCACTTCGAATGATGCCAAATGAATAACTTACTTGAATTGGACCATTTTACACTATGTCCATTGTAGATTTGTGTCTCCGACAGTTCGTTTGGTTGCAGGGGACATTTTCAGTTTTTATGGCCAAAATGTGCTTTTCAGAGGCTGAAAAGCATGTTTTGGCAGAGTATGATAATTTTCATTAAAACTTAATTTCTATCACTTCGAATGATGCCAAATGAATAACTTACTTGAATTGGACCATTTTACACTATGTCCATTGTAGATTTGTGTCTCTGACAGTTCGTTTGGTTGCAGGGGACAAATTCAGTTTTTATGGCCAAAATGTGCTTTTCAGGGGCTGAAAAGCATGTTTTGGCCGAGTTTGATAATTTTCATTAAAACTTGATTTCTATCACTTCGATTGATGCCAAATGAATAACTTACTTGAATTGGACCATTTTACACTATGTCCATTGTAGATTTGTGTCTTCGACAGTTCGTTTGGTTGCAGGGGACATTTTCAGTTTTTATGGCCAAAATGTGCTTTTCAGAGGCTGAAAAGCATGTTTTGGCCGAGTATGATAATTTTCATTAAAACTTGATTTCTATCACTTCGAATGATGCCAAATGAATAACTTACTTGAATTGGACCATTTTACACTATGTCCATTGTAGATTTGTGTCTCTGACAGTTCGTTTGGTTGCCGGGGACATATTCAGTTTTTATGGCCAAAATGTGCTTTTCAGAGGCTGAAAAGCATGTTTTGGCCGAGTATGATAATTTTCATTAAAACTTGATTTCTATCACTTCGAATGATGCCAAATGAATAATTTACTTGAATTGGACCATTTTACACTATGTCCATTGTAGATTTGTGTCTCCGACAGTTCGTTTGGTTGCAGGGGACATTTTCAGTTTTTATGGCCAAAATGTGCTTTTCAGAGGCTGAAAAGCATGTTTTGGCCGAGTATGATAATTTACATTAAAACTTAATTTCTATCACTTCGAATGATGCCAAATGAATAACTTACTTGAATTGGACCATTTTACACTATGTCCATTGTAGATTTGTGTCTCTGACAGTTCATTTCGTTGCAGGGGACATATTCAGTTTTTATGGCCAAAATGTGCTTTTCAGGGGCTGAAAAGCACGTTTTGGCAGAATATGATAATTTTCATTAAAACTTGATTTCTATCCATTCGAATGATGCCAAATGAATAACTTACTTGAATTGGACCATTTTACACTATGTCCATTGTAGATTTGTGTCTCTGACAGTTCGTTTGGTTGCAGGGGACATATTCAGTTTTTATGGCCAAAATGTGCTTTTCAGGGGCTGAAAAGCATGTTTTGGCCGAGTATGATAATTTTCATTAAAACTTGATTTCTATCACTTCGAATGATGCCAAATGAATAACTTACTTGAATTGGACCATTTTACACTATGTCCATTGTAGATTTGTGTCTCTGACAGTTCGTTTGGTTGCAGGGGACATATTCAGTTTTTATGGCCAAAATGTGCTTTTCAGGGGCTGAAAAGCATGTTTTGGGCGAGTTTGATAATTTTCATTAAAACTTGATTTCTATCACTTCGATTGATGCCAAATGAATAACTTACTTGAATTGGACCATTTTACACTATGTCCATTGTAGAATTGTGTCTCCGACAGTTCGTTTGGTTGCAGGGGACATTTTCAGTTTTTATGGCCAAAATGTGCTTTTCAGAGGCTGAAAAGCATGTTTTGGCCGAGTATGATAATTTTCATTAAAACTTAATTTCTATCACTTCGAATGATGCCAAATGAATAACTTACTTGAATTGGACCATTTTACACTATGTCCATTGTAGATTTGTGTCTCTGACAGTTCATTTCGTTGCAGGGGACATATTCAGTTTTTATGGCCAAAATGTGCTTTTCAGGGGCTGAAAAGCACGTTTTGGCAGAATATGATAATTTTCATTAAAACTTGATTTCTATCCATTCGAATGATGCCAAATGAATAACTTACTTGAATTGGACCATTTTACACTATGTCCATTGTAGATTTGTGTCTCTGACAGTTCGTTTGGTTGCAGGGGACATATTCAGTTTTTATGGCCAAAATGTGCTTTTCAGGGGCTGAAAAGCATGTTTTGGCCGAGTATGATAATTTTCATTAAAACTTGATTTCTATCACTTCGAATGATGCCAAATGAATAACTTACTTGAATTGGACCATTTTACACTATGTCCATTGTAGATTTGTGTCTCTGACAGTTCGTTTGGTTGCAGGGGACATATTCAGTTTTTATGGCCAAAATGTGCTTTTCAGGGGCTGAAAAGCATGTTTTGGGCGAGTTTGATAATTTTCATTAAAACTTGATTTCTATCACTTCGATTGATGCCAAATGAATAACTTACTTGAATTGGACCATTTTACACTATGTCCATTGTAGAATTGTGTCTCCGACAGTTCGTTTGGTTGCAGGGGACATTTTCAGTTTTTATGGCCAAAATGTGCTTTTCAGAGGCTGAAAAGCATGTTTTGGCCGAGTATGATAATTTTCATTAAAACTTAATTTCTATCACTTCGAATGATGCCAAATGAATAACTTACTTGAATTGGACCATTTTACACTATGTCCATTGTAGATTTGTGTCTCTGACAGTTCGTTTGGTTGCAGGGGACAAATTCAGTTTTTATGGCCAAAATGTGCTTTTCAGGGGCTGAAAAGCATGTTTTGGCCGAGTTTGATAATTTTCATTAAAACTTGATTTCTATCACTTCGATTGATGCCAAATGAATAACTTACTTGAATTGGACCATTTTACACTATGTCCATTGTAGATTTGTGTCTCTGACAGTTCGTTTGGTTGCAGGGGACAAATTCAGTTTTTATGGCCAAAATGTGCTTTTCAGGGGCTGAAAAGCATGTTTTGGCCGAGTTTGATAATTTTCATTAAAACTTGATTTCTATCACTTCGATTGATGCCAAATGAATAACTTACTTGAATTGGACCATTTTACACTATGTCCATTGTAGATTTGTGTCTCTGACAGTTCGTTTGGTTGCCGGGGACATATTCAGTTTTTATGGCCAAAATGTGCTTTTCAGAGGCTGAAAAGCATGTTTTGGCCGAGTATGATAATTTTCATTAAAACTTGATTTCTATCACTTCGAATGATGCCAAATGAATAACTTACTTGAATTGGACCATTTTACACTATGTCCATTGTAGATTTGTGTCTCTGACAGTTCATTTGGTTGCAGGGGACATATTCAGTTTTTATGGCCAAAATGTGCTTTTCAGGGGCTGAAAAGCACGTTTTGGCAGAATATGATAATTTTCATTAAAACTTGATTTCTATCGCTTCGAATGATGCCAAATGAATAATTTACTTGAATTGGACCATTTTACACTATGTCCAATGTAGATTTGTGTCTCTGACAGTTCATTTGGTTGCAGGGGACATATTCAGTTTTTATGGCCAAAATGTGCTTTTCAGGGTCTGAAAAGCACGTTTTGGCAGAATATGATAATTTTCATTAAAACTTGATTTCTATCCATTCGAATGATGCCAAATGAATATCTTACTTGAATTGGACCATTTTACACTATGTCCATTGTAGATTTGTGTCTCTGACAGTTCGTTTGGTTGCAGGGGACATATTCAGTTTTTATGGCCAAAATGTGCTTTTCAGGGGCTGAAAAGCATGTTTTGGCCGAGTATGATGATTTTCATTAAAACTTAATTTTCTATCACTTCGAATGATGCCAAATGATTAACTTACTTGAATTGGACCATTTTACACTATGTCCATTGTAGATTTGTGTCTCCGACAGTTCGTTTGGTTGCAGGGGACATTTTCAGTTTTTATGGCCAAAATGTGCTTTTCAGAGGCTGAAAAGCATGTTTTGGCAGAGTATGATAATTTTCATTAAAACTTAATTTCTATCACTTCGAATGATGCCAAATGAATAACTTACTTGAATTGGACCTTTTTACACTATGTCCATTGTAGATTTGTGTCTCTGACAGTTTGTTTGGATGCAGGGGACATATTCAGTTTTTATAGCCAAAATGTGCTTTTCAGGGGCTGAAAAGCATGTTTTGGCCGAGTATGATAATTTTCATTAAAACTTGATTTCTATCACTTCGAATGATGCCAAATGAATAACTTACTTGAATTGGACCATTTTACACTATGTCAATTGTAGATTTGTGTCTCCGACAGTTCGTTTGGTTGCAGGGGACATTTTCAGTTTTTATGGCCAAAATGTGCTTTTCAGGGGCTGAAAAGCATGTTTTGGCAGAGTATGATAATTTTCATTAAAACTTGATTTCTATCCATGCGAATGATGCCAAATGAATAACTTACTTGAATTGGACCATTTTACACTATGTCCATTGTAGATTTGTGTCTCCGACAGTTCGTTTGGTTGCAGGGGACATATTCAGTTTTTATGGCCAAAATGTGCTTTTCAGGGGCTGAAAAGCATGTTTTGGCCGAGTATGATAATTTTCATTAAAACTTGATTTCTATCCATTCGAATGATGCCAAATGAATAACTTACTTGAATTGGACCATTTTACACTATGTCCATTGTAGATTTGTGTCTCTGACAGTTCGTTTGGTTGCAGGGGACATTTTCAGTTTTTATGGCCAAAATGTGCTTTTCAGAGGCTGAAAAGCATGTTTTGGCCGAGTATGATAATTTTCATTAAAACTTAATTTCTATCACTTCGAATGATGCCAAATGAATAACTTACTTGAATTGGACCATTTTACACTATGTCCAATGTAGATTTGTGTCTCCGACAGTTTGTTTGGTTGCAGGGGACATTTTCAGTTTTTATGGCCAAAATGTGCTTTTCAGCCCCTGAAAAGCACATTTTGGCCGAGTTTGATAATTTTCATTAAAACTTGATTTCTATCACTTCGAATGATGCCAAATGAATAATTTACTTGAATTGGACCATTTTACACTATGTCCATTGTAGATTTGTGTCTCTGACAGTTCATTTGGTTGCAGGGGACATATTCAGTTTTTAAGGCCAAAATGTGCTTTTCAGGGGCTGAAAAGCACGTTTTGGCAGAATATGATAATTTTCATTCAAACTTGATTTCTATCGCTTCGAATGATGCCAAATGAATAATTTACTTGAATTGGACCATTTTACACTATGTCCATTGTAGATTTGTGTCTCTGACAGTTCATTTGGTTGCAGGGGACATATTCAGTTTTTATGGCCAAAATGTGCTTTTCAGGGGCTGAAAATCACGTTTTGGCAGAATATGATAATTTTCATTAAAACTTGATTTCTATCCATTCGAATGATGCCAAATGAATATCTTACTTGAATTGGACCATTTTACACTATGTCCATTGTAGATTTGTGTCTCTGACAGTTCGTTTGGTTGCAGGGGACATATTCAGTTTTTATGGCCAAAATGTGCTTTTCAGGGGCTGAAAAGCATGTTTTGGCCGAGTATGATGATTTTCATTAAAACTTAATTTCTATCACTTCGAATGATGCCAAATGAATAACTTACTTGAATTGGACCATTTTACACTATGTCCATTGTAGATTTGTGTCTCCGACAGTTCGTTTGGTTGCAGGGGACATTTTCAGTTTTTATGGCCAAAATGTGCTTTTCAGAGGCTGAAAAGCATGTTTTGGCCGAGTATGATAATTTTCATTAAAACTTAATTTCTATCACTTCGAATGATGCCAAATGAATAACTTACTTGAATTGGACCATTTTACACTATGTCCAATGTAGATTTGTGTCTCCGACAGTTTGTTTGGTTGCAGGGGACATTTTCAGTTTTTATGGCCAAAATGTGCTTTTCAGCCCCTGAAAAGCACATTTTGGCCGAGTTTGATAATTTTCATTAAAACTTGATTTCTATCACTTCGAATGATGCCAAATGAATAATTTACTTGAATTGGACCATTTTACACTATGTCCATTGTAGATTTGTGTCTCTGACAGTTCATTTGGTTGCAGGGGACATATTCAGTTTTTAAGGCCAAAATGTGCTTTTCAGGGGCTGAAAAGCACGTTTTGGCAGAATATGATAATTTTCATTAAAACTTGATTTCTATCGCTTCGAATGATGCCAAATGAATAATTTACTTGAATTGGACCATTTTACACTATGTCCATTGTAGATTTGTGTCTCTGACAGTTCATTTGGTTGCAGGGGACATATTCAGTTTTTATGGCCAAAATGTGCTTTTCAGGGGCTGAAAATCACGTTTTGGCAGAATATGATAATTTTCATTAAAACTTGATTTCTATCCATTCGAATGATGCCAAATGAATATCTTACTTGAATTGGACCATTTTACACTATGTCCATTGTAGATTTGTGTCTCTGACAGTTTGTTTGGTTGCAGGGGACATATTCAGTTTTTATGGCCAAAATGTGCTTTTCAGGGGCTGAAAAGCATGTTTTGGCCGAGTATGATGATTTTCATTAAAACTTAATTTCTATCACTTCGAATGATGCCAAATGAATAACTTACTTGAATTGGACCATTTTACACTATGTCCATTGTAGATTTGTGTCTCCGACAGTTCGTTTGGTTGCAGGGGACATTTTCAGTTTTTATGGCCAAAATGTGCTTTTCAGAGGCTGAAAAGCATGTTTTGGCAGAGTATGATAATTTTCATTAAAACTTAATTTCTATCACTTCGAATGATGCCAAATGAATAACTTACTTGAATTGGACCATTTTACACTATGTCCATTGTAGATTTGTGTCTCTGACAGTTTGTTTGGATGCAGGGGACATATTCAGTTTTTATAGCCAAAATGTGCTTTTCAGGGGCTGAAAAGCATGTTTTGGCCGAGTATGATAATTTTCATTAAAACTTGATTTCTATCACTTCGAATGATGCCAAATGAATAACTTACTTGAATTGGACCATTTTACACTATGTCAATTGTAGATTTGTGTCTCCGACAGTTCGTTTGGTTGCAGGGGACATTTTCAGTTTTTATGGCCAAAATGTGCTTTTCAGGGGCTGAAAAGCACGTTTTGGCAGAATATGATAATTTTCATTAAAACTTGATTTCTATCCATTCGAATGATGCCAAATGAATATCTTACTTGAATTGGACCATTTTACACTATGTCCATTGTAGATTTGTGTCTCTGACAGTTCGTTTGGTTGAAGGGGACATATTCAGTTTTTATGGCCAAAATGTGCTTTTCAGGGGCTGAAAAGCATGTTTTGGCCGAGTATGATGATTTTCATTAAAACTTAATTTTCTATCACTTCGAATGATGCCAAATGATTAACTTACTTGAATTGGACCATTTTACACTATGTCCATTGTAGATTTGTGTCTCCGACAGTTCGTTTGGTTGCAGGGGACATTTTCAGTTTTTATGGCCAAAATGTGCTTTTCAGAGGCTGAAAAGCATGTTTTGGCAGAGTATGATAATTTTCATTAAAACTTAATTTCTATCACTTCGAATGATGCCAAATGAATAACTTACTTGAATTGGACCATTTTACACTATGTCCATTGTAGATTTGTGTCTCCGACAGTTCGTTTGGTTGCAGGGGACATTTTCAGTTTTTATGGCCAAAATGTGCTTTTCAGGGGCTGAAAAGCATGTTTTGGCCGAGTATGATAATTTTCATTAAAACTTGATTTCTATCACTTCGAATGATGCCAAATGAATAATTTACTTGAATTGGAACATTTTACACTATGTCCATTGTAGATTTGTGTCTCTGACAGTTTGTTTGGTTGCAGGGGACATATTCAGTTTTTATGGCCAAAATGTGCTTTTCAGGGGCTGAAAAGCATGTTTTGGCAGAGTATGATAATTTTCATTAAAACTTGATTTCTATCCATTCGAATGATGCCAAATGAATAACTTACTTGAATTGGACCATTTTACACTATGTCCATTGTAGATTTGTGTCTCCGACAGTTCGTTTGGTTGCAGGGGACATATTCAGTTTTTATGGCCAAAATGTGCTTTTCAGGGGCTGAAAAGCATGTTTTGGCCGAGTATGATAATTTTCATTAAAACTTGATTTCTATCCATTCGAATGATGCCAAATGAATAACTTACTTGAATTGGACCATTTTACACTATGTCTATTGTAGATTTGTGTCTCTGACAGTTCGTTTGGTTGCAGGGGACATATTCAGTTTTTATGGCCAAAATGTGCTTTTCAGAGGCTGAAAAGCATGTTTTGGCCGAGTATGATAATTTTCATTAAAACTTAATTTCTATCACTTCGAATGATGCCAAATGAATAACTTACTTGAATTGGACCATTTTACACTATGTCCAATGTAGATTTGTGTCTCCGACAGTTTGTTTGGTTGCAGGGGACATTTTCAGTTTTTATGGCCAAAATGTGCTTTTCAGCCCCTGAAAAGCACATTTTGGCCGAGTTTGATAATTTTCATTAAAACTTGATTTCTATCACTTCGAATGATGCCAAATGAATAATTTACTTGAATTGGACCATTTTACACTATGTCCATTGTAGATTTGTGTCTCTGACAGTTCATTTGGTTGCAGGGGACATATTCAGTTTTTATGGCCAAAATGTGCTTTTCAGGGGCTGAAAAGCACGTTTTGGCAGAATATGATAATTTTCATTAAAACTTGATTTCTATCGCTTCGAATGATGCCAAATGAATAATTTACTTGAATTGGACCATTTTACACTATGTCCATTGTAGATTTGTGTCTCTGACAGTTCATTTGGTTGCAGGGGACATATTCAGTTTTTATGGCCAAAATGTGCTTTTCAGGGGCTGAAAAGCACGTTTTGGCAGAATATGATAATTTTCATTAAAACTTGATTTCTATCCATTCGAATGATGCCAAATGAATAACTTACTTGAATTGGACCATTTTACACTATGTCCATTGTAGATTTGTGTCTCTGACAGTTTGTTTGGATGCAGGGGACATATTCAGTTTTTATAGCCAAAATGTGCTTTTCAGGGGCTGAAAAGCATGTTTTGGCCGAGTATGATAATTTTCATTAAAACTTGATTTCTATCACTTCGAATGATGCCAAATGAATAACTTACTTGAATTGGACCATTTTACACTATGTCAATTGTAGATTTGTGTCTCCGACAGTTCGTTTGGTTGCAGGGGACATTTTCAGTTTTTATGGCCAAAATGTGCTTTTCAGGGGCTGAAAAGCATGTTTTGGCAGAGTATGATAATTTTCATTAAAACTTGATTTCTATCCATTCGAATGATGCCAAATGAATAACTTACTTGAATTGGACCATTTTACACTATGTCCATTGTAGATTTGTGTCTCCGACAGTTCGTTTGGTTGCAGGGGACATATTCAGTTTTTATGGCCAAAATGTGCTTTTCAGGGGCTGAAAAGCATGTTTTGGCCGAGTATGATAATTTTCATTAAAACTTAATTTCTATCCATTCGAATGATGCCAAATGAATAACTTACTTGAATTGGACCATTTTACACTATGTCCATTGTAGATTTGTGTCTCTGACAGTTCGTTTGGTTGCAGGGGACATTTTCAGTTTTTATGGCCAAAATGTGCTTTTCAGAGGCTGAAAAGCATGTTTTGGCAGAGTATGATAATTTTCATTAAAACTTAATTTCTATCACTTCGAATGATGCCAAATGAATAACTTACTTGAATTGGACCATTTTACACTATGTCCATTGTAGATTTGTGTCTCTGACAGTTCGTTTGGTTGCAGTGGACATATTCAGTTTTTATGGCCAAAATGTGCTTTTCAGGGGCTGAAAAGCATGTTTTGGCCGAGTTTGATAATTTTCATTAAAACTTGATTTCTATCACTTCGATTGATGCCAAATGAATAACTTACTTGAATTGGACCATTTTACACTATGTCCATTGTAGATTTGTGTCTCCGACAGTTCGTTTGGTTGCAGGGGACATTTTCAGTTTTTATGGCCAAAATGTGCTTTTCAGGGGCTGAAAAGCATGTTTTGGCCGAGTATGATAATTTTCATTAAAACTTGATTTCTATCACTTCGAATGATGCCAAATGAATAATTTACTTGAATTCGACCATTTTACACTATGTCCATTGTAGATTTGTGTCTCTGACAGTTTGTTTGGTTGCAGGGGACATATTCAGTTTTTATGGCCAAAATGTGCTTTTCAGGGGCTGAAAAGCATGTTTTGGCAGAGTATGATAATTTTCATTAATACTTGATTTCTATCCATGCGAATGATGCCAAATGAATAACTTACTTGAATTTGACCATTTTACACTATGTCCATTGTAGATTTGTGTCTCCGACAGTTCGTTTGGTTGCAGGGGACATATTCAGTTTTTATGGCCAAAATGTGCTTTTCAGGGGCTGAAAAGCATGTTTTGGCCGAGTATGATAATTTTCATTAAAACTTGATTTCTATCCATTCGAATGATGCCAAATGAATAACTTACTTGAATTGGACCATTTTACACTATGTCCATTGTAGATTTGTGTCTCTGACAGTTCGTTTGGTTGCAGGGGACATTTTCAGTTTTTATGGCCAAAATGTGCTTTTCAGAGGCTGAAAAGCATGTTTTGGCCGAGTATGATAATTTTCATTAAAACTTAATTTCTATCACTTCGAATGATGCCAAATGAATAACTTACTTGAATTGGACCATTTTACACTATGTCCAATGTAGATTTGTGTCTCCGACAGTTTGTTTGGTTGCAGGGGACATTTTCAGTTTTTATGGCCAAAATGTGCTTTTCAGCCCCTGAAAAGCACATTTTGGCCGAGTTTGATAATTTTCATTAAAACTTGATTTCTATCACTTCGAATGATGCCAAATGAATAATTTACTTGAATTGGACCATTTTACACTATGTCCATTGTAGATTTGTGTCTCTGACAGTTCATTTGGTTGCAGGGGACATATTCAGTTTTTAAGGCCAAAATGTGCTTTTCAGGGGCTGAAAAGCACGTTTTGGCAGAATATGATAATTTTCATTAAAACTTGATTTCTATCGCTTCGAATGATGCCAAATGAATAATTTACTTGAATTGGACCATTTTACACTATGTCCATTGTAGATTTGTGTCTCTGACAGTTCATTTGGTTGCAGGGGACATATTCAGTTTTTATGGCCAAAATGTGCTTTTCAGGGGCTGAAAATCACGTTTTGGCAGAATATGATAATTTTCATTAAAACTTGATTTCTATCCATTCGAATGATGCCAAATGAATATCTTACTTGAATTGGACCATTTTACACTATGTCCATTGTAGATTTGTGTCTCTGACAGTTCGTTTGGTTGCAGGGGACATATTCAGTTTTTATGGCCAAAATGTGCTTTTCAGGGGCTGAAAAGCATGTTTTGGCCGAGTATGATGATTTTCATTAAAACTTAATTTCTATCACTTCGAATGATGCCAAATGAATAACTTACTTGAATTGGACCATTTTACACTATGTCCATTGTAGATTTGTGTCTCCGACAGTTCGTTTGGTTGCAGGGGACATTTTCAGTTTTTATGGCCAAAATGTGCTTTTCAGAGGCTGAAAAGCATGTTTTGGCCGAGTATGATAATTTTCATTAAAACTTAATTTCTATCACTTCGAATGATGCCAAATGAATAACTTACTTGAATTGGACCATTTTACACTATGTCCAATGTAGATTTGTGTCTCCGACAGTTTGTTTGGTTGCAGGGGACATTTTCAGTTTTTATGGCCAAAATGTGCTTTTCAGCCCCTGAAAAGCACATTTTGGCCGAGTTTGATAATTTTCATTAAAACTTGATTTCTATCACTTCGAATGATGCCAAATGAATAATTTACTTGAATTGGACCATTTTACACTATGTCCATTGTAGATTTGTGTCTCTGACAGTTCATTTGGTTGCAGGGGACATATTCAGTTTTTAAGGCCAAAATGTGCTTTTCAGGGGCTGAAAAGCACGTTTTGGCAGAATATGATAATTTTCATTAAAACTTGATTTCTATCGCTTCGAATGATGCCAAATGAATAATTTACTTGAATTGGACCATTTTACACTATGTCCATTGTAGATTTGTGTCTCTGACAGTTCATTTGGTTGCAGGGGACATATTCAGTTTTTATGGCCAAAATGTGCTTTTCAGGGGCTGAAAATCACGTTTTGGCAGAATATGATAATTTTCATTAAAACTTGATTTCTATCCATTCGACTGATGCCAAATGAATATCTTACTTGAATTGGACCATTTTACACTATGTCCATTGTAGATTTGTGTCTCTGACAGTTCGTTTGGTTGCAGGGGACATATTCAGTTTTTATGGCCAAAATGTGCTTTTCAGGGGCTGAAAAGCATGTTTTGGCCGAGTATGATGATTTTCATTAAAACTTAATTTCTATCACTTCGAATGATGCCAAATGAATAACTTACTTGAATTGGACCATTTTACACTATGTCCATTGTAGATTTGTGTCTCCGACAGTTCGTTTGGTTGCAGGGGACATTTTCAGTTTTTATGGCCAAAATGTGCTTTTCAGAGGCTGAAAAGCATGTTTTGGCAGAGTATGATAATTTTCATTAAAACTTAATTTCTATCACTTCGAATGATGCCAAATGAATAACTTACTTGAATTGGACCATTTTACACTATGTCCATTGTAGATTTGTGTCTCTGACAGTTTGTTTGGATGCAGGGGACATATTCAGTTTTTATAGCCAAAATGTGCTTTTCAGGGGCTGAAAAGCATGTTTTGGCCGAGTATGATAATTTTCATTAAAACTTGATTTCTATCACTTCGAATGATGCCAAATGAATAACTTACTTGAATTGGACCATTTTACACTATGTCAATTGTAGATTTGTGTCTCCGACAGTTCGTTTGGTTGCAGGGGACATTTTCAGTTTTTATGGCCAAAATGTGCTTTTCAGGGGCTGAAAAGCACGTTTTGGCAGAATATGATAATTTTCATTAAAACTTGATTTCTATCCATTCGAATGATGCCAAATGAATATCTTACTTGAATTGGACCATTTTACACTATGTCCATTGTAGATTTGTGTCTCTGACAGTTCGTTTGGTTGAAGGGGACATATTCAGTTTTTATGGCCAAAATGTGCTTTTCAGGGGCTGAAAAGCATGTTTTGGCCGAGTATGATGATTTTCATTAAAACTTAATTTTCTATCACTTCGAATGATGCCAAATGATTAACTTACTTGAATTGGACCATTTTACACTATGTCCATTGTAGATTTGTGTCTCCGACAGTTCGTTTGGTTGCAGGGGACATTTTCAGTTTTTATGGCCAAAATGTGCTTTTCAGAGGCTGAAAAGCATGTTTTGGCAGAGTATGATAATTTTCATTAAAACTTAATTTCTATCACTTCGAATGATGCCAAATGAATAACTTACTTGAATTGGACCATTTTACACTATGTCCATTGTAGATTTGTGTCTCCGACAGTTCGTTTGGTTGCAGGGGACATTTTCAGTTTTTATGGCCAAAATGTGCTTTTCAGGGGCTGAAAAGCATGTTTTGGCCGAGTATGATAATTTTCATTAAAACTTGATTTCTATCACTTCGAATGATGCCAAATGAATAATTTACTTGAATTGGAACATTTTACACTATGTCCATTGTAGATTTGTGTCTCTGACAGTTTGTTTGGTTGCAGGGGACATATTCAGTTTTTATGGCCAAAATGTGCTTTTCAGGGGCTGAAAAGCATGTTTTGGCAGAGTATGATAATTTTCATTAAAACTTGATTTCTATCCATTCGAATGATGCCAAATGAATAACTTACTTGAATTGGACCATTTTACACTATGTCCATTGTAGATTTGTGTCTCCGACAGTTCGTTTGGTTGCAGGGGACATATTCAGTTTTTATGGCCAAAATGTGCTTTTCAGGGGCTGAAAAGCATGTTTTGGCCGAGTATGATAATTTTCATTAAAACTTGATTTCTATCCATTCGAATGATGCCAAATGAATAACTTACTTGAATTGGACCATTTTACACTATGTCCATTGTAGATTTGTGTCTCTGACAGTTCATTTGGTTGCAGGGGACATATTCAGTTTTTATGGCCAAAATGTGCTTTTCAGGGGCTGAAAAGCACGTTTTGGCAGAATATGATAATTTTCATTAAAACTTGATTTCTATCGCTTCGAATGATGCCAAATGAATAATTTACTTGAATTGGACCATTTTACACTATGTCCATTGTAGATTTGTGTCTCTGACAGTTCATTTGGTTGCAGGGGACATATTCAGTTTTTATGGCCAAAATGTGCTTTTCAGGGGCTGAAAAGCACGTTTTGGCAGAATATGATAATTTTCATTAAAACTTGATTTCTATCCATTCGAATGATGCCAAATGAATATCTTACTTGAATTGGACCATTTTACACTATGTCCATTGTAGATTTGTGTCTCTGACAGTTCGTTTGGTTGCAGGGGACATATTCAGTTTTTATGGCCAAAATGTGCTTTTCAGGGGCTGAAAAGCATGTTTTGGCCGAGTATGATGATTTTCATTAAAACTTAATTTTCTATCACTTCGAATGATGCCAAATGATTAACTTACTTGAATTGGACCATTTTACACTATGTCCATTGTAGATTTGTGTCTCCGACAGTTCGTTTGGTTGCAGGGGACATTTTCAGTTTTTATGGCCAAAATGTGCTTTTCAGAGGCTGAAAAGCATGTTTTGGCAGAGTATGATAATTTTCATTAAAACTTAATTTCTATCACTTCGAATGATGCCAAATGAATAACTTACTTGAATTGGACCATTTTACACTATGTCCATTGTAGATTTGTGTCTCTGACAGTTTGTTTGGATGCAGGGGACATATTCAGTTTTTATGGCCAAAATGTGCTTTTCAGAGGCTGAAAAGCATGTTTTGGCCGAGTATGATAATTTTCATTAAAACTTAATTTCTATCACTTCGAATGATGCCAAATGAATAACTTACTTGAATTGGACCATTTTACACTATGTCCAATGTAGATTTGTGTCTCCGACAGTTTGTTTGGTTGCAGGGGACATTTTCAGTTTTTATGGCCAAAATGTGCTTTTCAGCCCCTGAAAAGCACATTTTGGCCGAGTTTGATAATTTTCATTAAAACTTGATTTCTATCACTTCGAATGATGCCAAATGAATAATTTACTTGAATTGGACCATTTTACACTATGTCCATTGTAGATTTGTGTCTCTGACAGTTCATTTGGTTGCAGGGGACATATTCAGTTTTTATGGCCAAAATGTGCTTTTCAGGGGCTGAAAAGCACGTTTTGGCAAAATATGATAATTTTCATTAAAACTTGATTTCTATCGCTTCGAATGATGCCAAATGAATAATTTACTTGAATTGGACCATTTTACACTATGTCCATTGTAGATTTGTGTCTCTGACAGTTCATTTGGTTGCAGGGGACATATTCAGTTTTTATGGCCAAAATGTGCTTTTCAGGGGCTGAAAAGCACGTTTTGGCAGAATATGATAATTTTCATTAAAACTTGATTTCTATCCATTCGAATGATGCCAAATGAATATCTTACTTGAATTGGACCATTTTACACTATGTCCATTGTAGATTTGTGTCTCTGACAGTTCGTTTGGTTGCAGGGGACATATTCAGTTTTTATGGCCAAAATGTGCTTTTCAGGGGCTGAAAAGCATGTTTTGGCCGAGTATGATGATTTTCATTAAAACTTAATTTTCTATCACTTCGAATGATGCCAAATGATTAACTTACTTGAATTGGACCATTTTACACTATGTCCATTGTAGATTTGTGTCTCCGACAGTTCGTTTGGTTGCAGGGGACATTTTCAGTTTTTATGGCCAAAATGTGCTTTTCAGAGGCTGAAAAGCATGTTTTGGCAGAGTATGATAATTTTCATTAAAACTTAATTTCTATCACTTCGAATGATGCCAAATGAATAACTTACTTGAATTGGACCATTTTACACTATGTCCATTGTAGATTTGTGTCTCTGACAGTTTGTTTGGATGCAGGGGACATATTCAGTTTTTATAGCCAAAATGTGCTTTTCAGGGGCTGAAAAGCATGTTTTGGCCGAGTATGATAATTTTCATTAAAACTTGATTTCTATCACTTCGAATGATGCCAAATGAATAACTTACTTGAATTGGACCATTTTACACTATGTCAATTGTAGATTTGTGTCTCCGACAGTTCGTTTGGTTGCAGGGGACATTTTCAGTTTTTATGGCCAAAATGTGCTTTTCAGGGGCTGAAAAGCATGTTTTGGCAGAGTATGATAATTTTCATTAAAACTTGATTTCTATCCATTCGAATGATGCCAAATGAATAACTTACTTGAATTGGACCATTTTACACTATGTCCATTGTAGATTTGTGTCTCCGACAGTTCGTTTGGTTGCAGGGGACATATTCAGTTTTTATGGCCAAAATGTGCTTTTCAGGGGCTGAAAAGCATGTTTTGGCCGAGTATGATAATTTTCATTAAAACTTAATTTCTATCCATTCGAATGATGCCAAATGAATAACTTACTTGAATTGGACCATTTTACACTATGTCCATTGTAGATTTGTGTCTCTGACAGTTCGTTTGGTTGCAGGGGACATTTTCAGTTTTTATGGCCAAAATGTGCTTTTCAGAGGCTGAAAAGCATGTTTTGGCAGAGTATGATAATTTTCATTAAAACTTAATTTCTATCACTTCGAATGATGCCAAATGAATAACTTACTTGAATTGGACCATTTTACACTATGTCCATTGTAGATTTGTGTCTCTGACAGTTCGTTTGGTTGCAGTGGACATATTCAGTTTTTATGGCCAAAATGTGCTTTTCAGGGGCTGAAAAGCATGTTTTGGCCGAGTTTGATAATTTTCATTAAAACTTGATTTCTATCACTTCGATTGATGCCAAATGAATAACTTACTTGAATTGGACCATTTTACACTATGTCCATTGTAGATTTGTGTCTCCGACAGTTCGTTTGGTTGCAGGGGACATTTTCAGTTTTTATGGCCAAAATGTGCTTTTCAGGGGCTGAAAAGCATGTTTTGGCCGAGTATGATAATTTTCATTAAAACTTGATTTCTATCACTTCGAATGATGCCAAATGAATAATTTACTTGAATTCGACCATTTTACACTATGTCCATTGTAGATTTGTGTCTCTGACAGTTTGTTTGGTTGCAGGGGACATATTCAGTTTTTATGGCCAAAATGTGCTTTTCAGGGGCTGAAAAGCATGTTTTGGCAGAGTATGATAATTTTCATTAATACTTGATTTCTATCCATTCGAATGATGCCAAATGAATAACTTACTTGAATTGGACCATTTTACACTATGTCCATTGTAGATTTGTGTCTCCGACAGTTCGTTTGGTTGCAGGGGACATATTCAGTTTTTATGGCCAAAATGTGCTTTTCAGGGGCTGAAAAGCATGTTTTGGCCGAGTATGATAATTTTCATTAAAACTTGATTTCTATCCATTCGAATGATGCCAAATGAATAACTTACTTGAATTGGACCATTTTACACTATGTCTATTGTAGATTTGTGTCTCTGACAGTTCGTTTGGTTGCAGGGGACATATTCAGTTTTTATGGCCAAAATGTGCTTTTCAGAGGCTGAAAAGCATGTTTTGGCCGAGTATGATAATTTTCATTAAAACTTAATTTCTATCACTTCGAATGATGCCAAATGAATAACTTACTTGAATTGGACCATTTTACACTATGTCCAATGTAGATTTGTGTCTCCGACAGTTTGTTTGGTTGCAGGGGACATTTTCAGTTTTATGGCCAAAATGTGCTTTTCAGCCCCTGAAAAGCACATTTTGGCCGAGTTTGATAATTTTCATTAAAACTTGATTTCTATCACTTCGAATGATGCCAAATGAATAATTTACTTGAATTGGACCATTTTACACTATGTCCATTGTAGATTTGTGTCTCTGACAGTTCATTTGGTTGCAGGGGACATATTCAGTTTTTATGGCCAAAATGTGCTTTTCAGGGGCTGAAAAGCACGTTTTGGCAGAATATGATAATTTTCATTAAAACTTGATTTCTATCGCTTCGAATGATGCCAAATGAATAATTTACTTGAATTGGACCATTTTACACTATGTCCAATGTAGATTTGTGTCTCTGACAGTTCATTTGGTTGCAGGGGACATATTCAGTTTTTATGGCCAAAATGTGCTTTTCAGGGGCTGAAAAGCATGTTTTGGCCGAGTATGATGATTTTCATTAAAACTTAATTTTCTATCACTTCGAATGATGCCAAATGATTAACTTACTTGAATTGGACCATTTTACACTATGTCCATTGTAGATTTGTGTCTCCGACAGTTCGTTTGGTTGCAGGGGACATTTTCAGTTTTTATGGCCAAAATGTGCTTTTCAGAGGCTGAAAAGCATGTTTTGGCAGAGTATGATAATTTTCATTAAAACTTAATTTCTATCACTTCGAATGATGCCAAATGAATAACTTACTTGAATTGGACCATTTTACACTATGTCCATTGTAGATTTGTGTCTCTGACAGTTTGTTTGGATGCAGGGGACATATTCAGTTTTTATAGCCAAAATGTGCTTTTCAGGGGCTGAAAAGCATGTTTTGGCCGAGTATGATAATTTTCATTAAAACTTGATTTCTATCACTTCGAATGATGCCAAATGAATAACTTACTTGAATTGGACCATTTTACACTATGTCAATTGTAGATTTGTGTCTCCGACAGTTCGTTTGGTTGCAGGGGACATTTTCAGTTTTTATGGCCAAAATGTGCTTTTCAGGGGCTGAAAAGCATGTTTTGGCAGAGTATGATAATTTTCATTAAAACTTGATTTCTATCCATGCGAATGATGCCAAATGAATAACTTACTTGAATTGGACCATTTTACACTATGTCCATTGTAGATTTGTGTCTCCGACAGTTCGTTTGGTTGCAGGGGACATATTCAGTTTTTATGGCCAAAATGTGCTTTTCAGGGGCTGAAAAGCATGTTTTGGCCGAGTATGATAATTTTCATTAAAACTTGATTTCTATCCATTCGAATGATGCCAAATGAATAACTTACTTGAATTGGACCATTTTACACTATGTCCATTGTAGATTTGTGTCTCTGACAGTTCGTTTGGTTGCAGGGGACATTTTCAGTTTTTATGGCCAAAATGTGCTTTTCAGAGGCTGAAAAGCATGTTTTGGCCGAGTATGATAATTTTCATTAAAACTTAATTTCTATCACTTCGAATGATGCCAAATGAATAACTTACTTGAATTGGACCATTTTACACTATGTCCAATGTAGATTTGTGTCTCCGACAGTTTGTTTGGTTGCAGGGGACATTTTCAGTTTTTATGGCCAAAATGTGCTTTTCAGCCCCTGAAAAGCACATTTTGGCCGAGTTTGATAATTTTCATTAAAACTTGATTTCTATCACTTCGAATGATGCCAAATGAATAATTTACTTGAATTGGACCATTTTACACTATGTCCATTGTAGATTTGTGTCTCTGACAGTTCATTTGGTTGCAGGGGACATATTCAGTTTTTAAGGCCAAAATGTGCTTTTCAGGGGCTGAAAAGCACGTTTTGGCAGAATATGATAATTTTCATTAAAACTTGATTTCTATCGCTTCGAATGATGCCAAATGAATAATTTACTTGAATTGGACCATTTTACACTATGTCCATTGTAGATTTGTGTCTCTGACAGTTCATTTGGTTGCAGGGGACATATTCAGTTTTTATGGCCAAAATGTGCTTTTCAGGGGCTGAAAATCACGTTTTGGCAGAATATGATAATTTTCATTAAAACTTGATTTCTATCCATTCGAATGATGCCAAATGAATAACTTACTTGAATTGGACCATTTTACACTATGTCTATTGTAGATTTGTGTCTCTGACAGTTCGTTTGGTTGCAGGGGACATATTCAGTTTTTATGGCCAAAATGTGCTTTTCAGAGGCTGAAAAGCATGTTTTGGCCGAGTATGATAATTTTCATTAAAACTTAATTTCTATCACTTCGAATGATGCCAAATGAATAACTTACTTGAATTGGACCATTTTACACTATGTCCAATGTAGATTTGTGTCTCCGACAGTTTGTTTGGTTGCAGGGGACATTTTCAGTTTTATGGCCAAAATGTGCTTTTCAGCCCCTGAAAAGCACATTTTGGCCGAGTTTGATAATTTTCATTAAAACTTGATTTCTATCACTTCGAATGATGCCAAATGAATAATTTACTTGAATTGGACCATTTTACACTATGTCCATTGTAGATTTGTGTCTCTGACAGTTCATTTGGTTGCAGGGGACATATTCAGTTTTTATGGCCAAAATGTGCTTTTCAGGGGCTGAAAAGCACGTTTTGGCAGAATATGATAATTTTCATTAAAACTTGATTTCTATCGCTTCGAATGATGCCAAATGAATAATTTACTTGAATTGGACCATTTTACACTATGTCCAATGTAGATTTGTGTCTCTGACAGTTCATTTGGTTGCAGGGGACATATTCAGTTTTTATGGCCAAAATGTGCTTTTCAGGGGCTGAAAAGCACGTTTTGGCAGAATATGATAATTTTCATTAAAACTTGATTTCTATCCATTCGAATGATGCCAAATGAATATCTTACTTGAATTGGACCATTTTACACTATGTCCATTGTAGATTTGTGTCTCTGACAGTTCGTTTGGTTGCAGGGGACATATTCAGTTTTTATGGCCAAAATGTGCTTTTCAGGGGCTGAAAAGCATGTTTTGGCCGAGTATGATGATTTTCATTAAAACTTAATTTTCTATCACTTCGAATGATGCCAAATGATTAACTTACTTGAATTGGATCATTTTACACTATGTCCATTGTAGATTTGTGTCTCCGACAGTTCGTTTGGTTGCAGGGGACATTTTCAGTTTTTATGGCCAAAATGTGCTTTTCAGAGGCTGAAAAGCATGTTTTGGCAGAGTATGATAATTTTCATTAAAACTTAATTTCTATCACTTCGAATGATGCCAAATGAATAACTTACTTGAATTGGACCATTTTACACTATGTCCATTGTAGATTTGTGTCTCTGACAGTTTGTTTGGATGCAGGGGACATATTCAGTTTTTATAGCCAAAATGTGCTTTTCAGGGGCTGAAAAGCATGTTTTGGCCGAGTATGATAATTTTCATTAAAACTTGATTTCTATCACTTCGAATGATGCCAAATGAATAACTTACTTGAATTGGACCATTTTACACTATGTCAATTGTAGATTTGTGTCTCCGACAGTTCGTTTGGTTGCAGGGGACATTTTCAGTTTTTATGGCCAAAATGTGCTTTTCAGGGGCTGAAAAGCATGTTTTGGCAGAGTATGATAATTTTCATTAAAACTTGATTTCTATCCATGCGAATGATGCCAAATGAATAACTTACTTGAATTGGACCATTTTACACTATGTCCATTGTAGATTTGTGTCTCCGACAGTTCGTTTGGTTGCAGGGGACATATTCAGTTTTTATGGCCAAAATGTGCTTTTCAGGGGCTGAAAAGCATGTTTTGGCCGAGTATGATAATTTTCATTAAAACTTGATTTCTATCCATTCGAATGATGCCAAATGAATAACTTACTTGAATTGGACCATTTTACACTATGTCCATTGTAGATTTGTGTCTCTGACAGTTCGTTTGGTTGCAGGGGACATTTTCAGTTTTTATGGCCAAAATGTGCTTTTCAGAGGCTGAAAAGCATGTTTTGGCCGAGTATGATAATTTTCATTAAAACTTAATTTCTATCACTTCGAATGATGCCAAATGAATAACTTACTTGAATTGGACCATTTTACACTATGTCCAATGTAGATTTGTGTCTCCGACAGTTTGTTTGGTTGCAGGGGACATTTTCAGTTTTTATGGCCAAAATGTGCTTTTCAGCCCCTGAAAAGCACATTTTGGCCGAGTTTGATAATTTTCATTAAAACTTGATTTCTATCACTTCGAATGATGCCAAATGAATAATTTACTTGAATTGGACCATTTTACACTATGTCCATTGTAGATTTGTGTCTCTGACAGTTCATTTGGTAGCAGGGGACATATTCAGTTTTTAAGGCCAAAATATGCTTTTCAGGGGCTGAAAATCACGTTTTGGCAGAATATGATAATTTTCATTAAAACTTGATTTCTATCCATTCGAATGATGCCAAATGAATATCTTACTTGAATTGGACCATTTTACACTATGTCCATTGTAGATTTGTGTCTCTGACAGTTCGTTTGGTTGCAGGGGACATATTCAGTTTTTATGGCCAAAATGTGCTTTTCAGGGGCTGAAAAGCATGTTTTGGCCGAGTATGATGATTTTCATTAAAACTTAATTTCTATCACTTCGAATGATGCCAAATGAATAACTTACTTGAATTGGACCATTTTACACTATGTCCATTGTAGATTTGTGTCTCCGACAGTTCGTTTGGTTGCAGGGGACATTTTCAGTTTTTATGGCCAAAATGTGCTTTTCAGAGGCTGAAAAGCATGTTTTGGCAGAGTATGATAATTTTCATTAAAACTTAATTTCTATCACTTCGAATGATGCCAAATGAATAACTTACTTGAATTGGACCATTTTACACTATGTCCATTGTAGATTTGTGTCTCTGACAGTTTGTTTGGATGCAGGGGACATATTCAGTTTTTATAGCCAAAATGTGCTTTTCAGGGGCTGAAAAGCATGTTTTGGCCGAGTATGATGATTTTCATTAAAACTTAATTTTCTATCACTTCGAATGATGCCAATGATTAACTTACTTGAATTGGACCATTTTACACTATGTCCATTGTAGATTTGTGTCTCCGACAGTTCGTTTGGTTGCAGGGGACATTTTCAGTTTTTATGGCCAAAATGTGCTTTTCAGAGGCTGAAAAGCATGTTTTGGCAGAGTATGATAATTTTCATTAAAACTTAATTTCTATCACTTCGAATGATGCCAAATGAATAACTTACTTGAATTGGACCATTTTACACTATGTCCATTGTAGATTTGTGTCTCCGACAGTTCGTTTGGTTGCAGGGGACATATTCAGTTTTTATGGCCAAAATGTGCTTTTCAGGGGCTGAAAAGCATGTTTTGGCCGAGTATGATGATTTTCATTAAAACTTAATTTTCTATCACTTCGAATGATGCCAAATGATTAACTTACTTGAATTGGATCATTTTACACTATGTCCATTGTAGATTTGTGTCTCCGACAGTTCGTTTGGTTGCAGGGGACATTTTCAGTTTTTATGGCCAAAATGTGCTTTTCAGAGGCTGAAAAGCATGTTTTGGCAGAGTATGATAATTTTCATTAAAACTTAATTTCTATCACTTCGAATGATGCCAAATGAATAACTTACTTGAATTGGACCATTTTACACTATGTCCATTGTAGATTTGTGTCTCTGACAGTTTGTTTGGATGCAGGGGACATATTCAGTTTTTATAGCCAAAATGTGCTTTTCAGGGGCTGAAAAGCATGTTTTGGCCGAGTATGATAATTTTCATTAAAACTTGATTTCTATCACTTCGAATGATGCCAAATGAATAACTTACTTGAATTGGACCATTTTACACTATGTCAATTGTAGATTTGTGTCTCCGACAGTTCGTTTGGTTGCAGGGGACATTTTCAGTTTTTATGGCCAAAATGTGCTTTTCAGGGGCTGAAAAGCATGTTTTGGCAGAGTATGATAATTTTCATTAAAACTTGATTTCTATCCATGCGAATGATGCCAAATGAATAACTTACTTGAATTGGACCATTTTACACTATGTCCATTGTAGATTTGTGTCTCCGACAGTTCGTTTGGTTGCAGGGGACATATTCAGTTTTTATGGCCAAAATGTGCTTTTCAGGGGCTGAAAAGCATGTTTTGGCCGAGTATGATAATTTTCATTAAAACTTGATTTCTATCCATTCGAATGATGCCAAATGAATAACTTACTTGAATTGGACCATTTTACACTATGTCCATTGTAGATTTGTGTCTCTGACAGTTCGTTTGGTTGCAGGGGACATTTTCAGTTTTTATGGCCAAAATGTGCTTTTCAGAGGCTGAAAAGCATGTTTTGGCCGAGTATGATAATTTTCATTAAAACTTAATTTCTATCACTTCGAATGATGCCAAATGAATAACTTACTTGAATTGGACCATTTTACACTATGTCCAATGTAGATTTGTGTCTCCGACAGTTTGTTTGGTTGCAGGGGACATTTTCAGTTTTTATGGCCAAAATGTGCTTTTCAGCCCCTGAAAAGCACATTTTGGCCGAGTTTGATAATTTTCATTAAAACTTGATTTCTATCACTTCGAATGATGCCAAATGAATAATTTACTTGAATTGGACCATTTTACACTATGTCCATTGTAGATTTGTGTCTCTGACAGTTCATTTGGTTGCAGGGGACATATTCAGTTTTTAAGGCCAAAATGTGCTTTTCAGGGGCTGAAAATCACGTTTTGGCAGAATATGATAATTTTCATTAAAACTTGATTTCTATCCATTCGAATGATGCCAAATGAATATCTTACTTGAATTGGACCATTTTACACTATGTCCATTGTAGATTTGTGTCTCTGACAGTTCGTTTGGTTGCAGGGGACATATTCAGTTTTTATGGCCAAAATGTGCTTTTCAGGGGCTGAAAAGCATGTTTTGGCCGAGTATGATGATTTTCATTAAAACTTAATTTCTATCACTTCGAATGATGCCAAATGAATAACTTACTTGAATTGGACCATTTTACACTATGTCCATTGTAGATTTGTGTCTCCGACAGTTCGTTTGGTTGCAGGGGACATTTTCAGTTTTTATGGCCAAAATGTGCTTTTCAGAGGCTGAAAAGCATGTTTTGGCAGAGTATGATAATTTTCATTAAAACTTAATTTCTATCACTTCGAATGATGCCAAATGAATAACTTACTTGAATTGGACCATTTTACACTATGTCCATTGTAGATTTGTGTCTCTGACAGTTTGTTTGGATGCAGGGGACATATTCAGTTTTTATAGCCAAAATGTGCTTTTCAGGGGCTGAAAAGCATGTTTTGGCCGAGTATGATGATTTTCATTAAAACTTAATTTTCTATCACTTCGAATGATGCCAATGATTAACTTACTTGAATTGGACCATTTTACACTATGTCCATTGTAGATTTGTGTCTCCGACAGTTCGTTTGGTTGCAGGGGACATTTTCAGTTTTTATGGCCAAAATGTGCTTTTCAGAGGCTGAAAAGCATGTTTTGGCAGAGTATGATAATTTTCATTAAAACTTAATTTCTATCACTTCGAATGATGCCAAATGAATAACTTACTTGAATTGGACCATTTTACACTATGTCCATTGTAGATTTGTGTCTCCGACAGTTCGTTTGGTTGCAGGGGACATATTCAGTTTTTATGGCCAAAATGTGCTTTTCAGGGGCTGAAAAGCATGTTTTGGCCGAGTATGATAATTTTCATTAAAACTTGATTTCTATCCATTCGAATGATGCCAAATGAATATCTTACTTGAATTGGACCATTTTACACTATGTCCATTGTAGATTTGTGTCTCCGACAGTTCGTTTGGTTGCAGGGGACATTTTCAGTTTTTATGGCCAAAATGTGCTTTTCAGAGGCTGAAAAGCATGTTTTGGCAGAGTATGATAATTTTCATTAAAACTTAATTTCTATCACTTCGAATGATGCCAAATGAATAACTTACTTGAATTGGACCATTTTACACTATGTCCATTGTAGATTTGTGTCTCTGACAGTTTGTTTGGATGCAGGGGACATATTCAGTTTTTATAGCCAAAATGTGCTTTTCAGGGGCTGAAAAGCATGTTTTGGCCGAGTATGATAATTTTCATTAAAACTTGATTTCTATCACTTCGAATGATGCCAAATGAATAACTTACTTGAATTGGACCATTTTACACTATGTCAATTGTAGATTTGTGTCTCCGACAGTTCGTTTGGTTGCAGGGGACATTTTCAGTTTTTATGGCCAAAATGTGCTTTTCAGGGGCTGAAAAGCATGTTTTGGCAGAGTATGATAATTTTCATTAAAACTTGATTTCTATCCATTCGAATGATGCCAAATGAATAACTTACTTGAATTGGACCATTTTACACTATGTCCATTGTAGATTTGTGTCTCCGACAGTTCGTTTGGTTGCAGGGGACATATTCAGTTTTTATGGCCAAAATGTGCTTTTCAGGGGCTGAAAAGCATGTTTTGGCCGAGTATGATAATTTTCATTAAAACTTAATTTCTATCCATTCGAATGATGCCAAATGAATAACTTACTTGAATTGGACCATTTTACACTATGTCCATTGTAGATTTGTGTCTCTGACAGTTCGTTTGGTTGCAGGGGACATTTTCAGTTTTTATGGCCAAAATGTGCTTTTCAGAGGCTGAAAAGCATGTTTTGGCAGAGTATGATAATTTTCATTAAAACTTAATTTCTATCACTTCGAATGATGCCAAATGAATAACTTACTTGAATTGGACCATTTTACACTATGTCCATTGTAGATTTGTGTCTCTGACAGTTCGTTTGGTTGCAGTGGACATATTCAGTTTTTATGGCCAAAATGTGCTTTTCAGGGGCTGAAAAGCATGTTTTGGCCGAGTTTGATAATTTTCATTAAAACTTGATTTCTATCACTTCGATTGATGCCAAATGAATAACTTACTTGAATTGGACCATTTTACACTATGTCCATTGTAGATTTGTGTCTCCGACAGTTCGTTTGGTTGCAGGGGACATTTTCAGTTTTTATGGCCAAAATGTGCTTTTCAGGGGCTGAAAAGCATGTTTTGGCCGAGTATGATAATTTTCATTAAAACTTGATTTCTATCACTTCGAATGATGCCAAATGAATAATTTACTTGAATTCGACCATTTTACACTATGTCCATTGTAGATTTGTGTCTCTGACAGTTTGTTTGGTTGCAGGGGACATATTCAGTTTTTATGGCCAAAATGTGCTTTTCAGGGGCTGAAAAGCATGTTTTGGCAGAGTATGATAATTTTCATTAATACTTGATTTCTATCCATGCGAATGATGCCAAATGAATAACTTACTTGAATTGGACCATTTTACACTATGTCCATTGTAGATTTGTGTCTCCGACAGTTCGTTTGGTTGCAGGGGACATATTCAGTTTTTATGGCCAAAATGTGCTTTTCAGGGGCTGAAAAGCATGTTTTGGCCGAGTATGATAATTTTCATTAAAACTTGATTTCTATCCATTCGAATGATGCCAAATGAATAACTTACTTGAATTGGACCATTTTACACTATGTCCATTGTAGATTTGTGTCTCTGACAGTTCGTTTGGTTGCAGGGGACATTTTCAGTTTTTATGGCCAAAATGTGCTTTTCAGAGGCTGAAAAGCATGTTTTGGCCGAGTATGATAATTTTCATTAAAACTTAATTTCTATCACTTCGAATGATGCCAAATGAATAACTTACTTGAATTGGACCATTTTACACTATGTCCAATGTAGATTTGTGTCTCCGACAGTTTGTTTGGTTGCAGGGGACATTTTCAGTTTTTATGGCCAAAATGTGCTTTTCAGCCCCTGAAAAGCACATTTTGGCCGAGTTTGATAATTTTCATTAAAACTTGATTTCTATCACTTCGAATGATGCCAAATGAATAATTTACTTGAATTGGACCATTTTACACTATGTCCATTGTAGATTTGTGTCTCTGACAGTTCATTTGGTTGCAGGGGACATATTCAGTTTTTAAGGCCAAAATGTGCTTTTCAGGGGCTGAAAAGCACGTTTTGGCAGAATATGATAATTTTCATTAAAACTTGATTTCTATCGCTTCGAATGATGCCAAATGAATAATTTACTTGAATTGGACCATTTTACACTATGTCCATTGTAGATTTGTGTCTCTGACAGTTCATTTGGTTGCAGGGGACATATTCAGTTTTTATGGCCAAAATGTGCTTTTCAGGGGCTGAAAATCACGTTTTGGCAGAATATGATAATTTTCATTAAAACTTGATTTCTATCCATTCGAATGATGCCAAATGAATATCTTACTTGAATTGGACCATTTTACACTATGTCCATTGTAGATTTGTGTCTCTGACAGTTCGTTTGGTTGCAGGGGACATATTCAGTTTTTATGGCCAAAATGTGCTTTTCAGGGGCTGAAAAGCATGTTTTGGCCGAGTATGATGATTTTCATTAAAACTTAATTTCTATCACTTCGAATGATGCCAAATGAATAACTTACTTGAATTGGACCATTTTACACTATGTCCATTGTAGATTTGTGTCTCCGACAGTTCGTTTGGTTGCAGGGGACATTTTCAGTTTTTATGGCCAAAATGTGCTTTTCAGAGGCTGAAAAGCATGTTTTGGCCGAGTATGATAATTTTCATTAAAACTTAATTTCTATCACTTCGAATGATGCCAAATGAATAACTTACTTGAATTGGACCATTTTACACTATGTCCAATGTAGATTTGTGTCTCCGACAGTTTGTTTGGTTGCAGGGGACATTTTCAGTTTTTATGGCCAAAATGTGCTTTTCAGCCCCTGAAAAGCACATTTTGGCCGAGTTTGATAATTTTCATTAAAACTTGATTTCTATCACTTCGAATGATGCCAAATGAATAATTTACTTGAATTGGACCATTTTACACTATGTCCATTGTAGATTTGTGTCTCTGACAGTTCATTTGGTTGCAGGGGACATATTCAGTTTTTAAGGCCAAAATGTGCTTTTCAGGGGCTGAAAAGCACGTTTTGGCAGAATATGATAATTTTCATTAAAACTTGATTTCTATCGCTTCGAATGATGCCAAATGAATAATTTACTTGAATTGGACCATTTTACACTATGTCCATTGTAGATTTGTGTCTCTGACAGTTCATTTGGTTGCAGGGGACATATTCAGTTTTTATGGCCAAAATGTGCTTTTCAGGGGCTGAAAATCACGTTTTGGCAGAATATGATAATTTTCATTAAAACTTGATTTCTATCCATTCGACTGATGCCAAATGAATATCTTACTTGAATTGGACCATTTTACACTATGTCCATTGTAGATTTGTGTCTCTGACAGTTCGTTTGGTTGCAGGGGACATATTCAGTTTTTATGGCCAAAATGTGCTTTTCAGGGGCTGAAAAGCATGTTTTGGCCGAGTATGATGATTTTCATTAAAACTTAATTTCTATCACTTCGAATGATGCCAAATGAATAACTTACTTGAATTGGACCATTTTACACTATGTCCATTGTAGATTTGTGTCTCCGACAGTTCGTTTGGTTGCAGGGGACATTTTCAGTTTTTATGGCCAAAATGTGCTTTTCAGAGGCTGAAAAGCATGTTTTGGCAGAGTATGATAATTTTCATTAAAACTTAATTTCTATCACTTCGAATGATGCCAAATGAATAACTTACTTGAATTGGACCATTTTACACTATGTCCATTGTAGATTTGTGTCTCTGACAGTTTGTTTGGATGCAGGGGACATATTCAGTTTTTATAGCCAAAATGTGCTTTTCAGGGGCTGAAAAGCATGTTTTGGCCGAGTATGATAATTTTCATTAAAACTTGATTTCTATCACTTCGAATGATGCCAAATGAATAACTTACTTGAATTGGACCATTTTACACTATGTCAATTGTAGATTTGTGTCTCCGACAGTTCGTTTGGTTGCAGGGGACATTTTCAGTTTTTATGGCCAAAATGTGCTTTTCAGGGGCTGAAAAGCACGTTTTGGCAGAATATGATAATTTTCATTAAAACTTGATTTCTATCCATTCGAATGATGCCAAATGAATATCTTACTTGAATTGGACCATTTTACACTATGTCCATTGTAGATTTGTGTCTCTGACAGTTCGTTTGGTTGAAGGGGACATATTCAGTTTTTATGGCCAAAATGTGCTTTTCAGGGGCTGAAAAGCATGTTTTGGCCGAGTATGATGATTTTCATTAAAACTTAATTTTCTATCACTTCGAATGATGCCAAATGATTAACTTACTTGAATTGGACCATTTTACACTATGTCCATTGTAGATTTGTGTCTCCGACAGTTCGTTTGGTTGCAGGGGACATTTTCAGTTTTTATGGCCAAAATGTGCTTTTCAGAGGCTGAAAAGCATGTTTTGGCAGAGTATGATAATTTTCATTAAAACTTAATTTCTATCACTTCGAATGATGCCAAATGAATAACTTACTTGAATTGGACCATTTTACACTATGTCCATTGTAGATTTGTGTCTCCGACAGTTCGTTTGGTTGCAGGGGACATTTTCAGTTTTTATGGCCAAAATGTGCTTTTCAGGGGCTGAAAAGCATGTTTTGGCCGAGTATGATAATTTTCATTAAAACTTGATTTCTATCACTTCGAATGATGCCAAATGAATAATTTACTTGAATTGGAACATTTTACACTATGTCCATTGTAGATTTGTGTCTCTGACAGTTTGTTTGGTTGCAGGGGACATATTCAGTTTTTATGGCCAAAATGTGCTTTTCAGGGGCTGAAAAGCATGTTTTGGCAGAGTATGATAATTTTCATTAAAACTTGATTTCTATCCATTCGAATGATGCCAAATGAATAACTTACTTGAATTGGACCATTTTACACTATGTCCATTGTAGATTTGTGTCTCCGACAGTTCGTTTGGTTGCAGGGGACATATTCAGTTTTTATGGCCAAAATGTGCTTTTCAGGGGCTGAAAAGCATGTTTTGGCCGAGTATGATAATTTTCATTAAAACTTGATTTCTATCCATTCGAATGATGCCAAATGAATAACTTACTTGAATTGGACCATTTTACACTATGTTTATTGTAGATTTGTGTCTCTGACAGTTCGTTTGGTTGCAGGGGACATATTCAGTTTTTATGGCCAAAATGTGCTTTTCAGAGGCTGAAAAGCATGTTTTGGCCGAGTATGATAATTTTCATTAAAACTTAATTTCTATCACTTCGAATGATGCCAAATGAATAACTTACTTGAATTGGACCATTTTACACTATGTCCAATGTAGATTTGTGTCTCCGACAGTTTGTTTGGTTGCAGGGGACATTTTCAGTTTTTATGGCCAAAATGTGCTTTTCAGCCCCTGAAAAGCACATTTTGGCCGAGTTTGATAATTTTCATTAAAACTTGATTTCTATCACTTCGAATGATGCCAAATGAATAATTTACTTGAATTGGACCATTTTACACTATGTCCATTGTAGATTTGTGTCTCTGACAGTTCATTTGGTTGCAGGGGACATATTCAGTTTTTATGGCCAAAATGTGCTTTTCAGGGGCTGAAAAGCACGTTTTGGCAGAATATGATAATTTTCATTAAAACTTGATTTCTATCGCTTCGAATGATGCCAAATGAATAATTTACTTGAATTGGACCATTTTACACTATGTCCATTGTAGATTTGTGTCTCTGACAGTTCATTTGGTTGCAGGGGACATATTCAGTTTTTATGGCCAAAATGTGCTTTTCAGGGGCTGAAAAGCACGTTTTGGCAGAATATGATAATTTTCATTAAAACTTGATTTCTATCCATTCGAATGATGCCAAATGAATATCTTACTTGAATTGGACCATTTTACACTATGTCCATTGTAGATTTGTGTCTCTGACAGTTCGTTTGGTTGCAGGGGACATATTCAGTTTTTATGGCCAAAATGTGCTTTTCAGGGGCTGAAAAGCATGTTTTGGCCGAGTATGATGATTTTCATTAAAACTTAATTTTCTATCACTTCGAATGATGCCAAATGATTAACTTACTTGAATTGGACCATTTTACACTATGTCCATTGTAGATTTGTGTCTCCGACAGTTCGTTTGGTTGCAGGGGACATTTTCAGTTTTTATGGCCAAAATGTGCTTTTCAGAGGCTGAAAAGCATGTTTTGGCAGAGTATGATAATTTTCATTAAAACTTAATTTCTATCACTTCGAATGATGCCAAATGAATAACTTACTTGAATTGGACCATTTTACACTATGTCCATTGTAGATTTGTGTCTCTGACAGTTTGTTTGGATGCAGGGGACATATTCAGTTTTTATGGCCAAAATGTGCTTTTCAGAGGCTGAAAAGCATGTTTTGGCCGAGTATGATAATTTTCATTAAAACTTAATTTCTATCACTTCGAATGATGCCAAATGAATAACTTACTTGAATTGGACCATTTTACACTATGTCCAATGTAGATTTGTGTCTCCGACAGTTTGTTTGGTTGCAGGGGACATTTTCAGTTTTTATGGCCAAAATGTGCTTTTCAGCCCCTGAAAAGCACATTTTGGCCGAGTTTGATAATTTTCATTAAAACTTGATTTCTATCACTTCGAATGATGCCAAATGAATAATTTACTTGAATTGGACCATTTTACACTATGTCCATTGTAGATTTGTGTCTCTGACAGTTCATTTGGTTGCAGGGGACATATTCAGTTTTTATGGCCAAAATGTGCTTTTCAGGGGCTGAAAAGCACGTTTTGGCAAAATATGATAATTTTCATTAAAACTTGATTTCTATCGCTTCGAATGATGCCAAATGAATAATTTACTTGAATTGGACCATTTTACACTATGTCCATTGTAGATTTGTGTCTCTGACAGTTCATTTGGTTGCAGGGGACATATTCAGTTTTTATGGCCAAAATGTGCTTTTCAGGGGCTGAAAAGCACGTTTTGGCAGAATATGATAATTTTCATTAAAACTTGATTTCTATCCATTCGAATGATGCCAAATGAATATCTTACTTGAATTGGACCATTTTACACTATGTCCATTGTAGATTTGTGTCTCTGACAGTTCGTTTGGTTGCAGGGGACATATTCAGTTTTTATGGCCAAAATGTGCTTTTCAGGGGCTGAAAAGCATGTTTTGGCCGAGTATGATGATTTTCATTAAAACTTAATTTTCTATCACTTCGAATGATGCCAAATGATTAACTTACTTGAATTGGACCATTTTACACTATGTCCATTGTAGATTTGTGTCTCCGACAGTTCGTTTGGTTGCAGGGGACATTTTCAGTTTTTATGGCCAAAATGTGCTTTTCAGAGGCTGAAAAGCATGTTTTGGCAGAGTATGATAATTTTCATTAAAACTTAATTTCTATCACTTCGAATGATGCCAAATGAATAACTTACTTGAATTGGACCATTTTACACTATGTCCATTGTAGATTTGTGTCTCTGACAGTTTGTTTGGATGCAGGGGACATATTCAGTTTTTATAGCCAAAATGTGCTTTTCAGGGGCTGAAAAGCATGTTTTGGCCGAGTATGATAATTTTCATTAAAACTTGATTTCTATCACTTCGAATGATGCCAAATGAATAACTTACTTGAATTGGACCATTTTACACTATGTCAATTGTAGATTTGTGTCTCCGACAGTTCGTTTGGTTGCAGGGGACATTTTCAGTTTTTATGGCCAAAATGTGCTTTTCAGGGGCTGAAAAGCATGTTTTGGCAGAGTATGATAATTTTCATTAAAACTTGATTTCTATCCATTCGAATGATGCCAAATGAATAACTTACTTGAATTGGACCATTTTACACTATGTCCATTGTAGATTTGTGTCTCCGACAGTTCGTTTGGTTGCAGGGGACATATTCAGTTTTTATGGCCAAAATGTGCTTTTCAGGGGCTGAAAAGCATGTTTTGGCCGAGTATGATAATTTTCATTAAAACTTAATTTCTATCCATTCGAATGATGCCAAATGAATAACTTACTTGAATTGGACCATTTTACACTATGTCCATTGTAGATTTGTGTCTCTGACAGTTCGTTTGGTTGCAGGGGACATTTTCAGTTTTTATGGCCAAAATGTGCTTTTCAGAGGCTGAAAAGCATGTTTTGGCAGAGTATGATAATTTTCATTAAAACTTAATTTCTATCACTTCGAATGATGCCAAATGAATAACTTACTTGAATTGGACCATTTTACACTATGTCCATTGTAGATTTGTGTCTCTGACAGTTCGTTTGGTTGCAGTGGACATATTCAGTTTTTATGGCCAAAATGTGCTTTTCAGGGGCTGAAAAGCATGTTTTGGCCGAGTTTGATAATTTTCATTAAAACTTGATTTCTATCACTTCGATTGATGCCAAATGAATAACTTACTTGAATTGGACCATTTTACACTATGTCCATTGTAGATTTGTGTCTCCGACAGTTCGTTTGGTTGCAGGGGACATTTTCAGTTTTTATGGCCAAAATGTGCTTTTCAGGGGCTGAAAAGCATGTTTTGGCCGAGTATGATAATTTTCATTAAAACTTGATTTCTATCACTTCGAATGATGCCAAATGAATAATTTACTTGAATTCGACCATTTTACACTATGTCCATTGTAGATTTGTGTCTCTGACAGTTTGTTTGGTTGCAGGGGACATATTCAGTTTTTATGGCCAAAATGTGCTTTTCAGGGGCTGAAAAGCATGTTTTGGCAGAGTATGATAATTTTCATTAATACTTGATTTCTATCCATTCGAATGATGCCAAATGAATAACTTACTTGAATTGGACCATTTTACACTATGTCCATTGTAGATTTGTGTCTCCGACAGTTCGTTTGGTTGCAGGGGACATATTCAGTTTTTATGGCCAAAATGTGCTTTTCAGGGGCTGAAAAGCATGTTTTGGCCGAGTATGATAATTTTCATTAAAACTTGATTTCTATCCATTCGAATGATGCCAAATGAATAACTTACTTGAATTGGACCATTTTACACTATGTCTATTGTAGATTTGTGTCTCTGACAGTTCGTTTGGTTGCAGGGGACATATTCAGTTTTTATGGCCAAAATGTGCTTTTCAGAGGCTGAAAAGCATGTTTTGGCCGAGTATGATAATTTTCATTAAAACTTAATTTCTATCACTTCGAATGATGCCAAATGAATAACTTACTTGAATTGGACCATTTTACACTATGTCCAATGTAGATTTGTGTCTCCGACAGTTTGTTTGGTTGCAGGGGACATTTTCAGTTTTATGGCCAAAATGTGCTTTTCAGCCCCTGAAAAGCACATTTTGGCCGAGTTTGATAATTTTCATTAAAACTTGATTTCTATCACTTCGAATGATGCCAAATGAATAATTTACTTGAATTGGACCATTTTACACTATGTCCATTGTAGATTTGTGTCTCTGACAGTTCATTTGGTTGCAGGGGACATATTCAGTTTTTATGGCCAAAATGTGCTTTTCAGGGGCTGAAAAGCACGTTTTGGCAGAATATGATAATTTTCATTAAAACTTGATTTCTATCGCTTCGAATGATGCCAAATGAATAATTTACTTGAATTGGACCATTTTACACTATGTCCAATGTAGATTTGTGTCTCTGACAGTTCATTTGGTTGCAGGGGACATATTCAGTTTTTATGGCCAAAATGTGCTTTTCAGGGGCTGAAAAGCACGTTTTGGCAGAATATGATAATTTTCATTAAAACTTGATTTCTATCCATTCGAATGATGCCAAATGAATATCTTACTTGAATTGGACCATTTTACACTATGTCCATTGTAGATTTGTGTCTCTGACAGTTCGTTTGGTTGCAGGGGACATATTCAGTTTTTATGGCCAAAATGTGCTTTTCAGGGGCTGAAAAGCATGTTTTGGCCGAGTATGATGATTTTCATTAAAACTTAATTTTCTATCACTTCGAATGATGCCAAATGATTAACTTACTTGAATTGGACCATTTTACACTATGTCCATTGTAGATTTGTGTCTCCGACAGTTCGTTTGGTTGCAGGGGACATTTTCAGTTTTTATGGCCAAAATGTGCTTTTCAGAGGCTGAAAAGCATGTTTTGGCAGAGTATGATAATTTTCATTAAAACTTAATTTCTATCACTTCGAATGATGCCAAATGAATAACTTACTTGAATTGGACCATTTTACACTATGTCCATTGTAGATTTGTGTCTCTGACAGTTTGTTTGGATGCAGGGGACATATTCAGTTTTTATAGCCAAAATGTGCTTTTCAGGGGCTGAAAAGCATGTTTTGGCCGAGTATGATAATTTTCATTAAAACTTGATTTCTATCACTTCGAATGATGCCAAATGAATAACTTACTTGAATTGGACCATTTTACACTATGTCAATTGTAGATTTGTGTCTCCGACAGTTCGTTTGGTTGCAGGGGACATTTTCAGTTTTTATGGCCAAAATGTGCTTTTCAGGGGCTGAAAAGCATGTTTTGGCAGAGTATGATAATTTTCATTAAAACTTGATTTCTATCCATGCGAATGATGCCAAATGAATAACTTACTTGAATTGGACCATTTTACACTATGTCCATTGTAGATTTGTGTCTCCGACAGTTCGTTTGGTTGCAGGGGACATATTCAGTTTTTATGGCCAAAATGTGCTTTTCAGGGGCTGAAAAGCATGTTTTGGCCGAGTATGATAATTTTCATTAAAACTTGATTTCTATCCATTCGAATGATGCCAAATGAATAACTTACTTGAATTGGACCATTTTACACTATGTCCATTGTAGATTTGTGTCTCTGACAGTTCGTTTGGTTGCAGGGGACATTTTCAGTTTTTATGGCCAAAATGTGCTTTTCAGAGGCTGAAAAGCATGTTTTGGCCGAGTATGATAATTTTCATTAAAACTTAATTTCTATCACTTCGAATGATGCCAAATGAATAACTTACTTGAATTGGACCATTTTACACTATGTCCAATGTAGATTTGTGTCTCCGACAGTTTGTTTGGTTGCAGGGGACATTTTCAGTTTTTATGGCCAAAATGTGCTTTTCAGCCCCTGAAAAGCACATTTTGGCCGAGTTTGATAATTTTCATTAAAACTTGATTTCTATCACTTCGAATGATGCCAAATGAATAATTTACTTGAATTGGACCATTTTACACTATGTCCATTGTAGATTTGTGTCTCTGACAGTTCATTTGGTTGCAGGGGACATATTCAGTTTTTAAGGCCAAAATGTGCTTTTCAGGGGCTGAAAAGCACGTTTTGGCAGAATATGATAATTTTCATTAAAACTTGATTTCTATCGCTTCGAATGATGCCAAATGAATAATTTACTTGAATTGGACCATTTTACACTATGTCCATTGTAGATTTGTGTCTCTGACAGTTCATTTGGTTGCAGGGGACATATTCAGTTTTTATGGCCAAAATGTGCTTTTCAGGGGCTGAAAATCACGTTTTGGCAGAATATGATAATTTTCATTAAAACTTGATTTCTATCCATTCGAATGATGCCAAATGAATAACTTACTTGAATTGGACCATTTTACACTATGTCTATTGTAGATTTGTGTCTCTGACAGTTCGTTTGGTTGCAGGGGACATATTCAGTTTTTATGGCCAAAATGTGCTTTTCAGAGGCTGAAAAGCATGTTTTGGCCGAGTATGATAATTTTCATTAAAACTTAATTTCTATCACTTCGAATGATGCCAAATGAATAACTTACTTGAATTGGACCATTTTACACTATGTCCAATGTAGATTTGTGTCTCCGACAGTTTGTTTGGTTGCAGGGGACATTTTCAGTTTTATGGCCAAAATGTGCTTTTCAGCCCCTGAAAAGCACATTTTGGCCGAGTTTGATAATTTTCATTAAAACTTGATTTCTATCACTTCGAATGATGCCAAATGAATAATTTACTTGAATTGGACCATTTTACACTATGTCCATTGTAGATTTGTGTCTCTGACAGTTCATTTGGTTGCAGGGGACATATTCAGTTTTTATGGCCAAAATGTGCTTTTCAGGGGCTGAAAAGCACGTTTTGGCAAAATATGATAATTTTCATTAAAACTTGATTTCTATCGCTTCGAATGATGCCAAATGAATAATTTACTTGAATTGGACCATTTTACACTATGTCCATTGTAGATTTGTGTCTCTGACAGTTCATTTGGTTGCAGGGGACATATTCAGTTTTTATGGCCAAAATGTGCTTTTCAGGGGCTGAAAAGCACGTTTTGGCAGAATATGATAATTTTCATTAAAACTTGATTTCTATCCATTCGAATGATGCCAAATGAATATCTTACTTGAATTGGACCATTTTACACTATGTCCATTGTAGATTTGTGTCTCTGACAGTTCGTTTGGTTGCAGGGGACATATTCAGTTTTTATGGCCAAAATGTGCTTTTCAGGGGCTGAAAAGCATGTTTTGGCCGAGTATGATGATTTTCATTAAAACTTAATTTTCTATCACTTCGAATGATGCCAAATGATTAACTTACTTGAATTGGACCATTTTACACTATGTCCATTGTAGATTTGTGTCTCCGACAGTTCGTTTGGTTGCAGGGGACATTTTCAGTTTTTATGGCCAAAATGTGCTTTTCAGAGGCTGAAAAGCATGTTTTGGCAGAGTATGATAATTTTCATTAAAACTTAATTTCTATCACTTCGAATGATGCCAAATGAATAACTTACTTGAATTGGACCATTTTACACTATGTCCATTGTAGATTTGTGTCTCTGACAGTTTGTTTGGATGCAGGGGACATATTCAGTTTTTATAGCCAAAATGTGCTTTTCAGGGGCTGAAAAGCATGTTTTGGCCGAGTATGATAATTTTCATTAAAACTTGATTTCTATCACTTCGAATGATGCCAAATGAATAACTTACTTGAATTGGACCATTTTACACTATGTCAATTGTAGATTTGTGTCTCCGACAGTTCGTTTGGTTGCAGGGGACATTTTCAGTTTTTATGGCCAAAATGTGCTTTTCAGGGGCTGAAAAGCATGTTTTGGCAGAGTATGATAATTTTCATTAAAACTTGATTTCTATCCATTCGAATGATGCCAAATGAATAACTTACTTGAATTGGACCATTTTACACTATGTCCATTGTAGATTTGTGTCTCCGACAGTTCGTTTGGTTGCAGGGGACATATTCAGTTTTTATGGCCAAAATGTGCTTTTCAGGGGCTGAAAAGCATGTTTTGGCCGAGTATGATAATTTTCATTAAAACTTAATTTCTATCCATTCGAATGATGCCAAATGAATAACTTACTTGAATTGGACCATTTTACACTATGTCCATTGTAGATTTGTGTCTCTGACAGTTCGTTTGGTTGCAGGGGACATTTTCAGTTTTTATGGCCAAAATGTGCTTTTCAGAGGCTGAAAAGCATGTTTTGGCAGAGTATGATAATTTTCATTAAAACTTAATTTCTATCACTTCGAATGATGCCAAATGAATAACTTACTTGAATTGGACCATTTTACACTATGTCCATTGTAGATTTGTGTCTCTGACAGTTCGTTTGGTTGCAGTGGACATATTCAGTTTTTATGGCCAAAATGTGCTTTTCAGGGGCTGAAAAGCATGTTTTGGCCGAGTTTGATAATTTTCATTAAAACTTGATTTCTATCACTTCGATTGATGCCAAATGAATAACTTACTTGAATTGGACCATTTTACACTATGTCCATTGTAGATTTGTGTCTCCAACAGTTCGTTTGGTTGCAGGGGACATTTTCAGTTTTTATGGCCAAAATGTGCTTTTCAGGGGCTGAAAAGCATGTTTTGGCCGAGTATGATAATTTTCATTAAAACTTGATTTCTATCACTTCGAATGATGCCAAATGAATAATTTACTTGAATTCGACCATTTTACACTATGTCCATTGTAGATTTGTGTCTCTGACAGTTTGTTTGGTTGCAGGGGACATATTCAGTTTTTATGGCCAAAATGTGCTTTTCAGGGGCTGAAAAGCATGTTTTGGCAGAGTATGATAATTTTCATTAATACTTGATTTCTATCCATTCGAATGATGCCAAATGAATAACTTACTTGAATTGGACCATTTTACACTATGTCCATTGTAGATTTGTGTCTCCGACAGTTCGTTTGGTTGCAGGGGACATATTCAGTTTTTATGGCCAAAATGTGCTTTTCAGGGGCTGAAAAGCATGTTTTGGCCGAGTATGATAATTTTCATTAAAACTTGATTTCTATCCATTCGAATGATGCCAAATGAATAACTTACTTGAATTGGACCATTTTACACTATGTCTATTGTAGATTTGTGTCTCTGACAGTTCGTTTGGTTGCAGGGGACATATTCAGTTTTTATGGCCAAAATGTGCTTTTCAGAGGCTGAAAAGCATGTTTTGGCCGAGTATGATAATTTTCATTAAAACTTAATTTCTATCACTTCGAATGATGCCAAATGAATAACTTACTTGAATTGGACCATTTTACACTATGTCCAATGTAGATTTGTGTCTCCGACAGTTTGTTTGGTTGCAGGGGACATTTTCAGTTTTATGGCCAAAATGTGCTTTTCAGCCCCTGAAAAGCACATTTTGGCCGAGTTTGATAATTTTCATTAAAACTTGATTTCTATCACTTCGAATGATGCCAAATGAATAATTTACTTGAATTGGACCATTTTACACTATGTCCATTGTAGATTTGTGTCTCTGACAGTTCATTTGGTTGCAGGGGACATATTCAGTTTTTATGGCCAAAATGTGCTTTTCAGGGGCTGAAAAGCACGTTTTGGCAGAATATGATAATTTTCATTAAAACTTGATTTCTATCGCTTCGAATGATGCCAAATGAATAATTTACTTGAATTGGACCATTTTACACTATGTCCAATGTAGATTTGTGTCTCTGACAGTTCATTTGGTTGCAGGGGACATATTCAGTTTTTATGGCCAAAATGTGCTTTTCAGGGGCTGAAAAGCACGTTTTGGCAGAATATGATAATTTTCATTAAAACTTGATTTCTATCCATTCGAATGATGCCAAATGAATATCTTACTTGAATTGGACCATTTTACACTATGTCCATTGTAGATTTGTGTCTCTGACAGTTCGTTTGGTTGCAGGGGACATATTCAGTTTTTATGGCCAAAATGTGCTTTTCAGGGGCTGAAAAGCATGTTTTGGCCGAGTATGATGATTTTCATTAAAACTTAATTTTCTATCACTTCGAATGATGCCAAATGATTAACTTACTTGAATTGGACCATTTTACACTATGTCCATTGTAGATTTGTGTCTCCGACAGTTCGTTTGGTTGCAGGGGACATTTTCAGTTTTTATGGCCAAAATGTGCTTTTCAGAGGCTGAAAAGCATGTTTTGGCAGAGTATGATAATTTTCATTAAAACTTAATTTCTATCACTTCGAATGATGCCAAATGAATAACTTACTTGAATTGGACCATTTTACACTATGTCCATTGTAGATTTGTGTCTCTGACAGTTTGTTTGGATGCAGGGGACATATTCAGTTTTTATAGCCAAAATGTGCTTTTCAGGGGCTGAAAAGCATGTTTTGGCCGAGTATGATAATTTTCATTAAAACTTGATTTCTATCACTTCGAATGATGCCAAATGAATAACTTACTTGAATTGGACCATTTTACACTATGTCAATTGTAGATTTGTGTCTCCGACAGTTCGTTTGGTTGCAGGGGACATTTTCAGTTTTTATGGCCAAAATGTGCTTTTCAGGGGCTGAAAAGCATGTTTTGGCAGAGTATGATAATTTTCATTAAAACTTGATTTCTATCCATGCGAATGATGCCAAATGAATAACTTACTTGAATTGGACCATTTTACACTATGTCCATTGTAGATTTGTGTCTCCGACAGTTCGTTTGGTTGCAGGGGACATATTCAGTTTTTATGGCCAAAATGTGCTTTTCAGGGGCTGAAAAGCATGTTTTGGCCGAGTATGATAATTTTCATTAAAACTTGATTTCTATCCATTCGAATGATGCCAAATGAATAACTTACTTGAATTGGACCATTTTACACTATGTCCATTGTAGATTTGTGTCTCTGACAGTTCGTTTGGTTGCAGGGGACATTTTCAGTTTTTATGGCCAAAATGTGCTTTTCAGAGGCTGAAAAGCATGTTTTGGCCGAGTATGATAATTTTCATTAAAACTTAATTTCTATCACTTCGAATGATGCCAAATGAATAACTTACTTGAATTGGACCATTTTACACTATGTCCAATGTAGATTTGTGTCTCCGACAGTTTGTTTGGTTGCAGGGGACATTTTCAGTTTTTATGGCCAAAATGTGCTTTTCAGCCCCTGAAAAGCACATTTTGGCCGAGTTTGATAATTTTCATTAAAACTTGATTTCTATCACTTCGAATGATGCCAAATGAATAATTTACTTGAATTGGACCATTTTACACTATGTCCATTGTAGATTTGTGTCTCTGACAGTTCATTTGGTTGCAGGGGACATATTCAGTTTTTAAGGCCAAAATGTGCTTTTCAGGGGCTGAAAAGCACGTTTTGGCAGAATATGATAATTTTCATTAAAACTTGATTTCTATCGCTTCGAATGATGCCAAATGAATAATTTACTTGAATTGGACCATTTTACACTATGTCCATTGTAGATTTGTGTCTCTGACAGTTCATTTGGTTGCAGGGGACATATTCAGTTTTTATGGCCAAAATGTGCTTTTCAGGGGCTGAAAATCACGTTTTGGCAGAATATGATAATTTTCATTAAAACTTGATTTCTATCCATTCGAATGATGCCAAATGAATAACTTACTTGAATTGGACCATTTTACACTATGTCTATTGTAGATTTGTGTCTCTGACAGTTCGTTTGGTTGCAGGGGACATATTCAGTTTTTATGGCCAAAATGTGCTTTTCAGAGGCTGAAAAGCATGTTTTGGCCGAGTATGATAATTTTCATTAAAACTTAATTTCTATCACTTCGAATGATGCCAAATGAATAACTTACTTGAATTGGACCATTTTACACTATGTCCAATGTAGATTTGTGTCTCCGACAGTTTGTTTGGTTGCAGGGGACATTTTCAGTTTTATGGCCAAAATGTGCTTTTCAGCCCCTGAAAAGCACATTTTGGCCGAGTTTGATAATTTTCATTAAAACTTGATTTCTATCACTTCGAATGATGCCAAATGAATAATTTACTTGAATTGGACCATTTTACACTATGTCCATTGTAGATTTGTGTCTCTGACAGTTCATTTGGTTGCAGGGGACATATTCAGTTTTTATGGCCAAAATGTGCTTTTCAGGGGCTGAAAAGCACGTTTTGGCAGAATATGATAATTTTCATTAAAACTTGATTTCTATCGCTTCGAATGATGCCAAATGAATAATTTACTTGAATTGGACCATTTTACACTATGTCCAATGTAGATTTGTGTCTCTGACAGTTCATTTGGTTGCAGGGGACATATTCAGTTTTTATGGCCAAAATGTGCTTTTCAGGGGCTGAAAAGCACGTTTTGGCAGAATATGATAATTTTCATTAAAACTTGATTTCTATCCATTCGAATGATGCCAAATGAATATCTTACTTGAATTGGACCATTTTACACTATGTCCATTGTAGATTTGTGTCTCTGACAGTTCGTTTGGTTGCAGGGGACATATTCAGTTTTTATGGCCAAAATGTGCTTTTCAGGGGCTGAAAAGCATGTTTTGGCCGAGTATGATGATTTTCATTAAAACTTAATTTTCTATCACTTCGAATGATGCCAAATGATTAACTTACTTGAATTGGATCATTTTACACTATGTCCATTGTAGATTTGTGTCTCCGACAGTTCGTTTGGTTGCAGGGGACATTTTCAGTTTTTATGGCCAAAATGTGCTTTTCAGAGGCTGAAAAGCATGTTTTGGCAGAGTATGATAATTTTCATTAAAACTTAATTTCTATCACTTCGAATGATGCCAAATGAATAACTTACTTGAATTGGACCATTTTACACTATGTCCATTGTAGATTTGTGTCTCTGACAGTTTGTTTGGATGCAGGGGACATATTCAGTTTTTATAGCCAAAATGTGCTTTTCAGGGGCTGAAAAGCATGTTTTGGCCGAGTATGATAATTTTCATTAAAACTTGATTTCTATCACTTCGAATGATGCCAAATGAATAACTTACTTGAATTGGACCATTTTACACTATGTCAATTGTAGATTTGTGTCTCCGACAGTTCGTTTGGTTGCAGGGGACATTTTCAGTTTTTATGGCCAAAATGTGCTTTTCAGGGGCTGAAAAGCATGTTTTGGCAGAGTATGATAATTTTCATTAAAACTTGATTTCTATCCATGCGAATGATGCCAAATGAATAACTTACTTGAATTGGACCATTTTACACTATGTCCATTGTAGATTTGTGTCTCCGACAGTTCGTTTGGTTGCAGGGGACATATTCAGTTTTTATGGCCAAAATGTGCTTTTCAGGGGCTGAAAAGCATGTTTTGGCCGAGTATGATAATTTTCATTAAAACTTGATTTCTATCCATTCGAATGATGCCAAATGAATAACTTACTTGAATTGGACCATTTTACACTATGTCCATTGTAGATTTGTGTCTCTGACAGTTCGTTTGGTTGCAGGGGACATTTTCAGTTTTTATGGCCAAAATGTGCTTTTCAGAGGCTGAAAAGCATGTTTTGGCCGAGTATGATAATTTTCATTAAAACTTAATTTCTATCACTTCGAATGATGCCAAATGAATAACTTACTTGAATTGGACCATTTTACACTATGTCCAATGTAGATTTGTGTCTCCGACAGTTTGTTTGGTTGCAGGGGACATTTTCAGTTTTTATGGCCAAAATGTGCTTTTCAGCCCCTGAAAAGCACATTTTGGCCGAGTTTGATAATTTTCATTAAAACTTGATTTCTATCACTTCGAATGATGCCAAATGAATAATTTACTTGAATTGGACCATTTTACACTATGTCCATTGTAGATTTGTGTCTCTGACAGTTCATTTGGTAGCAGGGGACATATTCAGTTTTTAAGGCCAAAATATGCTTTTCAGGGGCTGAAAATCACGTTTTGGCAGAATATGATAATTTTCATTAAAACTTGATTTCTATCCATTCGAATGATGCCAAATGAATATCTTACTTGAATTGGACCATTTTACACTATGTCCATTGTAGATTTGTGTCTCTGACAGTTCGTTTGGTTGCAGGGGACATATTCAGTTTTTATGGCCAAAATGTGCTTTTCAGGGGCTGAAAAGCATGTTTTGGCCGAGTATGATGATTTTCATTAAAACTTAATTTCTATCACTTCGAATGATGCCAAATGAATAACTTACTTGAATTGGACCATTTTACACTATGTCCATTGTAGATTTGTGTCTCCGACAGTTCGTTTGGTTGCAGGGGACATTTTCAGTTTTTATGGCCAAAATGTGCTTTTCAGAGGCTGAAAAGCATGTTTTGGCAGAGTATGATAATTTTCATTAAAACTTAATTTCTATCACTTCGAATGATGCCAAATGAATAACTTACTTGAATTGGACCATTTTACACTATGTCCATTGTAGATTTGTGTCTCTGACAGTTTGTTTGGATGCAGGGGACATATTCAGTTTTTATAGCCAAAATGTGCTTTTCAGGGGCTGAAAAGCATGTTTTGGCCGAGTATGATGATTTTCATTAAAACTTAATTTTCTATCACTTCGAATGATGCCAATGATTAACTTACTTGAATTGGACCATTTTACACTATGTCCATTGTAGATTTGTGTCTCCGACAGTTCGTTTGGTTGCAGGGGACATTTTCAGTTTTTATGGCCAAAATGTGCTTTTCAGAGGCTGAAAAGCATGTTTTGGCAGAGTATGATAATTTTCATTAAAACTTAATTTCTATCACTTCGAATGATGCCAAATGAATAACTTACTTGAATTGGACCATTTTACACTATGTCCATTGTAGATTTGTGTCTCCGACAGTTCGTTTGGTTGCAGGGGACATATTCAGTTTTTATGGCCAAAATGTGCTTTTCAGGGGCTGAAAAGCATGTTTTGGCCGAGTATGATGATTTTCATTAAAACTTAATTTTCTATCACTTCGAATGATGCCAAATGATTAACTTACTTGAATTGGATCATTTTACACTATGTCCATTGTAGATTTGTGTCTCCGACAGTTCGTTTGGTTGCAGGGGACATTTTCAGTTTTTATGGCCAAAATGTGCTTTTCAGAGGCTGAAAAGCATGTTTTGGCAGAGTATGATAATTTTCATTAAAACTTAATTTCTATCACTTCGAATGATGCCAAATGAATAACTTACTTGAATTGGACCATTTTACACTATGTCCATTGTAGATTTGTGTCTCTGACAGTTTGTTTGGATGCAGGGGACATATTCAGTTTTTATAGCCAAAATGTGCTTTTCAGGGGCTGAAAAGCATGTTTTGGCCGAGTATGATAATTTTCATTAAAACTTGATTTCTATCACTTCGAATGATGCCAAATGAATAACTTACTTGAATTGGACCATTTTACACTATGTCAATTGTAGATTTGTGTCTCCGACAGTTCGTTTGGTTGCAGGGGACATTTTCAGTTTTTATGGCCAAAATGTGCTTTTCAGGGGCTGAAAAGCATGTTTTGGCAGAGTATGATAATTTTCATTAAAACTTGATTTCTATCCATGCGAATGATGCCAAATGAATAACTTACTTGAATTGGACCATTTTACACTATGTCCATTGTAGATTTGTGTCTCCGACAGTTCGTTTGGTTGCAGGGGACATATTCAGTTTTTATGGCCAAAATGTGCTTTTCAGGGGCTGAAAAGCATGTTTTGGCCGAGTATGATAATTTTCATTAAAACTTGATTTCTATCCATTCGAATGATGCCAAATGAATAACTTACTTGAATTGGACCATTTTACACTATGTCCATTGTAGATTTGTGTCTCTGACAGTTCGTTTGGTTGCAGGGGACATTTTCAGTTTTTATGGCCAAAATGTGCTTTTCAGAGGCTGAAAAGCATGTTTTGGCCGAGTATGATAATTTTCATTAAAACTTAATTTCTATCACTTCGAATGATGCCAAATGAATAACTTACTTGAATTGGACCATTTTACACTATGTCCAATGTAGATTTGTGTCTCCGACAGTTTGTTTGGTTGCAGGGGACATTTTCAGTTTTTATGGCCAAAATGTGCTTTTCAGCCCCTGAAAAGCACATTTTGGCCGAGTTTGATAATTTTCATTAAAACTTGATTTCTATCACTTCGAATGATGCCAAATGAATAATTTACTTGAATTGGACCATTTTACACTATGTCCATTGTAGATTTGTGTCTCTGACAGTTCATTTGGTTGCAGGGGACATATTCAGTTTTTAAGGCCAAAATGTGCTTTTCAGGGGCTGAAAATCACGTTTTGGCAGAATATGATAATTTTCATTAAAACTTGATTTCTATCCATTCGAATGATGCCAAATGAATATCTTACTTGAATTGGACCATTTTACACTATGTCCATTGTAGATTTGTGTCTCTGACAGTTCGTTTGGTTGCAGGGGACATATTCAGTTTTTATGGCCAAAATGTGCTTTTCAGGGGCTGAAAAGCATGTTTTGGCCGAGTATGATGATTTTCATTAAAACTTAATTTCTATCACTTCGAATGATGCCAAATGAATAACTTACTTGAATTGGACCATTTTACACTATGTCCATTGTAGATTTGTGTCTCCGACAGTTCGTTTGGTTGCAGGGGACATTTTCAGTTTTTATGGCCAAAATGTGCTTTTCAGAGGCTGAAAAGCATGTTTTGGCAGAGTATGATAATTTTCATTAAAACTTAATTTCTATCACTTCGAATGATGCCAAATGAATAACTTACTTGAATTGGACCATTTTACACTATGTCCATTGTAGATTTGTGTCTCTGACAGTTTGTTTGGATGCAGGGGACATATTCAGTTTTTATAGCCAAAATGTGCTTTTCAGGGGCTGAAAAGCATGTTTTGGCCGAGTATGATGATTTTCATTAAAACTTAATTTTCTATCACTTCGAATGATGCCAATGATTAACTTACTTGAATTGGACCATTTTACACTATGTCCATTGTAGATTTGTGTCTCCGACAGTTCGTTTGGTTGCAGGGGACATTTTCAGTTTTTATGGCCAAAATGTGCTTTTCAGAGGCTGAAAAGCATGTTTTGGCAGAGTATGATAATTTTCATTAAAACTTAATTTCTATCACTTCGAATGATGCCAAATGAATAACTTACTTGAATTGGACCATTTTACACTATGTCCATTGTAGATTTGTGTCTCCGACAGTTCGTTTGGTTGCAGGGGACATTTTCAGTTTTTATGGCCAAAATGTGCTTTTCAGGGGCTGAAAAGCATGTTTTGGCCGAGTATGATAATTTTCATTAAAACTTGATTTCTATCACTTCGAATGATGCCAAATGAATAATTTACTTGAATTGGACCATTTTACACTATGTCCATTGTAGATTTGTGTCTCTGACAGTTTGTTTGGTTGCAGGGGACATATTCAGTTTTTATGGCCAAAATGTGCTTTTCAGGGGCTGAAAAGCATGTTTTGGCAGAGTATGATAATTTTCATTAAAACTTGATTTCTATCCATTCGAATGATGCCAAATGAATAACTTACTTGAATTGGACCATTTTACACTATGTCCATTGTAGATTTGTGTCTCTGACAGTTCGTTTGGTTGCAGGGGACATATTCAGTTTTTATGGCCAAAATGTGCTTTTCAGAGGCTGAAAAGCATGTTTTGGCCGAGTATGATAATTTTCATTAAAACTTAATTTCTATCACTTCGAATGATGCCAAATGAATAACTTACTTGAATTGGACCATTTTACACTATGTCCAATGTAGATTTGTGTCTCCGACAGTTTGTTTGGTTGCAGGGGACATTTTCAGTTTTTATGGCCAAAATGTGCTTTTCAGCCCCTGAAAAGCACATTTTGGCCGAGTTTGATAATTTTCATTAAAACTTGATTTCTATCACTTCGAATGATGCCAAATGAATAATTTACTTGAATTGGACCATTTTACACTATGTCCATTGTAGATTTGTGTCTCTGACAGTTCATTTGGTTGCAGGGGACATATTCAGTTTTTATGGCCAAAATGTGCTTTTCAGGGGCTGAAAAGCACGTTTTGGCAGAATATGATAATTTTCATTAAAACTTGATTTCTATCGCTTCGAATGATGCCAAATGAATAATTTACTTGAATTGGACCATTTTACACTATGTCCATTGTAGATTTGTGTCTCTGACAGTTCATTTGGTTGCAGGGGACATATTCAGTTTTTATGGCAAAAATGTGCTTTTCAGGGGCTGAAAAGCACGTTTTGGCAGAATATGATAATTTTCATTAAAACTTGATTTCTATCCATTCGAATGATGCCAAATGAATATCTTACTTGAATTGGACCATTTTACACTATGTCCATTGTAGATTTGTGTCTCTGACAGTTCGTTTGGTTGCAGGGGACATATTCAGTTTTTATGGCCAAAATGTGCTTTTCAGGGGCTGAAAAGCATGTTTTGGCCGAGTATGATGATTTTCATTAAAACTTAATTTTCTATCACTTCGAATGATGCCAAATGATTAACTTACTTGAATTGGACCATTTTACACTATGTCCATTGTAGATTTGTGTCTCCGACAGTTCGTTTGGTTGCAGGGGACATTTTCAGTTTTTATGGCCAAAATGTGCTTTTCAGAGGCTGAAAAGCATGTTTTGGCAGAGTATGATAATTTTCATTAAAACTTAATTTCTATCACTTCGAATGATGCCAAATGAATAACTTACTTGAATTGGACCATTTTACACTATGTCCATTGTAGATTTGTGTCTCTGACAGTTTGTTTGGATGCAGGGGACATATTCAGTTTTTATAGCCAAAATGTGCTTTTCAGGGGCTGAAAAGCATGTTTTGGCCGAGTATGATAATTTTCATTAAAACTTGATTTCTATCACTTCGAATGATGCCAAATGAATAACTTACTTGAATTGGACCATTTTACACTATGTCAATTGTAGATTTGTGTCTCCGACAGTTCGTTTGGTTGCAGGGGACATTTTCAGTTTTTATGGCCAAAATGTGCTTTTCAGGGGCTGAAAAGCATGTTTTGGCAGAGTATGATAATTTTCATTAAAACTTGATTTCTATCCATTCGAATGATGCCAAATGAATAACTTACTTGAATTGGACCATTTTACACTATGTCCATTGTAGATTTGTGTCTCCGACAGTTCGTTTGGTTGCAGGGGACATATTCAGTTTTTATGGCCAAAATGTGCTTTTCAGGGGCTGAAAAGCATGTTTTGGCCGAGTATGATAATTTTCATTAAAACTTGATTTCTATCCATTCGAATGATGCCAAATGAATAACTTACTTGAATTGGACCATTTTACACTATGTCCATTGTAGATTTGTGTCTCTGACAGTTCGTTTGGTTGCAGGGGACATTTTCAGTTTTTATGGCCAAAATGTGCTTTTCAGAGGCTGAAAAGCATGTTTTGGCCGAGTATGATAATTTTCATTAAAACTTAATTTCTATCACTTCGAATGATGCCAAATGAATAACTTACTTGAATTGGACCATTTTACACTATGTCCAATGTAGATTTGTGTCTCCGACAGTTTGTTTGGTTGCAGGGGACATTTTCAGTTTTTATGGCCAAAATGTGCTTTTCAGCCCCTGAAAAGCACATTTTGGCCGAGTTTGATAATTTTCATTAAAACTTGATTTCTATCACTTCGAATGATGCCAAATGAATAACTTACTTGAATTGGACCATTTTACACTATGTCCATTGTAGATTTGTGTCTCTGACAGTTTGTTTGGATGCAGGGGACATATTCAGTTTTTATAGCCAAAATGTGCTTTTCAGGGGCTGAAAAGCATGTTTTGGCCGAGTATGATAATTTTCATTAAAACTTGATTTCTATCACTTCGAATGATGCCAAATGAATAACTTACTTGAATTGGACCATTTTACACTATGTCAATTGTAGATTTGTGTCTCCGACAGTTCGTTTGGTTGCAGGAGACATTTTCAGTTTTTATGGCCAAAATGTGCTTTTCAGGGGCTGAAAAGCATGTTTTGGCCGAGTATGATGATTTTCATTAAAACTTAATTTCTATCACTTCGAATGATGCCAAATGAATAACTTACTTGAATTGGACCATTTTACACTATGTCCATTGTAGATTTGTGTCTCCGACAGTTCGTTTGGTTGCAGGGGACATTTTCAGTTTTTATGGCCAAAATGTGCTTTTCAGAGGCTGAAAAGCATGTTTTGGCCGAGTTTGATAATTTTCATTAAAACTTGATTTCTATCCATTCGAATGATGCCAAATGAATAACTTACTTGAATTGGACCATTTTACACTATGTCCATTGTAGATTTGTGTCTCCGACAGTTTGTTTGGTTGGAGGGGACATTTTCAGTTTTTATGGCCGAAATGTGCTTTTCAGAGGCTGAAAAGCATGTTTTGGCCGAGTATGATAATTTTCATTAAAACTTGATTTCTATCACTTCGAATGATGCCAAATGAATAATTTCCTTGAATTGGACCATTTTACACTATGTCCATTGTAGATTTGTGTCTCTGACAGTTCGTTTGGTTGCAGGGGACATATTCAGTTTTTATGGCCAAAATGTGCTTTTCAGAGGCTGAAAAGCATGTTTTGGCCGAGTATGATAATTTTCATTAAAACTTAATTTCTATCACTTCGAATGATGCCAAATGAATAACTTACTTGAATTGGACCATTTTACACTATGTCCATTGTAGATTTGTGTCTCCGACAGTTTGTTTGGTTGCAGGGGACATTTTCAGTTTTTATGGCCAAAATGTGCTTTTCAGCCCCTGAAAAGCACATTTTGGCCGAGTTTGATAATTTTCATTAAAACTTGATTTCTATCACTTCGAATGATGCCAAATGAATAATTTACTTGAATTGGACCATTTTACACTATGTCCATTGTAGATTTGTGTCTCTGACAGTTCATTTGGTTGCAGGGGACATATTCAGTTTTTATGGCCAAAATGTGCTTTTCAGGGGCTGAAAAGCACGTTTTGGCAGAATATGATAATTTTCATTAAAACTTGATTTCTATCCATTCGAATGATGCCAAATGAATATCTTACTTGAATTGGACCATTTTACACTATGTCCATTGTAGATTTGTGTCTCTGACAGTTCGTTTGGTTGCAGGGGACATATTCCGTTTTTATGGCCAAAATGTGCTTTTCAGGGGCTGAAAAGCATGTTTTGGCCGAGTATGATAATTTTCATTAAAACTTGATTTCTATCACTTCGAATGATGCCAAATGAATAACTTACTTGAATTGGACCATTTTACACTATGTCAATTGTAGATTTGTGTCTCCGACAGTTCGTTTGGTTGCAGGGGACATTTTCAGTTTTTATGGCCAAAATGTGCTTTTCAGGGGCTGAAAAGCATGTTTTGGCAGAGTATGATAATTTTCATTAAAACTTGATTTCTATCCATTCGAATGATGCCAAATGAATAACTTACTTGAATTGGACCATTTTACACTATGTCCATTGTAGATTTGTGTCTCCGACAGTTCGTTTGGTTGCAGGGGACATATTCAGTTTTTATGGCCAAAATGTGCTTTTCAGGGGCTGAAAAGCATGTTTTGGCCAAGTATGATAATTTTCATTAAAACTTGATTTCTATCCATTCGAATGATGCCAAATGAATAACTTACTTGAATTGGACCATTTTACACTATGTCCATTGTAGATTTGTGTCTCTGACAGTTCGTTTGGTTGCAGGGGACATTTTCAGTTTTTATGGCCAAAATGTGCTTTTCAGAGGCTGAAAAGCATGTTTTGGCCGAGTATGATAATTTTCATTAAAACTTAATTTCTATCACTTCGAATGATGCCAAATGAATAACTTACTTGAATTGGACCATTTTACACTATGTCCAATGTAGATTTGTGTCTCCGACAGTTTGTTTGGTTGCAGGGGACATTTTCAGTTTTTATGGCCAAAATGTGCTTTTCAGCCCCTGAAAAGCACATTTTGGCCGAGTTTGATAATTTTCATTAAAACTTGATTTCTATCACTTCGAATGATGCCAAATGAATAACTTACTTGAATTGGACCATTTTACACTATGTCCATTGTAGATTTGTGTCTCTGACAATTCGTTTGGTTTCAGGGGACATATTCAGTTTTTATGGCCAAAATGTGCTTTTCAGGGGCTGAAAAGCACGTTTTGGCAGAATATGATAATTTTCATTAAAACTTGATTTCTATCGCTTCGAATGATGCCAAATGAATAATTTACTTGAATTGGACCATTTTACACTATGTCCATTGTAGATTTGTGTCTCTGACAGTTCATTTGGTTGCAGGGGACATATTCAGTTTTTATGGCCAAAATGTGCTTTTCAGGGGCTGAAAATCACGTTTTGGCAGAATATGATAATTTTCATTAAAACTTGATTTCTATCCATTCGAATGATGCCAAATGAATATCTTACTTGAATTGGACCATTTTACACTATGTCCATTGTAGATTTGTGTCTCTGACAGTTCGTTTGGTTGCAGGGGACATATTCAGTTTTTATGGCCAAAATGTGCTTTTCAGGGGCTGAAAAGCATATTTTGGCCGAGTATGATGATTTTCATTAAAACTTAATTTCTATCACTTTGAATGATGCCAAATGAATAACTTACTTGAATTGGACCATTTTACACTATGTCCATTGTAGATTTGTGTCTCCGACAGTTCGTTTGGTTGCAGGGGACATTTTCAGTTTTTATGGCCAAAATGTGCTTTTCAGAGGCTGAAAAGCATGTTTTGGCAGAGTATGATAATTTTCATTAAAACTTAATTTCTATCACTTCGAATGATGCCAAATGAATAACTTACTTGAATTGGACAATTTTACACTATGTCCATTGTAGATTTGTGTCTCTGACAGTTTGTTTGGATGCAGGGGACATATTCAGTTTTTATAGCCAAAATGTGCTTTTCAGGGGCTGAAAAGCATTTTTTGGCCGAGTATGATAATTTTCATTAAAACTTGATTTCTATCACTTCGAATGATGCCAAATGAATAACTTACTTGAATTGGACCATTTTACACTATGTCAATTGTAGATTTGTGTCTCCGACAGTTCGTTTGGTTGCAGGGGACATTTTCAGTTTTTATGGCCAAAATGTGCTTTTCAGGGGCTGAAAAGCATGTTTTGGCCGAGTATGATGATTTTCATTAAAACTTAATTTCTATCACTTCGAATGATGCCAAATGAATAACTTACTTGAATTGGACCATTTTACACTATGTCCATTGTAGATTTGTGTCTCCGACAGTTTGTTTGGTTGGAGGGGACATTTTCAGTTTTTATGGCCAAAATGTGCTTTTCAGAGGCTGAAAAGCATGTTTTGGCCGAGTATGATAATTTTCATTAAAACTTGATTTCTATCACTTCGAATGATGCCAAATGAATAATTTCCTTGAATTCGACCATTTTACACTATGTCCATTGTAGATTTGTGTCTCTGACAGTTCGTTTGGTTGCAGGGGACATATTCAGTTTTTATGGCCAAAATGTGCTTTTCAGAGGCTGAAAAGCATGTTTTGGCCGAGTATGATAATTTTCATTAAAACTTAATTTCTATCACTTCGAATGATGCCAAATGAATAACTTACTTGAATTGGACCATTTTACACTATGTCCATTGTAGATTTGTGTCTCCGACAGTTTGTTTGGTTGCAGGGGACATTTTCAGTTTTTATGGCCAAAATGTGCTTTTCAGCCCCTGAAAAGCACATTTTGGCCGAGTTTGATAATTTTCATTAAAACTTGATTTCTATCACTTCGAATGATGCCAAATGAATAATTTACTTGAATTGGACCATTTTACACTATGTCCATTGTAGATTTGTGTCTCTGACAGTTCATTTGGTTGCAGGGGACATATTCAGTTTTTATGGCCAAAATGTGCTTTTCAGGGGCTGAAAAGCACGTTTTGGCAGAATATGATAATTTTCATTAAAACTTGATTTCTATCCATTCGAATGATGCCAAATGAATATCTTACTTGAATTGGACCATTTTACACTATGTCCATTGTAGATTTGTGTCTCTGACAGTTCGTTTGGTTGCAGGGGACATATTCCGTTTTTATGGCCAAAATGTGCTTTTCAGGGGCTGAAAAGCATGTTTTGGCCGAGTATGATAATTTTCATTAAAACTTGATTTCTATCACTTCGAATGATGCCAAATGAATAACTTACTTGAATTGGACCATTTTACACTATGTCAATTGTAGCTTTGTATCTCCGACAGTTCGTTTGGTTGCAGGGGACATTTTCAGTTTTTATGGCCAAAATGTGCTTTTCAGGGGCTGAAAAGCATGTTTTGGCCGAGTTTGATAATTTTCATTAAAACTTGATTTCTATCACTTCGATTGATGCCAAATGAATAACTTACTTGAATTGGACCATTTTACACTATGTCCATTGTAGATTTGTGTCTCCGACAGTTCGTTTGGTTGCAGGGGACATTTTCAGTTTTTATGGCCAAAATGTGCTTTTCAGGGGCTGAAAAGCTTGTTTTGGCCGAGTATGATAATTTTCATTAAAACTTGATTTCTATCACTTCGAATGATGCCAAATGAATAATTTACTTGAATTGGACCATTTTACACTATGTCCATTGTAGATTTGTGTCTCTGACAGTTTGTTTGGTTGCAGGGGACATATTCAGTTTTTATGGCCAAAATGTGCTTTTCAGGGGCTGAAAAGCATGTTTTGGCCGAGTATGATAATTTTCATTAAAACTTGATTTGTATCCATTCGAATGATGCCAAATGAATATCTTACTTGAATTGGACCATTTTACACTATGTCCATTGTAGATTTGTGTCTCTGACAGTTCGTTTGGTTGCAGGGGACATATTCAGTTTTTATGGCCAAAATGTGCTTTTCAGGGGCTGAAAAGCATGTTTTGGCCGAGTATGATAATTTTCATTAAAACTTGATTTCTATCACTTCGAATGATGCCAAATGAATAACTTACTTGAATTGGACCATTTTACACTATGTCAATTGTAGATTTGTGTCTCCGACAGTTCGTTTGGTTGCAGGGGACATTTTCAGTTTTTATGGCCGAAATGTGCTTTTCAGGGGCTGAAAAGCATGTTTTGGCCGAGTATGATGATTTTCATTAAAACTTAATTTCTATCACTTCGAATGATGCCAAATGAATAACTTACTTGAATTGGACCATTTTACACTATGTCCATTGTAGATTTGTGTCTCCGACAGTTCGTTTGGTTGCAGGGGACATTTTCAGTTTTTATGGCCAAAATGTGCTTTTCAGAGGCTGAAAAGCATGTTTTGGCAGAGTATGATAATTTTCATTAAAACTTAATTTCTATCACTTCGAATGATGCCAAATGAATAACTTACTTGAATTGGACCATTTTACACTATGTCCATTGTAGATTTGTGTCTCTGACAGTTCGTTTGGTTGCAGGGGACATATTCAGTTTTTATGGCCAAAATGTGCTTTTCAGGGGCTGAAAAGCATGTTTTGGCCGAGTTTGATAATTTTCATTAAAACTTGATTTCTATCACTTCGATTGATGCCAAATGAATAACTTACTTGAATTGGACCATTTTACACTATGTCCATTGTAGATTTGTGTCTCTGACAGTTCGTTTGGATGCAGGGGACATATTCAGTTTTTATGGCCAAAATGTGCTTTTCAGGGGCTGAAAAGCATGTTTTGGCCGAGTATGATAATTTTCATTAAAACTTGATTTCTATCACTTCGAATGATGCCAAATGAATAACTTACTTGAATTGGACCATTTTACACTATGTCAATTGTAGATTTGTGTCTCCGACAGTTCGTTTGGTTGCAGGGGACATTTTCAGTTTTTATGGCCAAAATGTGCTTTTCAGGGGCTGAAAAGCATGTTTTGGCCGAGTATGATGATTTTCATTAAAACTTAATTTCTATCACTTCGAATGATGCCAAATGAATAACTTACTTGAATTGGACCATTTTACACTATGTCCATTGTAGATTTGTGTCTCCGACAGTTCGTTTGGTTGCAGGGGACATTTTCAGTTTTTATGGCCAAAATGTGCTTTTCAGAGGCTGAAAAGCATGTTTTGGCCGAGTTTGATAATTTTCATTAAAACTTGATTTCTATCACTTCGATTGATGCCAAATGAATAACTTACTTGAATTGGACCATTTTACACTAGTCCATTTTAGATTTGTGTCTCCGACAGTTCGTTTGGTTGCAGGGGACATATTCAGTTTTTATGGCCAAAATGTGCTTTTCAGGGGCTGAAAAGCACGTTTTGGCAGAATATGATAATTTTCATTAAAACTTGATTTCTATCCATTCGAATGATGCCAAATGAATATCTTACTTGAATTGGACCATTTTACACTATGTCCATTGTAGATTTGTGTCTCTGACAGTTCGTTTGGTTGCAGGGGACATATTCAGTTTTTATGGCCAAAATGTGCTTTTCAGGGGCTGAAAAGCATGTTTTGGCCGAGTATGATAATTTTCATTAAAACTTGATTTCTATCCATTCGAATGATGCCAAATGAATAACTTACTTGAATTGGACCATTTTACACTATGTCCATTGTAGATTTGTGTCTCTGACAGTTCATTTGGTTGCAGGGGACATATTCAGTTTTTATGGCCAAAATGTGCTTTTCAGGGGCTGAAAAGCACGTTTTGGAAGAATATGATAATTTTCATTAATACTTGATTTCTATCCATTCGAATGATGCCAAATGAATAACTTACTTGAATTGGACCATTTTACACTATGTCCATTGTAGATTTGTGTCTCCGACAGTTCGTTTGGTTGCAGGGGACATTTTCAGTTTTTATGGCCAAAATGTGCTTTTCAGAGGCTGAAAAGCATGTTTTGGCAGAGTATGATAATTTTCATTAAAACTTAATTTCTATCACTTCGAATGATGCCAAATGAATAACTTACTTGAATTGGACCATTTTACACTATGTCCATTGTAGATTTGTGTCTCTGACAGTTCGTTTGGTTGCAGGGGACATATTCAGTTTTTATGGCCAAAATATGCTTTTCAGGGGCTGAAAAGCATGTTTTGGCCGAGTTTGATAATTTTCATTAAAACTTGATTTCTATCACTTCGATTGATGCCAAATGAATAACTTACTTGAATTGGACCATTTTACACTATGTCCATTGTAGATTTGTGTCTCCGACAGTTCGTTTGGTTGCAGGGGACATTTTCAGTTTTTATGGCCAAAATGTGCTTTTCAGGGGCTGAAAAGCATGTTTTGGCCGAGTATGATAATTTTCATTAAAACTTGATTTCTATCACTTCGAATGATGCCAAATGAATAATTTACTTGAATTGGACCATTTTACACTATGTCCATTGTAGATTTGTGTCTCTGACAGTTTGTTTGGTTGCAGGGGACATATTCAGTTTTTATGGCCAAAATGTGCTTTTCAGGGGCTGAAAAGCATGTTTTGGCAGAGTATGATAATTTTCATTAAAACTTGATTTCTATGCATTCGAATGATGCCAAATGAATAACTTACTTGAATTGGACCATTTTACACTATGTCCATTGTAGATTTGTGTCTCTGACAGTTCGTTTGGTTGCAGGGGACATATTCAGTTTTTATGACCAAAATGTGCTTTTCAGAGGCTGAAAAGCATGTTTTGGCCGAGTATGATAATTTTCATTAAAACTTAATTTCTATCACTTCGAATGATGCCAAATGAATAACTTACTTGAATTGGACCATTTTACACTATGTCCATTGTAGATTTGTGTCTCCGACAGTTTGTTTGGTTGCAGGGGACATTTTCAGTTTTTATGGCCAAAATGTGCTTTTCAGCCCCTGAAAAGCACATTTTGGCCGAGTTTGATAATTTTCATTAAAACTTGATTTCTATCACTTCGAATGATGCCAAATGAATAATTTACTTGAATTGGACCATTTTACACTATGTCCATTGTAGATTTGTGTCTCTGACAGTTCATTTGGTTGCAGGGGACATATTCAGTTTTTATTGCCAAAATGTGCTTTTCAGGGGCTGAAAAGCACGTTTTGGCAGAATATGATAATTTTCATTAAAACTTGATTTCTATCACTTCGAATGATGCCAAATGAATAATTTACTTGAATTGGACCATTTTACACTATGTCCATTGTAGATTTGTGTCTCTGACAGTTCATTTGGTTGCAGGGGACATATTCAGTTTTTATGGCCAAAATGTGCTTTTCAGGGGCTGAAAAGCACGTTTTGGCAGAATATGATAATTTTCATTAAAACTTGATTTCTATCCATTCGAATGATGCCAAATGAATATGTTACTTGAATTGGACCATTTTACACTATGTCCATTGTAGATTTGTGTCTCTGACAGTTCGTTTGGTTGCAGGGGACATATTCAGTTTTTATGGCCAAAATGTGCTTTTCAGGGGCTGAAAAGCACGTTTTGGCAGAATATGATAATTTTCATTAAAACTTGATTTCTATCACTTCGAATGATGCCAAATGAATAACTTACTTGAATTGGACCATTTTACACTATGTCCATTGTAGATTTGTGTCTCCGACAGTTTGTTTGGTTGCAGGGGACATTTTCAGTTTTTATGGCCAAAATGTGCTTTTCAGAGGCTGAAAAGCATGTTTTGGCCGAGTATGATAATTTTCATTAAAACTTGATTTCTATCCATTCGAATGATGCCAAATGAATAACTTACTTGAATTGGACCATTTTACACTATGTCCATTGTAGATTTGTGTCTCTGACAGTTCATTTGGTTGCAGGGGACATATTCAGTTTTTATGGCCAAAATGTGCTTTTCAGGGGCTGAAAAGCACGTTTTGGCAGAATATGATAATTTTCATTAAAACTTGATTTCTATCCATTCGAATGATGCCAAATGAATATCTTACTTGAATTGGACCATTTTACACTATGTCCATTGTAGATTTGTGTCTCTGACAGTTCGTTTGGTTGCAGGGGACATATTCAGTTTTTATGGCCAAAATGTGCTTTTCAGGGGCTGAAAAGCATGTTTTGGCCGAGTATGATAATTTTCATTAAAACTTGATTTCTATCCATTCGAATGATGCCAAATGAATAACTTACTTGAATTGGACCATTTTACACTATGTCCATTGTAGATTTGTGTCTCTGACAGTTCATTTGGTTGCAGGGGACATATTCAGTTTTTATGGCCAAAATGTGCTTTTCAGGGGCAGAAAAGTACGTTTTGGAAGAATATGATAATTTTCATTAATACTTGATTTCTATCCATTCGAATGATGCCAAATGAATAACTTACTTGAATTGGACCATTTTACACTATGTCCATTGTAGATTTGTGTCTCCGACAGTTCGTTTGGTTGCAGGGGACATTTTCAGTTTTTATGGCCAAAATGTGCTTTTCAGAGGCTGAAAAGCATGTTTTGGCAGAGTATGATAATTTTCATTAAAACTTAATTTCTATCACTTCGAATGATGCCAAATGAATAACTTACTTGAATTGGACCATTTTACACTATGTCCATTGTAGATTTGTGTCTCTGACAGTTCGTTTGGTTGCAGGGGACATATTCAGTTTTTATGGCCAAAATATGCTTTTCAGGGGCTGAAAAGCATGTTTTGGCCGAGTTTGATAATTTTCATTAAAACTTGATTTCTATCACTTCGATTGATGCCAAATGAATAACTTACTTGAATTGGACCATTTTACACTATGTCCATTGTAGATTTGTGTCTCCGACAGTTCGTTTGGTTGCAGGGGACATTTTCAGTTTTTATGGCCAAAATGTGCTTTTCAGGGGCTGAAAAGCATGTTTTGGCCGAGTATGATAATTTTCATTAAAACTTGATTTCTATCACTTCGAATGATGCCAAATGAATAATTTACTTGAATTGGACCATTTTACACTATGTCCATTGTAGATTTGTGTCTCTGACAGTTTGTTTGGTTGCAGGGGACATATTCAGTTTTTATGGCCAAAATGTGCTTTTCAGGGGCTGAAAAGCATGTTTTGGCAGAGTATGATAATTTTCATTAAAACTTGATTTCTATGCATTCGAATGATGCCAAATGAATAACTTACTTGAATTGGACCATTTTACACTATGTCCATTGTAGATTTGTGTCTCTGACAGTTCGTTTGGTTGCAGGGGACATATTCAGTTTTTATGACCAAAATGTGCTTTTCAGAGGCTGAAAAGCATGTTTTGGCCGAGTATGATAATTTTCATTAAAACTTAATTTCTATCACTTCGAATGATGCCAAATGAATAACTTACTTGAATTGGACCATTTTACACTATGTCCATTGTAGATTTGTGTCTCCGACAGTTTGTTTGGTTGCAGGGGACATTTTCAGTTTTTATGGCCAAAATGTGCTTTTCAGCCCCTGAAAAGCACATTTTGGCCGAGTTTGATAATTTTAATTAAAACTTGATTTCTATCACTTCGAATGATGCCAAATGAATAATTTACTTGAATTGGACCATTTTACACTATGTCCATTGTAGATTTGTGTCTCTGACAGTTCATTTGGTTGCAGGGGACATATTCAGTTTTTATTGCCAAAATGTGCTTTTCAGGGGCTGAAAAGCACGTTTTGGCAGAATATGATAATTTTCATTAAAACTTGATTTCTATCACTTCGAATGATGCCAAATGAATAATTTACTTGAATTGGACCATTTTACACTATGTCCATTGTAGATTTGTGTCTCTGACAGTTCATTTGGTTGCAGGGGACATATTCAGTTTTTATGGCCAAAATGTGCTTTTCAGGGGTTGAAAAGCACGTTTTGGCAGAATATGATAATTTTCATTAAAACTTGATTTCTATCCATTCGAATGATGCCAATTGAATATGTTACTTGAATTGGACCATTTTACACTATGTCCATTGTAGATTTGTGTCTCTGACAGTTCGTTTGGTTGCAGGGGACATATTCAGTTTTTATGGCCAAAATGTGCTTTCAGGGGCTGAAAAGCATGTTTTGGCCGAGTATGATGATTTTCATTAAAACTTAATTTCTATCACTTCGAATGATGCCAAATGAATAACTTACTTGAATTGGACCATTTTACACTATGTCCATTGTAGATTTGTGTCTCCGACAGTTCGTTTGGTTGCAGGGGACATTTTCAGTTTTTATGGCCAAAATGTGCTTTTCAGAGGCTGAAAAGCATGTTTTGGCAGAGTATGATAATTTTCATTAAAACTTAATTTCTATCACTTCGAATGATGCCAAATGAATAACTTACTTGAATTGGACCATTTTACACTATGTCCATTGTAGATTTGTGTCTCTGACAGTTCGTTTGGTTGCAGGGGACATATTCAGTTTTTATGGCCAAAATGTGCTTTTCAGGGGCTGAAAAGCATGTTTTGGCCGAGTTTGATAATTTTCATTAAAACTTGATTTCTATCACTTCGATTGATGCCAAAGGAATAACTTACTTGAATTGGACCATTTTACACTATGTCCATTGTAGATTTGTGTCTCCGACAGTTCGTTTGGTTGCAGGGGACATTTTCAGTTTTTATGGCCAAAATGTGCTTTTCAGGGGCTGAAAAGCATGTTTTGGCCGAGTATGATAATTTTCATTAAAACTTGATTTCTATCACTTCGAATGAAGCCAAATGAATAATTTACTTGAATTGGACCATTTTACACTATGTCCATTGTAGATTTGTGTCTCTGACAGTTTGTTTGGTTGCAGGGGACATATTCAGTTTTTATGGCCAAAATGTGCTTTTCAGGGGCTGAAAAGCATGTTTTGGCAGAGTATGATAATTTTCATTAAAACTTGATTTCTATCCATTCGAATGATGCCAAATGAATAACTTACTTGAATTGGACCATTTTACACTATGTCCATTGTAGATTTGTGTCTCCGAAGTTCGTTTGGTTGCAGGGGACATATTCAGTTTTTATGGCCAAAATGTGCTTTTCAGGGGCTGAAAAGCATGTTTTGGCCGAGTATGATAATTTTCATTAAAACTTGATTTCTATCCATTCGAATGATGCCAAATGAATATCTTACTTGAATTGGACCATTTTAAACTATGTCCATTGTAGATTTGTGTCTCTGACAGTTCGTTTGGTTGCAGGGGACATATTCAGTTTTTATGGCCAAAATGTGCTTTTCAGGGGCTGAAAAGCATGTTTTGGCCGAGTATGATAATTTTCATTAAAACTTGATTTCTATCACTTCGAATGATGCCAAATGAATAACTTACTTGAATTGGACCATTTTACACTATGTCAATTGTAGATTTGTGTCTCCGACAGTTCGTTTGGTTGCAGGGGACATTTTCAGTTTTTATGGCCAAAATGTGCTTTTCAGGGGCTGAAAAGCATGTTTTGGCCGAGTATGATGATTTTCATTAAAACTTAATTTCTATCACTTCGAATGATGCCAAATGAATAACTTACTTGAATTGGACCATTTTACACTATGTCCATTGTAGATTTGTGTCTCCGACAGTTCGTTTGGTTGCAGGGGACATTTTCAGTTTTTATGGCCAAAATGTGCTTTTCAGGGGCTGAAAAGCATGTTTTGGCCGAGTTTGATAATTTTCATTAAAACTTGATTTCTATCACTTCGATTGATGCCAAATGAATAACTTACTTGAATTGGACCATTTTACACTATGTCCATTGTAGATTTTTGTCTCCGACAGTTCGTTTGGTTGCAGGGTACATTTTCAGTTTTTATGGCCAAAATGTGCTTTTCAGGGGCTGAAAAGCATGTTTTGGCCGAGTATGATAATTTTCATTAAAACTTGATTTCTATCACTTCGAATGATGCCAAATGAATAATTTACTTGAATTGGACCATTTTACACTATGTCCATTGTAGATTTGTGTCTCTGACAGTTTGTTTGGTTGCAGGGGACATATTCAGTTTTTATGGCCAAAATGTGCTTTTCAGGGGCTGAAAAGCATGTTTTGGCAGAGTATGATAATTTTCATTAAAACTTGATTTCTATGCATTCGAATGATGCCAAATGAATAACTTACTTGAATTGGACCATTTTACACTATGTCCATTGTAGATTTGTGTCTCTGACAGTTCGTTTGGTTGCAGGGGACATATTCAGTTTTTATGACCAAAATGTGCTTTTCAGAGGCTGAAAAGCATGTTTTGGCCGAGTATGATAATTTTCATTAAAACTTAATTTCTATCACTTCGAATGATGCCAAATGAATAACTTACTTGAATTGGACCATTTTACACTATGTCCATTGTAGATTTGTGTCTCCGACAGTTTGTTTGGTTGCAGGGGACATTTTCAGTTTTTATGGCCAAAATTTGCTTTTCATCCCCTGAAAAGCACATTTTGGCCGAGTTTGATAATTTTCATTAAAACTTGATTTCTATCACTTCGAATGATGCCAAATGAATAATTTACTTGAATTGGACCATTTTACACTATGTCCATTGTAGATTTGTGTCTCTGACAGTTCATTTGGTTGCAGGGGACATATTCAGTTTTTATTGCCAAAATGTGCTTTTCAGGGGCTGAAAAGCACGTTTTGGCAGAATATGATAATTTTCATTAAAACTTGATTTCTATCACTTCGAATGATGCCAAATGAATAATTTACTTGAATTGGACCATTTTACACTATGTCCATTGTAGATTTGTGTCTCTGACAGTTCATTTGGTTGCAGGGGACATATTCAGTTTTTATGGCCAAAATGTGCTTTTCAGGGGCTGAAAAGCACGTTTTGGCAGAATATGATAATTTTCATTAAAACTTGATTTCTATCCATTCGAATGATGCCAATTGAATATGTTACTTGAATTGGACCATTTTACACTATGTCCATTGTAGATTTGTGTCTCTGACAGTTCGTTTGGTTGCAGGGGACATATTCAGTTTTTATGGCCAAAATGTGCTTTCAGGGGCTGAAAAGCATGTTTTGGCCGAGTATGATGATTTTCATTAAAACTTAATTTCTATCACTTCGAATGATGCCAAATGAATAACTTACTTGAATTGGACCATTTTACACTATGTCCATTGTAGATTTGTGTCTCCGACAGTTCGTTTGGTTGCAGGGGACATTTTCAGTTTTTATGGCCAAAATGTGCTTTTCAGAGGCTGAAAAGCATGTTTTGGCAGAGTGTGATAATTTTCATTAAAACTTAATTTCTATCACTTCGAATGATGCCAAATGAATAACTTACTTGAATTGGACCATTTTACACTATGTCCATTGTAGATTTGTGTCTCTGACAGTTCGTTTGGTTGCAGGGGACATATTCAGTTTTTATGGCCAAAATGTGCTTTTCAGGGGCTGAAAAGCATGTTTTGGCCGAGTTTGATAATTTTCATTAAAACTTGATTTCTATCACTTCGATTGATGCCAAATGAATAACTTACTTGAATTGGACCATTTTACACTATGTCCATTGTAGATTTGTGTCTCCGACAGTTCGTTTGGTTGCAGGGGACATTTTCAGTTTTTATGGCCAAAATGTGCTTTTCAGGGGCTGAAAAGCATGTTTTGGCCGAGTATGATAATTTTCATTAAAACTTGATTTCTATCACTTCGAATGATGCCAAATGAATAATTTACTTGAATTGGACCATTTTACACTATGTCCATTGTAGATTTGTGTCTCTGACAGTTTGTTTGGTTGCAGGGGACATATTCAGTTTTTATGGCCAAAATGTGCTTTTCAGGGGCTGAAAAGCATGTTTTGGCAGAGTATGATAATTTTCATTAAAACTTGATTTCTATCCATTCGAATGATGCCAAATGAATAACTTACTTGAATTGGACCATTTTACACTATGTCCATTGTAGATTTGTGTCTCCGACAGTTCGTTTGGTTGCAGGGGACATATTCAGTTTTTATGGCCAAAATGTGCTTTTCAGGGGCTGAAAAGCATGTTTTGGCCGAGTATGATAATTTTCATTAAAACCTGATTTCTATCCATTCGAATGATGCCAAATGAATATCTTACTTGAATTGGACCATTTTACACTATGTCCATTGTAGATTTGTGTCTCTGACAGTTCGTTTGGTTGCAGGGGACATATTCAGTTTTTATGGCCAAAATGTGCTTTTCAGGGGCTGAAAAGCATGTTTTGGCCGAGTATGATAATTTTCATTAAAACTTGATTTCTATCACTTCGAATGATGCCAAATGAATAACTTACTTGAATTGGACCATTTTACACTATGTCAATTGTAGATTTGTGTCTCCGACAGTTCGTTTGGTTGCAGGGGACATTTTCAGTTTTTATGGCCAAAATGTGCTTTTCAGGGGCTGAAAAGCATGTTTTGGCCGAGTATGATGAGTTTCATTAAAACTTAATTTCTATCACTTCGAATGATGCCAAATGAATAACTTACTTGAATTGGACCATTTTACACTATGTCCATTGTAGATTTGTGTCTCCAACAGTTTGTTTGGTTGCAGGGGACATTTTCAGTTTTTATGGCCAAAATGTGCTTTTCAGCCCTTGAAAAGCACATTTTGGCCGAGTTTGATAATTTTCATTAAAACTTGATTTCTATCACTTCGAATGATGCCAAATGAATAATTTACTTGAATTGGACCATTTTACACTATGTCCATTGTAGATTTGTGTCTCTGACAGTTCATTTGGTTGCAGGGGACATATTCAGTTTTTATTGCCAAAATGTGCTTTTCAGGGGCTGAAAAGCACGTTTTGGCAGAATATGATAATTTTCATTAAAACTTGATTTCTATCACTTCGAATGATGCCAAATGAATAATTTACTTGAATTGGACCATTTTACACTATGTCCATTGTAGATTTGTGTCTCTGACAGTTCATTTGGTTGCAGGGGACATATTCAGTTTTTATGGCCAAAATGTGCTTTTCAGGGGCTGAAAAGCACGTTTTGGCAGAATATGATAATTTTCATTAAAACTTGATTTCTATCCATTCGAATGATGCCAATTGAATATCTTACTTGAATTGGACCATTTTACACTATGTCCATTGTAGATTTGTGTCTCTGACAGTTCGTTTGGTTGCAGGGGACATTTTCAGTTTTTATGGCCAAAATGTGCTTTCAGGGGCTGAAAAGCATGTTTTGGCCGAGTATGATGATTTTCATTAAAACTTAATTTCTATCACTTCGAATGATGCCAAATGAATAACTTACTTGAATTGGACCATTTTACACTATGTCCATTGTAGATTTGTGTCTCCGACAGTTCGTTTGGTTGCAGGGGACATTTTCAGTTTTTATGGCCAAAATGTGCTTTTCAGAGGCTGAAAAGCATGTTTTGGCAGAGTATGATAATTTTCATTAAAACTTAATTTCTATCACTTCGAATGATGCCAAATGAATAACTTACTTGAATTGGACCATTTTACACTATGTCCATTGTAGATTTGTGTCTCTGACAGTTCGTTTGGTTGCAGGGGACATATTCAGTTTTTATGGCCAAAATGTGCTTTTCAGGGGCTGAAAAGCATGTTTTGGCCGAGTTTGATAATTTTCATTAAAACTTGATTTCTATCCATTCGAATGATGCCAAATGAATAACTTACTTGAATTGGACCATTTTACACTATGTCCATTGTAGATTTTTGTCTCCGACAGTTCGTTTGGTTGGAGGGGACATTTTCAGTTTTTATGGCCGAAATGTGCTTTTCAGAGGCTGAAAAGCATGTTTTGGCCGAGTATGATAATTTTCATTAAAACTTGATTTCTATCACTTCGAATGATGCCAAATGAATAATTTGCTTGAATTGGACCAATTTACACTATGTCCATTGTAGATTTGTGTCTCTGACAGTTCGTTTGGTTGCAGGGGACATATTCAGTTTTTATGGCCAAAATGTGCTTTTCAGGGGCTGAAAAGCATGTTTTGGCAGAGTATGATAATTTTCATTAAAACTTGATTTCTATCCATTCGAATGATGCCAAATGGATAACTTACTTGAATTGGACCATTTTACACTATGTCCATTGTAGATTTGTGTCTCCGACAGTTCGTTTGGTTGCAGGGGACATATTCAGTTTTTATGGCCAAAATGTGCTTTTCAGGGGCTGAAAAGCATGTTTTGGCCGAGTATGATAATTTTCATTAAAACTTGATTTCTATCCATTCGAATGATGCCAAATGAATATCTTACTTGAATTGGACCATTTTACACTATGTCCATTGTAGATTTGTGTCTCTGACAGTTCGTTTGGTTGCAGGGGACATATTCAGTTTTTATGGCCAAAATGTGCTTTTCAGGGGCTGAAAAGCATGTTTTGGCCGAGTATGATAATTTTCATTAAAACTTAATTTCTATCACTTCGAATGATGCCAAATGAATAACTTACTTGAATTGGACCATTTTACACTATGTCCATTGTAGATTTGTGTCTCCGACAGTTTGTTTGGTTGCAGGGGACATTTTCAGTTTTTATGGCCAAAATGTGCTTTTCAGCCCCTGAAAAGCACATTTTGGCCGAGTTTGATAATTTTCATTAAAACTTGATTTCTATCACTTCGAATGATGCCAAATGAATAATTTACTTGAATTGGACCATTTTACACTATGTCCATTGTAGATTTGTGTCTCTGACAGTTCATTTGGTTGCAGGGGACATATTCAGTTTTTATTGCCAAAATGTGCTTTTCAGGGGCTGAAAAGCACGTTTTGGCAGAATATGATAATTTTCATTAAAACTTGATTTCTATCACTTCGAATGATGCCAAATGAATAATTTACTTGAATTGGACCATTTTACACTATGTCCATTGTAGATTTGTGTCTCTGACAGTTCGTTTGGTTGCAGGGGACATATTCAGTTTTTATGACCAAAATGTGCTTTTCAGAGGCTGAAAAGCATGTTTTGGCCGAGTATGATAATTTTCATTAAAACTTAATTTCTATCACTTCGAATGATGCCAAATGAATAACTTACTTGAATTGGACCATTTTACACTATGTCCATTGTAGATTTGTGTCTCCGACAGTTTGTTTGGTTGCAGGGGACATTTTCAGTTTTTATGGCCAAAATGTGCTTTTCAGCCCCTGAAAAGCACATTTTGGCCGAGTTTGATAATTTTCATTAAAACTTGATTTCTATCACTTCGAATGATGCCAAATGAATAATTTACTTGAATTGGACCATTTTACACTATGTCCATTGTAGATTTGTGTCTCTGACAGTTCATTTGGTTGCAGGGGACATATTCAGTTTTTATTGCCAAAATGTGCTTTTCAGGGGCTGAAAAGCACGTTTTGGCAGAATATGATAATTTTCATTAAAACTTGATTTCTATCACTTCGAATGATGCCAAATGAATAATTTACTTGAATTGGACCATTTTACACTATGTCCATTGTAGATTTGTGTCTCTGACAGTTCATTTGGTTGCAGGGGACATATTCAGTTTTTATGGCCAAAATGTGCTTTTCAGGGGCTGAAAAGCACGTTTTGGCACAATATGATAATTTTCATTAAAACTTGATTTCTATCCATTCGAATGATGCCAATTGAATATCTTACTTGAATTGGACCATTTTACACTATGTCCATTGTAGATTTGTGTCTCTGACAGTTCGTTTGGTTGCAGGGGACATATTCAGTTTTTATGGCCAAAATGTGCTTTCAGGGGCTGAAAAGCATGTTTTGGCCGAGTATGATGATTTTCATTAAAACTTAATTTCTATCACTTCGAATGATGCCAAATGAATAACTTACTTGAATTGGACCATTTTACACTATGTCCATTGTAGATTTGTGTCTCTGACAGTTTGTTTGGTTGCAGGGGACATTTTCAGTTTTTATGGCCAAAATGTGCTTTTCAGAGGCTGAAAAGCATGTTTTGGCAGAGTATGATAATTTTCATTAAAACTTAATTTCTATCACTTCGAATGATGCCAAATGAATAACTTACTTGAATTGGACCATTTTACACTATGTCCATTGTAGATTTGTGTCTCCGAAGTTCGTTTGGTTGCAGGGGACATATTCAGTTTTTATGGCCAAAATGTGCTTTTCAGGGGCTGAAAAGCATGTTTTGGCCGAGTATGATAATTTTCATTAAAACTTGATTTCTATCCATTCGAATGATGCCAAATGAATATCTTACTTGAATTGGACCATTTTAAACTATGTCCATTGTAGATTTGTGTCTCTGACAGTTCGTTTGGTTGCAGGGGACATATTCAGTTTTTATGGCCAAAATGTGCTTTTCAGGGGCTGAAAAGCATGTTTTGGCCGAGTATGATAATTTTCATTAAAACTTGATTTCTATCACTTCGAATGATGCCAAATGAATAACTTACTTGAATTGGACCATTTTACACTATGTCAATTGTAGATTTGTGTCTCCGACAGTTCGTTTGGTTGCAGGGGACATTTTCAGTTTTTATGGCCAAAATGTGCTTTTCAGGGGCTGAAAAGCATGTTTTGGCCGAGTATGATGATTTTCATTAAAACTTAATTTCTATCACTTCGAATGATGCCAAATGAATAACTTACTTGAATTGGACCATTTTACACTATGTCCATTGTAGATTTGTGTCTCCGACAGTTCGTTTGGTTGCAGGGGACATTTTCAGTTTTTATGGCCAAAATGTGCTTTTCAGGGGCTGAAAAGCATGTTTTGGCCGAGTTTGATAATTTTCATTAAAACTTGATTTCTATCACTTCGATTGATGCCAAATGAATAACTTACTTGAATTGGACCATTTTACACTATGTCCATTGTAGATTTGTGTCTCCGACAGTTCGTTTGGTTGCAGGGGACATTTTCAGTTTTTATGGCCAAAATGTGCTTTTCAGGGGCTGAAAAGCATGTTTTGGCCGAGTATGATAATTTTCATTAAAACTTGATTTCTATCACTTCGAATGATGCCAAATGAATAATTTACTTGAATTGGACCATTTTACACTATGTCCATTGTAGATTTGTGTCTCTGACAGTTTGTTTGGTTGCAGGGGACATATTCAGTTTTTATGGCCAAAATGTGCTTTTCAGGGGCTGAAAAGCATGTTTTGGCAGAGTATGATAATTTTCATTAAAACTTGATTTCTATGCATTCGAATGATGCCAAATGAATAACTTACTTGAATTGGACCATTTTACACTATGTCCATTGTAGATTTGTGTCTCTGACAGTTCGTTTGGTTGCAGGGGACATATTCAGTTTTTATGACCAAAATGTGCTTTTCAGAGGCTGAAAAGCATGTTTTGGCCGAGTATGATAATTTTCATTAAAACTTAATTTCTATCACTTCGAATGATGCCAAATGAATAACTTACTTGAATTGGACCATTTTACACTATGTCCATTGTAGATTTGTGTCTCCGACAGTTTGTTTGGTTGCAGGGGACATTTTCAGTTTTTATGGCCAAAATTTGCTTTTCATCCCCTGAAAAGCACATTTTGGCCGAGTTTGATAATTTTCATTAAAACTTGATTTCTATCACTTCGAATGATGCCAAATGAATAATTTACTTGAATTGGACCATTTTACACTATGTCCATTGTAGATTTGTGTCTCTGACAGTTCATTTGGTTGCAGGGGACATATTCAGTTTTTATTGCCAAAATGTGCTTTTCAGGGGCTGAAAAGCACGTTTTGGCAGAATATGATAATTTTCATTAAAACTTGATTTCTATCACTTCGAATGATGCCAAATGAATAATTTACTTGAATTGGACCATTTTACACTATGTCCATTGTAGATTTGTGTCTCTGACAGTTCATTTGGTTGCAGGGGACATATTCAGTTTTTATGGCCAAAATGTGCTTTTCAGGGGCTGAAAAGCACGTTTTGGCAGAATATGATAATTTTCATTAAAACTTGATTTCTATCCATTCGAATGATGCCAATTGAATATCTTACTTGAATTGGACCATTTTACACTATGTCCATTGTAGATTTGTGTCTCTGACAGTTCGTTTGGTTGCAGGGGACATATTCAGTTTTTATGGCCAAAATGTGCTTTCAGGGGCTGAAAAGCATGTTTTGGCCGAGTATGATGATTTTCATTAAAACTTAATTTCTATCACTTCGAATGATGCCAAATGAATAACTTACTTGAATTGGACCATTTTACACTATGTCCATTGTAGATTTGTGTCTCCGACAGTTCGTTTGGTTGCAGGGGACATTTTCAGTTTTTATGGCCAAAATGTGCTTTTCAGAGGCTGAAAAGCATGTTTTGGCAGAGTGTGATAATTTTCATTAAAACTTAATTTCTATCACTTCGAATGATGCCAAATGAATAACTTACTTGAATTGGACCATTTTACACTATGTCCATTGTAGATTTGTGTCTCTGACAGTTCGTTTGGTTGCAGGGGACATATTCAGTTTTTATGGCCAAAATGTGCTTTTCAGGGGCTGAAAAGCATGTTTTGGCCGAGTTTGATAATTTTCATTAAAACTTGATTTCTATCACTTCGATTGATGCCAAATGAATAACTTACTTGAATTGGACCATTTTACACTATGTCCATTGTAGATTTGTGTCTCCGACAGTTCGTTTGGTTGCAGGGGACATTTTCAGTTTTTATGGCCAAAATGTGCTTTTCAGGGGCTGAAAAGCATGTTTTGGCCGAGTATGATAATTTTCATTAAAACTTGATTTCTATCACTTCGAATGATGCCAAATGAATAATTTACTTGAATTGGACCATTTTACACTATGTCCATTGTAGATTTGTGTCTCTGACAGTTTGTTTGGTTGCAGGGGACATATTCAGTTTTTATGGCCAAAATGTGCTTTTCAGGGGCTGAAAAGCATGTTTTGGCAGAGTATGATAATTTTCATTAAAACTTGATTTCTATGCATTCGAATGATGCCAAATGAATAACTTACTTGAATTGGACCATTTTACACTATGTCCATTGTAGATTTGTGTCTCTGACAGTTCGTTTGGTTGCAGGGGACATATTCAGTTTTTATGACCAAAATGTGCTTTTCAGAGGCTGAAAAGCATGTTTTGGCCGAGTATGATAATTTTCATTAAAACTTAATTTCTATCACTTCGAATGATGCCAAATGAATAACTTACTTGAATTGGACCATTTTACACTATGTCCATTGTAGATTTGTGTCTCCGACAGTTCGTTTGGTTGCAGGGGACATTTTCAGTTTTTATGGCCAAAATGTGCTTTTCAGGGGCTGAAAAGCATGTTTTGGCCGAGTATGATGAGTTTCATTAAAACTTAATTTCTATCACTTCGAATGATGCCAAATGAATAACTTACTTGAATTGGACCATTTTACACTATGTCCATTGTAGATTTGTGTCTCCTACAGTTTGTTTGGTTGCAGGGGACATTTTCAGTTTTTATGGCCAAAATGTGCTTTTCAGCCCCTGAAAAGCACATTTTGGCCGAGTTTGATAATTTTCATTAAAACTTGATTTCTATCACTTCGAATGATGCCAAATGAATAATTTACTTGAATTGGACCATTTTACACTATGTCCATTGTAGATTTGTGTCTCTGACAGTTCATTTGGTTGCAGGGGACATATTCAGTTTTTATTGCCAAAATGTGCTTTTCAGGGGCTGAAAAGCACGTTTTGGCAGAATATGATAATTTTCATTAAAACTTGATTTCTATCACTTCGAATGATGCCAAATGAATAATTTACTTGAATTGGACCATTTTACACTATGTCCATTGTAGATTTGTGTCTCTGACAGTTCATTTGGTTGCAGGGGACATATTCAGTTTTTATGGCCAAAATGTGCTTTTCAGGGGCTGAAAAGCACGTTTTGGCAGAATATGATAATTTTCATTAAAACTTGATTTCTATCCATTCGAATGATGCCAATTGAATATCTTACTTGAATTGGACCATTTTACACTATGTCCATTGTAGATTTGTGTCTCTGACAGTTCGTTTGGTTGCAGGGGACATATTCAGTTTTTATGGCCAAAATGTGCTTTCAGGGGCTGAAAAGCATGTTTTGGCCGAGTATGATGATTTTCATTAAAACTTAATTTCTATCACTTCGAATGATGCCAAATGAATAACTTACTTGAATTGGACCATTTTACACTATGTCCATTGTAGATTTGTGTCTCCGACAGTTCGTTTGGTTGCAGGGGACATTTTCAGTTTTTATGGCCAAAATGTGCTTTTCAGAGGCTGAAAAGCATGTTTTGGCAGAGTATGATAGTTTTCATTAAAACTTGATTTCTATCACTTCGATTGATGCCAAATGAATAACTTACTTGAATTGGACCATTTTACACTATGTCCATTGTAGATTTGTGTCTCCGACAGTTCGTTTGGTTGCAGGGGACATTTTCAGTTTTTATGGCCAAAATGTGCTTTTCAGGGGCTGAAAAGCATGTTTTGGCCGAGTATGATAATTTTCATTAAAACTTGATTTCTATCACTTCGAATGAAGCCAAATGAATAATTTACTTGAATTGGACCATTTTACACTATGTCCATTGTAGATTTGTGTCTCTGACAGTTTGTTTGGTTGCAGGGGACATATTCAGTTTTTATGGCCAAAATGTGCTTTTCAGGGGCTGAAAAGCATGTTTTGGCAGAGTATGATAATTTTCATTAAAACTTGATTTCTATCCATTCGAATGATGCCAAATGAATAACTTACTTGAATTGGACCATTTTACACTATGTCCATTGTAGATTTGTGTCTCCGAAGTTCGTTTGGTTGCAGGGGACATATTCAGTTTTTATGGCCAAAATGTGCTTTTCAGGGGCTGAAAAGCATGTTTTGGCCGAGTATGATAATTTTCATTAAAACTTGATTTCTATCCATTCGAATGATGCCAAATGAATATCTTACTTGAATTGGACCATTTTAAACTATGTCCATTGTAGATTTGTGTCTCTGACAGTTCGTTTGGTTGCAGGGGACATATTCAGTTTTTATGGCCAAAATGTGCTTTTCAGGGGCTGAAAAGCATGTTTTGGCCGAGTATGATAATTTTCATTAAAACTTGATTTCTATCACTTCGAATGATGCCAAATGAATAACTTACTTGAATTGGACCATTTTACACTATGTCAATTGTAGATTTGTGTCTCCGACAGTTCGTTTGGTTGCAGGGGACATTTTCAGTTTTTATGGCCAAAATGTGCTTTTCAGGGGCTGAAAAGCATGTTTTGGCCGAGTATGATGATTTTCATTAAAACTTAATTTCTATCACTTCGAATGATGCCAAATGAATAACTTACTTGAATTGGACCATTTTACACTATGTCCATTGTAGATTTGTGTCTCCGACAGTTCGTTTGGTTGCAGGGGACATTTTCAGTTTTTATGGCCAAAATGTGCTTTTCAGGGGCTGAAAAGCATGTTTTGGCCGAGTTTGATAATTTTCATTAAAACTTGATTTCTATCACTTCGATTGATGCCAAATGAATAACTTACTTGAATTGGACCATTTTACACTATGTCCATTGTAGATTTGTGTCTCCGACAGTTCGTTTGGTTGCAGGGGACATTTTCAGTTTTTATGGCCAAAATGTGCTTTTCAGGGGCTGAAAAGCATGTTTTGGCCGAGTATGATAATTTTCATTAAAACTTGATTTCTATCACTTCGAATGATGCCAAATGAATAATTTACTTGAATTGGACCATTTTACACTATGTCCATTGTAGATTTGTGTCTCTGACAGTTTGTTTGGTTGCAGGGGACATATTCAGTTTTTATGGCCAAAATGTGCTTTTCAGGGGCTGAAAAGCATGTTTTGGCAGAGTATGATAATTTTCATTAAAACTTGATTTCTATGCATTCGAATGATGCCAAATGAATAACTTACTTGAATTGGACCATTTTACACTATGTCCATTGTAGATTTGTGTCTCTGACAGTTCGTTTGGTTGCAGGGGACATATTCAGTTTTTATGACCAAAATGTGCTTTTCAGAGGCTGAAAAGCATGTTTTGGCCGAGTATGATAATTTTCATTAAAACTTAATTTCTATCACTTCGAATGATGCCAAATGAATAACTTACTTGAATTGGACCATTTTACACTATGTCCATTGTAGATTTGTGTCTCCGACAGTTTGTTTGGTTGCAGGGGACATTTTCAGTTTTTATGGCCAAAATTTGCTTTTCATCCCCTGAAAAGCACATTTTGGCCGAGTTTGATAATTTTCATTAAAACTTGATTTCTATCACTTCGAATGATGCCAAATGAATAATTTACTTGAATTGGACCATTTTACACTATGTCCATTGTAGATTTGTGTCTCTGACAGTTCATTTGGTTGCAGGGGACATATTCAGTTTTTATTGCCAAAATGTGCTTTTCAGGGGCTGAAAAGCACGTTTTGGCAGAATATGATAATTTTCATTAAAACTTGATTTCTATCACTTCGAATGATGCCAAATGAATAATTTACTTGAATTGGACCATTTTACACTATGTCCATTGTAGATTTGTGTCTCTGACAGTTCATTTGGTTGCAGGGGACATATTCAGTTTTTATGGCCAAAATGTGCTTTTCAGGGGCTGAAAAGCACGTTTTGGCAGAATATGATAATTTTCATTAAAACTTGATTTCTATCCATTCGAATGATGCCAATTGAATATCTTACTTGAATTGGACCATTTTACACTATGTCCATTGTAGATTTGTGTCTCTGACAGTTCGTTTGGTTGCAGGGGACATATTCAGTTTTTATGGCCAAAATGTGCTTTCAGGGGCTGAAAAGCATGTTTTGGCCGAGTATGATGATTTTCATTAAAACTTAATTTCTATCACTTCGAATGATGCCAAATGAATAACTTACTTGAATTGGACCATTTTAGACTATGTCCATTGTAGATTTGTGTCTCCGACAGTTCGTTTGGTTGCAGGGGACATTTTCAGTTTTTATGGCCAAAATGTGCTTTTCAGAGGCTGAAAAGCATGTTTTGGCAGAGTGTGATAATTTTCATTAAAACTTAATTTCTATCACTTCGAATGATGCCAAATGAATAACTTACTTGAATTGGACCATTTTACACTATGTCCATTGTAGATTTGTGTCTCTGACAGTTCGTTTGGTTGCAGGGGACATATTCAGTTTTTATGGCCAAAATGTGCTTTTCAGGGGCTGAAAAGCATGTTTTGGCCGAGTTTGATAATTTTCATTAAAACTTGATTTCTATCACTTCGATTGATGCCAAATGAATAACTTACTTGAATTGGACCATTTTACACTATGTCCATTGTAGATTTGTGTCTCCGACAGTTCGTTTGGTTGCAGGGGACATTTTCAGTTTTTATGGCCAAAATGTGCTTTTCAGGGGCTGAAAAGCATGTTTTGGCCGAGTATGATAATTTTCATTAAAACTTGATTTCTATCACTTCGAATGATGCCAAATGAATAATTTACTTGAATTGGACCATTTTACACTATGTCCATTGTAGATTTGTGTCTCTGACAGTTTGTTTGGTTGCAGGGGACATATTCAGTTTTTATGGCCAAAATGTGCTTTTCAGGGGCTGAAAAGCATGTTTTGGCAGAGTATGATAATTTTCATTAAAACTTGATTTCTATCCATTCGAATGATGCCAAATGAATAACTTACTTGAATTGGACCATTTTACACTATGTCCATTGTAGATTTGTGTCTCCGACAGTTCGTTTGGTTGCAGGGGACATATTCAGTTTTTATGGCCAAAATGTGCTTTTCAGGGGCTGAAAAGCATGTTTTGGCCGAGTATGATAATTTTCATTAAAACCTGATTTCTATCCATTCGAATGATGCCAAATGAATATCTTACTTGAATTGGACCATTTTACACTATGTCCATTGTAGATTTGTGTCTCTGACAGTTCGTTTGGTTGCAGGGGACATATTCAGTTTTTATGGCCAAAATGTGCTTTTCAGGGGCTGAAAAGCATGTTTTGGCCGAGTATGATAATTTTCATTAAAACTTGATTTCTATCACTTCGAATGATGCCAAATGAATAACTTACTTGAATTGGACCATTTTACACTATGTCAATTGTAGATTTGTGTCTCCGACAGTTCGTTTGGTTGCAGGGGACATTTTCAGTTTTTATGGCCAAAATGTGCTTTTCAGGGGCTGAAAAGCATGTTTTGGCCGAGTATGATGAGTTTCATTAAAACTTAATTTCTATCACTTCGAATGATGCCAAATGAATAACTTACTTGAATTGGACCATTTTACACTATGTCCATTGTAGATTTGTGTCTCCTACAGTTTGTTTGGTTGCAGGGGACATTTTCAGTTTTTATGGCCAAAATGTGCTTTTCAGCCCCTGAAAAGCACATTTTGGCCGAGTTTGATAATTTTCATTAAAACTTGATTTCTATCACTTCGAATGATGCCAAATGAATAATTTACTTGAATTGGACCATTTTACACTATGTCCATTGTAGATTTGTGTCTCTGACAGTTCATTTGGTTGCAGGGGACATATTCAGTTTTTATTGCCAAAATGTGCTTTTCAGGGGCTGAAAAGCACGTTTTGGCAGAATATGATAATTTTCATTAAAACTTGATTTCTATCACTTCGAATGATGCCAAATGAATAATTTACTTGAATTGGACCATTTTACACTATGTCCATTGTAGATTTGTGTCTCTGACAGTTCATTTGGTTGCAGGGGACATATTCAGTTTTTATGGCCAAAATGTGCTTTTCAGGGGCTGAAAAGCACGTTTTGGCAGAATATGATAATTTTCATTAAAACTTGATTTCTATCCATTCGAATGATGCCAATTGAATATCTTACTTGAATTGGACCATTTTACACTATGTCCATTGTAGATTTGTGTCTCTGACAGTTCGTTTGGTTGCAGGGGACATATTCAGTTTTTATGGCCAAAATGTGCTTTCAGGGGCTGAAAAGCATGTTTTGGCCGAGTATGATGATTTTCATTAAAACTTAATTTCTATCACTTCGAATGATGCCAAATGAATAACTTACTTGAATTGGACCATTTTACACTATGTCCATTGTAGATTTGTGTCTCCGACAGTTCGTTTGGTTGCAGGGGACATTTTCAGTTTTTATGGCCAAAATGTGCTTTTCAGAGGCTGAAAAGCATGTTTTGGCAGAGTATGATAATTTTCATTAAAACTTAATTTCTATCACTTCGAATGATGCCAAATGAATAACTTACTTGAATTGGACCATTTTACACTATGTCCATTGTAGATTTGTGTCTCTGACAGTTCGTTTGGTTGCAGGGGACATATTCAGTTTTTATGGCCAAAATGTGCTTTTCAGGGGCTGAAAAGCATGTTTTGGCCGAGTTTGATAATTTTCATTAAAACTTGATTTCTATCCATTCGAATGATGCCAAATGAATAACTTACTTGAATTGGACCATTTTACACTATGTCCATTGTAGATTTTTGTCTCCGACAGTTCGTTTGGTTGGAGGGGACATTTTCAGTTTTTATGGCCGAAATGTGCTTTTCAGAGGCTGAAAAGCATGTTTTGGCCGAGTATGATAATTTTCATTAAAACTTGATTTCTATCACTTCGAATGATGCCAAATGAATAATTTGCTTGAATTGGACCAATTTACACTATGTCCATTGTAGATTTGTGTCTCTGACAGTTCGTTTGGTTGCAGGGGACATATTCAGTTTTTATGGCCAAAATGTGCTTTTCAGGGGCTGAAAAGCATGTTTTGGCAGAGTATGATAATTTTCATTAAAACTTGATTTCTATCCATTCGAATGATGCCAAATGGATAACTTACTTGAATTGGACCATTTTACACTATGTCCATTGTAGATTTGTGTCTCCGACAGTTCGTTTGGTTGCAGGGGACATATTCAGTTTTTATGGCCAAAATGTGCTTTTCAGGGGCTGAAAAGCATGTTTTGGCCGAGTATGATAATTTTCATTAAAACTTGATTTCTATCCATTCGAATGATGCCAAATGAATATCTTACTTGAATTGGACCATTTTACACTATGTCCATTGTAGATTTGTGTCTCTGACAGTTCGTTTGGTTGCAGGGGACATATTCAGTTTTTATGGCCAAAATGTGCTTTTCAGGGGCTGAAAAGCATGTTTTGGCCGAGTATGATAATTTTCATTAAAACTTAATTTCTATCACTTCGAATGATGCCAAATGAATAACTTACTTGAATTGGACCATTTTACACTATGTCCATTGTAGATTTGTGTCTCCGACAGTTTGTTTGGTTGCAGGGGACATTTTCAGTTTTTATGGCCAAAATGTGCTTTTCAGCCCCTGAAAAGCACATTTTGGCCGAGTTTGATAATTTTCATTAAAACTTGATTTCTATCACTTCGAATGATGCCAAATGAATAATTTACTTGAATTGGACCATTTTACACTATGTCCATTGTAGATTTGTGTCTCTGACAGTTCATTTGGTTGCAGGGGACATATTCAGTTTTTATTGCCAAAATGTGCTTTTCAGGGGCTGAAAAGCACGTTTTGGCAGAATATGATAATTTTCATTAAAACTTGATTTCTATCACTTCGAATGATGCCAAATGAATAATTTACTTGAATTGGACCATTTTACACTATGTCCATTGTAGATTTGTGTCTCTGACAGTTCGTTTGGTTGCAGGGGACATATTCAGTTTTTATGACCAAAATGTGCTTTTCAGAGGCTGAAAAGCATGTTTTGGCCGAGTATGATAATTTTCATTAAAACTTAATTTCTATCACTTCGAATGATGCCAAATGAATAACTTACTTGAATTGGACCATTTTACACTATGTCCATTGTAGATTTGTGTCTCCGACAGTTTGTTTGGTTGCAGGGGACATTTTCAGTTTTTATGGCCAAAATGTGCTTTTCAGCCCCTGAAAAGCACATTTTGGCCGAGTTTGATAATTTTCATTAAAACTTGATTTCTATCACTTCGAATGATGCCAAATGAATAATTTACTTGAATTGGACCATTTTACACTATGTCCATTGTAGATTTGTGTCTCTGACAGTTCATTTGGTTGCAGGGGACATATTCAGTTTTTATTGCCAAAATGTGCTTTTCAGGGGCTGAAAAGCACGTTTTGGCAGAATATGATAATTTTCATTAAAACTTGATTTCTATCACTTCGAATGATGCCAAATGAATAATTTACTTGAATTGGACCATTTTACACTATGTCCATTGTAGATTTGTGTCTCTGACAGTTCATTTGGTTGCAGGGGACATATTCAGTTTTTATGGCCAAAATGTGCTTTTCAGGGGCTGAAAAGCACGTTTTGGCACAATATGATAATTTTCATTAAAACTTGATTTCTATCCATTCGAATGATGCCAATTGAATATCTTACTTGAATTGGACCATTTTACACTATGTCCATTGTAGATTTGTGTCTCCGACAGTTCGTTTGGTTGCAGGGGACATTTTCAGTTTTTATGGCCAAAATGTGCTTTTCAGAGGCTGAAAAGCATGTTTTGGCAGAGTATGATAATTTTCATTAAAACTTAATTTCTATCACTTCGAATGATGCCAAATGAATAACTTACTTGAATTGGACCATTTTACACTATGTCCATTGTAGATTTGTGTCTCTGACAGTTCGTTTGGTTGCAGGGGACATATTCAGTTTTTATGGCCAAAATGTGCTTTTCAGGGGCTGAAAAGCATGTTTTGGCCGAGTTTGATAATTTTCATTAAAACTTGATTTCTATCACTTCGATTGATGCCAAATGAATAACTTACTTGAATTGGACCATTTTACACTATGTCCATTGTAGATTTGTGTCTCCGACAGTTCGTTTGGTTGCAGGGGACATTTTCAGTTTTTATGGCCAAAATGTGCTTTTCAGGGGCTGAAAAGCATGTTTTGGCCGAGTATGATAATTTTCATTAAAACTTGATTTCTATCACTTCGAATGAAGCCAAATGAATAATTTACTTGAATTGGACCATTTTACACTATGTCCATTGTAGATTTGTGTCTCTGACAGTTTGTTTGGTTGCAGGGGACATATTCAGTTTTTATGGCCAAAATGTGCTTTTCAGGGGCTGAAAAGCATGTTTTGGCAGAGTATGATAATTTTCATTAAAACTTGATTTCTATCCATTCGAATGATGCCAAATGAATAACTTACTTGAATTGGACCATTTTACACTATGTCCATTGTAGATTTGTGTCTCCGAAGTTCGTTTGGTTGCAGGGGACATATTCAGTTTTTATGGCCAAAATGTGCTTTTCAGGGGCTGAAAAGCATGTTTTGGCCGAGTATGATAATTTTCATTAAAACTTGATTTCTATCCATTCGAATGATGCCAAATGAATATCTTACTTGAATTGGACCATTTTAAACTATGTCCATTGTAGATTTGTGTCTCTGACAGTTCGTTTGGTTGCAGGGGACATATTCAGTTTTTATGGCCAAAATGTGCTTTTCAGGGGCTGAAAAGCATGTTTTGGCCGAGTATGATAATTTTCATTAAAACTTGATTTCTATCACTTCGAATGATGCCAAATGAATAACTTACTTGAATTGGACCATTTTACACTATGTCAATTGTAGATTTGTGTCTCCGACAGTTCGTTTGGTTGCAGGGGACATTTTCAGTTTTTATGGCCAAAATGTGCTTTTCAGGGGCTGAAAAGCATGTTTTGGCCGAGTATGATGATTTTCATTAAAACTTAATTTCTATCACTTCGAATGATGCCAAATGAATAACTTACTTGAATTGGACCATTTTACACTATGTCCATTGTAGATTTGTGTCTCCGACAGTTCGTTTGGTTGCAGGGGACATTTTCAGTTTTTATGGCCAAAATGTGCTTTTCAGGGGCTGAAAAGCATGTTTTGGCCGAGTTTGATAATTTTCATTAAAACTTGATTTCTATCACTTCGATTGATGCCAAATGAATAACTTACTTGAATTGGACCATTTTACACTATGTCCATTGTAGATTTGTGTCTCCGACAGTTCGTTTGGTTGCAGGGGACATTTTCAGTTTTTATGGCCAAAATGTGCTTTTCAGGGGCTGAAAAGCATGTTTTGGCCGAGTATGATAATTTTCATTAAAACTTGATTTCTATCACTTCGAATGATGCCAAATGAATAATTTACTTGAATTGGACCATTTTACACTATGTCCATTGTAGATTTGTGTCTCTGACAGTTTGTTTGGTTGCAGGGGACATATTCAGTTTTTATGGCCAAAATGTGCTTTTCAGGGGCTGAAAAGCATGTTTTGGCAGAGTATGATAATTTTCATTAAAACTTGATTTCTATGCATTCGAATGATGCCAAATGAATAACTTACTTGAATTGGACCATTTTACACTATGTCCATTGTAGATTTGTGTCTCTGACAGTTCGTTTGGTTGCAGGGGACATATTCAGTTTTTATGACCAAAATGTGCTTTTCAGAGGCTGAAAAGCATGTTTTGGCCGAGTATGATAATTTTCATTAAAACTTAATTTCTATCACTTCGAATGATGCCAAATGAATAACTTACTTGAATTGGACCATTTTACACTATGTCCATTGTAGATTTGTGTCTCCGACAGTTTGTTTGGTTGCAGGGGACATTTTCAGTTTTTATGGCCAAAATTTGCTTTTCATCCCCTGAAAAGCACATTTTGGCCGAGTTTGATAATTTTCATTAAAACTTGATTTCTATCACTTCGAATGATGCCAAATGAATAATTTACTTGAATTGGACCATTTTACACTATGTCCATTGTAGATTTGTGTCTCTGACAGTTCATTTGGTTGCAGGGGACATATTCAGTTTTTATTGCCAAAATGTGCTTTTCAGGGGCTGAAAAGCACGTTTTGGCAGAATATGATAATTTTCATTAAAACTTGATTTCTATCACTTCGAATGATGCCAAATGAATAATTTACTTGAATTGGACCATTTTACACTATGTCCATTGTAGATTTGTGTCTCTGACAGTTCATTTGGTTGCAGGGGACATATTCAGTTTTTATGGCCAAAATGTGCTTTTCAGGGGCTGAAAAGCACGTTTTGGCAGAATATGATAATTTTCATTAAAACTTGATTTCTATCCATTCGAATGATGCCAATTGAATATCTTACTTGAATTGGACCATTTTACACTATGTCCATTGTAGATTTGTGTCTCTGACAGTTCGTTTGGTTGCAGGGGACATATTCAGTTTTTATGGCCAAAATGTGCTTTCAGCGGCTGAAAAGCATGTTTTGGCCGAGTATGATGATTTTCATTAAAACTTAATTTCTATCACTTCGAATGATGCCAAATGAATAACTTACTTGAATTGGACCATTTTACACTATGTCCATTGTAGATTTGTGTCTCCGACAGTTCGTTTGGTTGCAGGGGACATTTTCAGTTTTTATGGCCAAAATGTGCTTTTCAGAGGCTGAAAAGCATGTTTTGGCAGAGTGTGATAATTTTCATTAAAACTTAATTTCTATCACTTCGAATGATGCCAAATGAATAACTTACTTGAATTGGACCATTTTACACTATGTCCATTGTAGATTTGTGTCTCTGACAGTTCGTTTGGTTGCAGGGGACATATTCAGTTTTTATGGCCAAAATGTGCTTTTCAGGGGCTGAAAAGCATGTTTTGGCCGAGTTTGATAATTTTCATTAAAACTTGATTTCTATCACTTCGATTGATGCCAAATGAATAACTTACTTGAATTGGACCATTTTACACTATGTCCATTGTAGATTTGTGTCTCCGACAGTTCGTTTGGTTGCAGGGGACATTTTCAGTTTTTATGGCCAAAATGTGCTTTTCAGGGGCTGAAAAGCATGTTTTGGCCGAGTATGATAATTTTCATTAAAACTTGATTTCTATCACTTCGAATGATGCCAAATGAATAATTTACTTGAATTGGACCATTTTACACTATGTCCATTGTAGATTTGTGTCTCTGACAGTTTGTTTGGTTGCAGGGGACATATTCAGTTTTTATGGCCAAAATGTGCTTTTCAGGGGCTGAAAAGCATGTTTTGGCAGAGTATGATAATTTTCATTAAAACTTGATTTCTATGCATTCGAATGATGCCAAATGAATAACTTACTTGAATTGGACCATTTTACACTATGTCCATTGTAGATTTGTGTCTCTGACAGTTCGTTTGGTTGCAGGGGACATATTCAGTTTTTATGACCAAAATGTGCTTTTCAGAGGCTGAAAAGCATGTTTTGGCCGAGTATGATAATTTTCATTAAAACTTAATTTCTATCACTTCGAATGATGCCAAATGAATAACTTACTTGAATTGGACCATTTTACACTATGTCCATTGTAGATTTGTGTCTCCGACAGTTTGTTTGGTTGCAGGGGACATTTTCAGTTTTTATGGCCAAAATTTGCTTTTCATCCCCTGAAAAGCACATTTTGGCCGAGTTTGATAATTTTCATTAAAACTTGATTTCTATCACTTCGAATGATGCCAAATGAATAATTTACTTGAATTGGACCATTTTACACTATGTCCATTGTAGATTTGTGTCTCTGACAGTTCATTTGGTTGCAGGGGACATATTCAGTTTTTATTGCCAAAATGTGCTTTTCAGGGGCTGAAAAGCACGTTTTGGCAGAATATGATAATTTTCATTAAAACTTGATTTCTATCACTTCGAATGATGCCAAATGAATAATTTACTTGAATTGGACCATTTTACACTATGTCCATTGTAGATTTGTGTCTCTGACAGTTCATTTGGTTGCAGGGGACATATTCAGTTTTTATGGCCAAAATGTGCTTTTCAGGGGCTGAAAAGCACGTTTTGGCACAATATGATAATTTTCATTAAAACTTGATTTCTATCCATTCGAATGATGCCAATTGAATATCTTACTTGAATTGGACCATTTTACACTATGTCCATTGTAGATTTGTGTCTCTGACAGTTCGTTTGGTTGCAGGGGACATATTCAGTTTTTATGGCCAAAATGTGCTTTCAGGGGCTGAAAAGCATGTTTTGGCCGAGTATGATGATTTTCATTAAAACTTAATTTCTATCACTTCGAATGATGCCAAATGAATAACTTACTTGAATTGGACCATTTTACACTATGTCCATTGTAGATTTGTGTCTCCGACAGTTCGTTTGGTTGCAGGGGACATTTTCAGTTTTTATGGCCAAAATGTGCTTTTCAGAGGCTGAAAAGCATGTTTTGGCAGAGTATGATAATTTTCATTAAAACTTAATTTCTATCACTTCGAATGATGCCAAATGAATAACTTACTTGAATTGGACCATTTTACACTATGTCCATTGTAGATTTGTGTCTCTGACAGTTCGTTTGGTTGCAGGGGACATATTCAGTTTTTATGGCCAAAATGTGCTTTTCAGGGGCTGAAAAGCATGTTTTGGCCGAGTTTGATAATTTTCATTAAAACTTGATTTCTATCACTTCGATTGATGCCAAATGAATAACTTACTTGAATTGGACCATTTTACACTATGTCCATTGTAGATTTGTGTCTCCGACAGTTCGTTTGGTTGCAGGGGACATTTTCAGTTTTTATGGCCAAAATGTGCTTTTCAGGGGCTGAAAAGCATGTTTTGGCCGAGTATGATAATTTTCATTAAAACTTGATTTCTATCACTTCGAATGAAGCCAAATGAATAATTTACTTGAATTGGACCATTTTACACTATGTCCATTGTAGATTTGTGTCTCTGACAGTTTGTTTGGTTGCAGGGGACATATTCAGTTTTTATGGCCAAAATGTGCTTTTCAGGGGCTGAAAAGCATGTTTTGGCAGAGTATGATAATTTTCATTAAAACTTGATTTCTATCCATTCGAATGATGCCAAATGAATAACTTACTTGAATTGGACCATTTTACACTATGTCCATTGTAGATTTGTGTCTCCGAAGTTCGTTTGGTTGCAGGGGACATATTCAGTTTTTATGGCCAAAATGTGCTTTTCAGGGGCTGAAAAGCATGTTTTGGCCGAGTATGATAATTTTCATTAAAACTTGATTTCTATCCATTCGAATGATGCCAAATGAATATCTTACTTGAATTGGACCATTTTAAACTATGTCCATTGTAGATTTGTGTCTCTGACAGTTCGTTTGGTTGCAGGGGACATATTCAGTTTTTATGGCCAAAATGTGCTTTTCAGGGGCTGAAAAGCATGTTTTGGCCGAGTATGATAATTTTCATTAAAACTTGATTTCTATCACTTCGAATGATGCCAAATGAATAACTTACTTGAATTGGACCATTTTACACTATGTCAATTGTAGATTTGTGTCTCCGACAGTTCGTTTGGTTGCAGGGGACATTTTCAGTTTTTATGGCCAAAATGTGCTTTTCAGGGGCTGAAAAGCATGTTTTGGCCGAGTATGATGATTTTCATTAAAACTTAATTTCTATCACTTCGAATGATGCCAAATGAATAACTTACTTGAATTGGACCATTTTACACTATGTCCATTGTAGATTTGTGTCTCCGACAGTTCGTTTGGTTGCAGGGGACATTTTCAGTTTTTATGGCCAAAATGTGCTTTTCAGGGGCTGAAAAGCATGTTTTGGCCGAGTTTGATAATTTTCATTAAAACTTGATTTCTATCACTTCGATTGATGCCAAATGAATAACTTACTTGAATTGGACCATTTTACACTATGTCCATTGTAGATTTGTGTCTCCGACAGTTCGTTTGGTTGCAGGGGACATTTTCAGTTTTTATGGCCAAAATGTGCTTTTCAGGGGCTGAAAAGCATGTTTTGGCCGAGTATGATAATTTTCATTAAAACTTGATTTCTATCACTTCGAATGATGCCAAATGAATAATTTACTTGAATTGGACCATTTTACACTATGTCCATTGTAGATTTGTGTCTCTGACAGTTTGTTTGGTTGCAGGGGACATATTCAGTTTTTATGGCCAAAATGTGCTTTTCAGGGGCTGAAAAGCATGTTTTGGCAGAGTATGATAATTTTCATTAAAACTTGATTTCTATGCATTCGAATGATGCCAAATGAATAACTTACTTGAATTGGACCATTTTACACTATGTCCATTGTAGATTTGTGTCTCTGACAGTTCGTTTGGTTGCAGGGGACATATTCAGTTTTTATGACCAAAATGTGCTTTTCAGAGGCTGAAAAGCATGTTTTGGCCGAGTATGATAATTTTCATTAAAACTTAATTTCTATCACTTCGAATGATGCCAAATGAATAACTTACTTGAATTGGACCATTTTACACTATGTCCATTGTAGATTTGTGTCTCCGACAGTTTGTTTGGTTGCAGGGGACATTTTCAGTTTTTATGGCCAAAATTTGCTTTTCATCCCCTGAAAAGCACATTTTGGCCGAGTTTGATAATTTTCATTAAAACTTGATTTCTATCACTTCGAATGATGCCAAATGAATAATTTACTTGAATTGGACCATTTTACACTATGTCCATTGTAGATTTGTGTCTCTGACAGTTCATTTGGTTGCAGGGGACATATTCAGTTTTTATTGCCAAAATGTGCTTTTCAGGGGCTGAAAAGCACGTTTTGGCAGAATATGATAATTTTCATTAAAACTTGATTTCTATCACTTCGAATGATGCCAAATGAATAATTTACTTGAATTGGACCATTTTACACTATGTCCATTGTAGATTTGTGTCTCTGACAGTTCATTTGGTTGCAGGGGACATATTCAGTTTTTATGGCCAAAATGTGCTTTTCAGGGGCTGAAAAGCACGTTTTGGCAGAATATGATAATTTTCATTAAAACTTGATTTCTATCCATTCGAATGATGCCAATTGAATATCTTACTTGAATTGGACCATTTTACACTATGTCCATTGTAGATTTGTGTCTCTGACAGTTCGTTTGGTTGCAGGGGACATATTCAGTTTTTATGGCCAAAATGTGCTTTCAGGGGCTGAAAAGCATGTTTTGGCCGAGTATGATGATTTTCATTAAAACTTAATTTCTATCACTTCGAATGATGCCAAATGAATAACTTACTTGAATTGGACCATTTTACACTATGTCCATTGTAGATTTGTGTCTCCGACAGTTCGTTTGGTTGCAGGGGACATTTTCAGTTTTTATGGCCAAAATGTGCTTTTCAGAGGCTGAAAAGCATGTTTTGGCAGAGTGTGATAATTTTCATTAAAACTTAATTTCTATCACTTCGAATGATGCCAAATGAATAACTTACTTGAATTGGACCATTTTACACTATGTCCATTGTAGATTTGTGTCTCTGACAGTTCGTTTGGTTGCAGGGGACATATTCAGTTTTTATGGCCAAAATGTGCTTTTCAGGGGCTGAAAAGCATGTTTTGGCCGAGTTTGATAATTTTCATTAAAACTTGATTTCTATCACTTCGATTGATGCCAAATGAATAACTTACTTGAATTGGACCATTTTACACTATGTCCATTGTAGATTTGTGTCTCCGACAGTTCGTTTGGTTGCAGGGGACATTTTCAGTTTTTATGGCCAAAATGTGCTTTTCAGGGGCTGAAAAGCATGTTTTGGCCGAGTATGATAATTTTCATTAAAACTTGATTTCTATCACTTCGAATGATGCCAAATGAATAATTTACTTGAATTGGACCATTTTACACTATGTCCATTGTAGATTTGTGTCTCTGACAGTTTGTTTGGTTGCAGGGGACATATTCAGTTTTTATGGCCAAAATGTGCTTTTCAGGGGCTGAAAAGCATGTTTTGGCAGAGTATGATAATTTTCATTAAAACTTGATTTCTATGCATTCGAATGATGCCAAATGAATAACTTACTTGAATTGGACCATTTTACACTATGTCCATTGTAGATTTGTGTCTCTGACAGTTCGTTTGGTTGCAGGGGACATATTCAGTTTTTATGACCAAAATGTGCTTTTCAGAGGCTGAAAAGCATGTTTTGGCCGAGTATGATAATTTTCATTAAAACTTAATTTCTATCACTTCGAATGATGCCAAATGAATAACTTACTTGAATTGGACCATTTTACACTATGTCCATTGTAGATTTGTGTCTCCGACAGTTTGTTTGGTTGCAGGGGACATTTTCAGTTTTTATGGCCAAAATTTGCTTTTCATCCCCTGAAAAGCACATTTTGGCCGAGTTTGATAATTTTCATTAAAACTTGATTTCTATCACTTCGAATGATGCCAAATGAATAATTTACTTGAATTGGACCATTTTACACTATGTCCATTGTAGATTTGTGTCTCTGACAGTTCATTTGGTTGCAGGGGACATATTCAGTTTTTATTGCCAAAATGTGCTTTTCAGGGGCTGAAAAGCACGTTTTGGCAGAATATGATAATTTTCATTAAAACTTGATTTCTATCACTTCGAATGATGCCAAATGAATAATTTACTTGAATTGGACCATTTTACACTATGTCCATTGTAGATTTGTGTCTCTGACAGTTCATTTGGTTGCAGGGGACATATTCAGTTTTTATGGCCAAAATGTGCTTTTCAGGGGCTGAAAAGCACGTTTTGGCAGAATATGATAATTTTCATTAAAACTTGATTTCTATCCATTCGAATGATGCCAATTGAATATCTTACTTGAATTGGACCATTTTACACTATGTCCATTGTAGATTTGTGTCTCTGACAGTTCGTTTGGTTGCAGGGGACATATTCAGTTTTTATGGCCAAAATGTGCTTTCAGGGGCTGAAAAGCATGTTTTGGCCGAGTATGATGATTTTCATTAAAACTTAATTTCTATCACTTCGAATGATGCCAAATGAATAACTTACTTGAATTGGACCATTTTACACTATGTCCATTGTAGATTTGTGTCTCCGACAGTTCGTTTGGTTGCAGGGGACATTTTCAGTTTTTATGGCCAAAATGTGCTTTTCAGAGGCTGAAAAGCATGTTTTGGCAGAGTGTGATAATTTTCATTAAAACTTAATTTCTATCACTTCGAATGATGCCAAATGAATAACTTACTTGAATTGGACCATTTTACACTATGTCCATTGTAGATTTGTGTCTCTGACAGTTCGTTTGGTTGCAGGGGACATATTCAGTTTTTATGGCCAAAATGTGCTTTTCAGGGGCTGAAAAGCATGTTTTGGCCGAGTTTGATAATTTTCATTAAAACTTGATTTCTATCACTTCGATTGATGCCAAATGAATAACTTACTTGAATTGGACCATTTTACACTATGTCCATTGTAGATTTGTGTCTCCGACAGTTCGTTTGGTTGCAGGGGACATTTTCAGTTTTTATGGCCAAAATGTGCTTTTCAGGGGCTGAAAAGCATGTTTTGGCCGAGTATGATAATTTTCATTAAAACTTGATTTCTATCACTTCGAATGATGCCAAATGAATAATTTACTTGAATTGGACCATTTTACACTATGTCCATTGTAGATTTGTGTCTCTGACAGTTTGTTTGGTTGCAGGGGACATATTCAGTTTTTATGGCCAAAATGTGCTTTTCAGGGGCTGAAAAGCACGTTTTGGCAGAATATGATAATTTTCATTAAAACTTGATTTCTATCCATTCGAATGATGCCAATTGAATATCTTACTTGAATTGGACCATTTTACACTATGTCCATTGTAGATTTGTGTCTCTGACAGTTCGTTTGGTTGCAGGGGACATATTCAGTTTTTATGGCCAAAATGTGCTTTCAGGGGCTGAAAAGCATGTTTTGGCCGAGTATGATGATTTTCATTAAAACTTAATTTCTATCACTTCGAATGATGCCAAATGAATAACTTACTTGAATTGGACCATTTTACACTATGTCCATTGTAGATTTGTGTCTCCGACAGTTCGTTTGGTTGCAGGGGACATTTTCAGTTTTTATGGCCAAAATGTGCTTTTCAGAGGCTGAAAAGCATGTTTTGGCAGAGTATGATAATTTTCATTAAAACTTAATTTCTATCACTTCGAATGATGCCAAATGAATAACTTACTTGAATTGGACCATTTTACACTATGTCCATTGTAGATTTGTGTCTCTGACAGTTCGTTTGGTTGCAGGGGACATATTCAGTTTTTATGGCCAAAATGTGCTTTTCAGGGGCTGAAAAGCATGTTTTGGCCGAGTTTGATAATTTTCATTAAAACTTGATTTCTATCCATTCGAATGATGCCAAATGAATAACTTACTTGAATTGGACCATTTTACACTATGTCCATTGTAGATTTTTGTCTCCGACAGTTCGTTTGGTTGGAGGGGACATTTTCAGTTTTTATGGCCGAAATGTGCTTTTCAGAGGCTGAAAAGCATGTTTTGGCCGAGTATGATAATTTTCATTAAAACTTGATTTCTATCACTTCGAATGATGCCAAATGAATAATTTGCTTGAATTGGACCAATTTACACTATGTCCATTGTAGATTTGTGTCTCTGACAGTTCGTTTGGTTGCAGGGGACATATTCAGTTTTTATGGCCAAAATGTGCTTTTCAGGGGCTGAAAAGCATGTTTTGGCAGAGTATGATAATTTTCATTAAAACATGATTTCTATCCATTCGAATGATGCCAAATGGATAACTTACTTGAATTGGACCATTTTACACTATGTCCATTGTAGATTTGTGTCTCCGACAGTTCGTTTGGTTGCAGGGGACATATTCAGTTTTTATGGCCAAAATGTGCTTTTCAGGGGCTGAAAAGCATGTTTTGGCCGAGTATGATAATTTTCATTAAAACTTGATTTCTATCCATTCGAATGATGCCAAATGAATATCTTACTTGAATTGGACCATTTTACACTATGTCCATTGTAGATTTGTGTCTCTGACAGTTCGTTTGGTTGCAGGGGACATATTCAGTTTTTATGGCCAAAATGTGCTTTTCAGGGGCTGAAAAGCATGTTTTGGCCGAATATGATAATTTTCATTAAAACTTAATTTCTATCACTTCGAATGATGCCAAATGAATAACTTACTTGAATTGGACCATTTTACACTATGTCCATTGTAGATTTGTGTCTCCGACAGTTTGTTTGGTTGCAGGGGACATTTTCAGTTTTTATGGCCAAAATGTGCTTTTCAGCCCCTGAAAAGCACATTTTGGCCGAGTTTGATAATTTTCATTAAAACTTGATTTCTATCACTTCGAATGATGCCAAATGAATAATTTACTTGAATTGGACCATTTTACACTATGTCCATTGTAGATTTGTGTCTCTGACAGTTCATTTGGTTGCAGGGGACATATTCAGTTTTTATTGCCAAAATGTGCTTTTCAGGGGCTGAAAAGCACGTTTTGGCAGAATATGATAATTTTCATTAAAACTTGATTTCTATCACTTCGAATGATGCCAAATGAATAATTTACTTGAATTGGACCATTTTACACTATGTCCATTGTAGATTTGTGTCTCTGACAGTTCGTTTGGTTGCAGGGGACATATTCAGTTTTTATGACCAAAATGTGCTTTTCAGAGGCTGAAAAGCATGTTTTGGCCGAGTATGATAATTTTCATTAAAACTTAATTTCTATCACTTCGAATGATGCCAAATGAATAACTTACTTGAATTGGACCATTTTACACTATGTCCATTGTAGATTTGTGTCTCCGACAGTTTGTTTGGTTGCAGGGGACATTTTCAGTTTTTATGGCCAAAATGTGCTTTTCAGCCCCTGAAAAGCACATTTTGGCCGAGTTTGATAATTTTCATTAAAACTTGATTTCTATCACTTCGAATGATGCCAAATGAATAATTTACTTGAATTGGACCATTTTACACTATGTCCATTGTAGATTTGTGTCTCTGACAGTTCATTTGGTTGCAGGGGACATATTCAGTTTTTATTGCCAAAATGTGCTTTTCAGGGGCTGAAAAGCACGTTTTGGCAGAATATGATAATTTTCATTAAAACTTGATTTCTATCACTTCGAATGATGCCAAATGAATAATTTACTTGAATTGGACCATTTTACACTATGTCCATTGTAGATTTGTGTCTCTGACAGTTCATTTGGTTGCAGGGGACATATTCAGTTTTTATGGCCAAAATGTGCTTTTCAGGGGCTGAAAAGCACGTTTTGGCAGAATATGATAATTTTCATTAAAACTTGATTTCTATCCATTCGAATGATGCCAATTGAATATCTTACTTGAATTGGACCATTTTACACTATGTCCATTGTAGATTTGTGTCTCTGACAGTTCGTTTGGTTGCAGGGGACATATTCAGTTTTTATGGCCAAAATGTGCTTTCAGGGGCTGAAAAGCATGTTTTGGCCGAGTATGATGATTTTCATTAAAACTTAATTTCTATCACTTCGAATGATGCCAAATGAATAACTTACTTGAATTGGACCATTTTACACTATGTCCATTGTAGATTTGTGTCTCCGACAGTTCGTTTGGTTGCAGGGGACATTTTCAGTTTTTATGGCCAAAATGTGCTTTTCAGAGGCTGAAAAGCATGTTTTGGCAGAGTATGATAATTTTCATTAAAACTTAATTTCTATCACTTCGAATGATGCCAAATGAATAACTTACTTGAATTGGACCATTTTACACTATGTCCATTGTAGACTTGTGTCTCTGACAGTTCGTTTGGTTGCAGGGGACATATTCAGTTTTTATGGCCAAAATGTGCTTTTCAGGGGCTGAAAAGCATGTTTTGGCCGAGTTTGATAATTTTCATTAAAACTTGATTTCTATCACTTCGATTGATGCCAAATGAATAACTTACTTGAATTGGACCATTTTACACTATGTCCATTGTAGATTTGTGTCTCCGACAGTTCGTTTGGTTGCAGGGGACATTTTCAGTTTTTATGGCCAAAATGTGCTTTTCAGGGGCTGAAAAGCATGTTTTGGCCGAGTATGATAATTTTCATTAAAACTTGATTTCTATCACTTCGAATGAAGCCAAATGAATAATTTACTTGAATTGGACCATTTTACACTATGTCCATTGTAGATTTGTGTCTCTGACAGTTTGTTTGGTTGCAGGGGACATATTCAGTTTTTATGGCCAAAATGTGCTTTTCAGGGGCTGAAAAGCATGTTTTGGCAGAGTATGATAATTTTCATTAAAACTTGATTTCTATCCATTCGAATGATGCCAAATGAATAACTTACTTGAATTGGACCATTTTACACTATGTCCATTGTAGATTTGTGTCTCCGAAGTTCGTTTGGTTGCAGGGGACATATTCAGTTTTTATGGCCAAAATGTGCTTTTCAGGGGCTGAAAAGCATGTTTTGGCCGAGTATGATAATTTTCATTAAAACTTGATTTCTATCCATTCGAATGATGCCAAATGAATATCTTACTTGAATTGGACCATTTTAAACTATGTCCATTGTAGATTTGTGTCTCTGACAGTTCGTTTGGTTGCAGGGGACATATTCAGTTTTTATGGCCAAAATGTGCTTTTCAGGGGCTGAAAAGCATGTTTTGGCCGAGTATGATAATTTTCATTAAAACTTGATTTCTATCACTTCGAATGATGCCAAATGAATAACTTACTTGAATTGGACCATTTTACACTATGTCAATTGTAGATTTGTGTCTCCGACAGTTCGTTTGGTTGCAGGGGACATTTTCAGTTTTTATGGCCAAAATGTGCTTTTCAGGGGCTGAAAAGCATGTTTTGGCCGAGTATGATGATTTTCATTAAAACTTAATTTCTATCACTTCGAATGATGCCAAATGAATAACTTACTTGAATTGGACCATTTTACACTATGTCCATTGTAGATTTGTGTCTCCGACAGTTCGTTTGGTTGCAGGGGACATTTTCAGTTTTTATGGCCAAAATGTGCTTTTCAGGGGCTGAAAAGCATGTTTTGGCCGAGTTTGATAATTTTCATTAAAACTTGATTTCTATCACTTCGATTGATGCCAAATGAATAACTTACTTGAATTGGACCATTTTACACTATGTCCATTGTAGATTTGTGTCTCCGACAGTTCGTTTGGTTGCAGGGGACATTTTCAGTTTTTATGGCCAAAATGTGCTTTTCAGGGGCTGAAAAGCATGTTTTGGCCGAGTATGATAATTTTCATTAAAACTTGATTTCTATCACTTCGAATGATGCCAAATGAATAATTTACTTGAATTGGACCATTTTACACTAGGTCCATTGTAGATTTGTGTCTCTGACAGTTTGTTTGGTTGCAGGGGACATATTCAGTTTTTATGGCCAAAATGTGCTTTTCAGGGGCTGAAAAGCATGTTTTGGCAGAGTATGATAATTTTCATTAAAACTTGATTTCTATGCATTCGAATGATGCCAAATGAATAACTTACTTGAATTGGACCATTTTACACTATGTCCATTGTAGATTTGTGTCTCTGACAGTTCGTTTGGTTGCAGGGGACATATTCAGTTTTTATGACCAAAATGTGCTTTTCAGAGGCTGAAAAGCATGTTTTGGCCGAGTATGATAATTTTCATTAAAACTTAATTTCTATCACTTCGAATGATGCCAAATGAATAACTTACTTGAATTGGACCATTTTACACTATGTCCATTGTAGATTTGTGTCTCCGACAGTTTGTTTGGTTGCAGGGGACATTTTCAGTTTTTATGGCCAAAATTTGCTTTTCATCCCCTGAAAAGCACATTTTGGCCGAGTTTGATAATTTTCATTAAAACTTGATTTCTATCACTTCGAATGATGCCAAATGAATAATTTACTTGAATTGGACCATTTTACACTATGTCCATTGTAGATTTGTGTCTCTGACAGTTCATTTGGTTGCAGGGGACATATTCAGTTTTTATTGCCAAAATGTGCTTTTCAGGGGCTGAAAAGCACGTTTTGGCAGAATATGATAATTTTCATTAAAACTTGATTTCTATCACTTCGAATGATGCCAAATGAATAATTTACTTGAATTGGACCATTTTACACTATGTCCATTGTAGATTTGTGTCTCTGACAGTTCATTTGGTTGCAGGGGACATATTCAGTTTTTATGGCCAAAATGTGCTTTTCAGGGGCTGAAAAGCACGTTTTGGCAGAATATGATAATTTTCATTAAAACTTGATTTCTATCCATTCGAATGATGCCAATTGAATATCTTACTTGAATTGGACCATTTTACACTATGTCCATTGTAGATTTGTGTCTCTGACAGTTCGTTTGGTTGCAGGGGACATATTCAGTTTTTATGGCCAAAATGTGCTTTCAGGGGCTGAAAAGCATGTTTTGGCCGAGTATGATGATTTTCATTAAAACTTAATTTCTATCACTTCGAATGATGCCAAATGAATAACTTACTTGAATTGGACCATTTTACACTATGTCCATTGTAGATTTGTGTCTCCGACAGTTCGTTTGGTTGCAGGGGACATTTTCAGTTTTTATGGCCAAAATGTGCTTTTCAGAGGCTGAAAAGCATGTTTTGGCAGAGTATGATAATTTTCATTAAAACTTAATTTCTATCACTTCGAATGATGCCAAATGAATAACTTACTTGAATTGGACCATTTTACACTATGTCCATTGTAGATTTGTGTCTCTGACAGTTCGTTTGGTTGCAGGGGACATATTCAGTTTTTATGGCCAAAATGTGCTTTTCAGGGGCTGAAAAGCATGTTTTGGCCGAGTTTGATAATTTTCATTAAAACTTGATTTCTATCACTTCGATTGATGCCAAATGAATAACTTACTTGAATTGGACCATTTTACACTATGTCCATTGTAGATTTGTGTCTCCGACAGTTCGTTTGGTTGCAGGGGACATTTTCAGTTTTTATGGCCAAAATGTGCTTTTCAGGGGCTGAAAAGCATGTTTTGGCCGAGTATGATGATTTTCATTAAAACTTAATTTCTATCACTTCGAATGATGCCAAATGAATAACTTACTTGAATTGGACCATTTTACACTATGTCCATTGTAGATTTGTGTCTCTGACAGTTTGTTTGGTTGCAGGGGACATATTCAGTTTTTATGGCCAAAATGTGCTTTTCAGGGGCTGAAAAGCATGTTTTGGCAGAGTATGATAATTTTCATTAAAACTTGATTTCTATCCATTCGAATGATGCCAAATGAATAACTTACTTGAATTGGACCATTTTACACTATGTCCATTGTAGATTTGTGTCTCCGACAGTTCGTTTGGTTGCAGGGGACATATTCAGTTTTTATGGCCAAAATGTGCTTTTCAGGGGCTGAAAAGCATGTTTTGGCCGAGTATGATAATTTTCATTAAAACCTGATTTCTATCCATTCGAATGATGCCAAATGAATATCTTACTTGAATTGGACCATTTTACACTATGTCCATTGTAGATTTGTGTCTCTGACAGTTCGTTTGGTTGCAGGGGACATATTCAGTTTTTATGGCCAAAATGTGCTTTTCAGGGGCTGAAAAGCATGTTTTGGCCGAGTATGATAATTTTCATTAAAACTTGATTTCTATCACTTCGAATGATGCCAAATGAATAACTTACTTGAATTGGACCATTTTACACTATGTCAATTGTAGATTTGTGTCTCCGACAGTTCGTTTGGTTGCAGGGGACATTTTCAGTTTTTATGGCCAAAATGTGCTTTTCAGGGGCTGAAAAGCATGTTTTGGCCGAGTATGATGAGTTTCATTAAAACTTAATTTCTATCACTTCGAATGATGCCAAATGAATAACTTACTTGAATTGGACCATTTTACACTATGTCCATTGTAGATTTGTGTCTCCGACAGTTTGTTTGGTTGCAGGGGACATTTTCAGTTTTTATGGCCAAAATGTGCTTTTCAGCCCCTGAAAAGCACATTTTGGCCGAGTTTGATAATTTTCATTAAAACTTGATTTCTATCACTTCGAATGATGCCAAATGAATAATTTACTTGAATTGGACCATTTTACACTATGTCCATTGTAGATTTGTGTCTCTGACAGTTCATTTGGTTGCAGGGGACATATTCAGTTTTTATTGCCAAAATGTGCTTTTCAGGGGCTGAAAAGCACGTTTTGGCAGAATATGATAATTTTCATTAAAACTTGATTTCTATCACTTCGAATGATGCCAAATGAATAATTTACTTGAATTGGACCATTTTACACTATGTCCATTGTAGATTTGTGTCTCTGACAGTTCATTTGGTTGCAGGGGACATATTCAGTTTTTATGGCCAAAATGTGCTTTTCAGGGGCTGAAAAGCACGTTTTGGCAGAATATGATAATTTTCATTAAAACTTGATTTCTATCCATTCGAATGATGCCAATTGAATATCTTACTTGAATTGGACCATTTTACACTATGTCCATTGTAGATTTGTGTCTCTGACAGTTCGTTTGGTTGCAGGGGACATATTCAGTTTTTATGGCCAAAATGTGCTTTCAGGGGCTGAAAAGCATGTTTTGGCCGAGTATGATGATTTTCATTAAAACTTAATTTCTATCACTTCGAATGATGCCAAATGAATAACTTACTTGAATTGGACCATTTTACACTATGTCCATTGTAGATTTGTGTCTCCGACAGTTCGTTTGGTTGCAGGGGACATTTTCAGTTTTTATGGCCAAAATGTGCTTTTCAGAGGCTGAAAAGCATGTTTTGGCAGAGTATGATAATTTTCATTAAAACTTAATTTCTATCACTTCGAATGATGCCAAATGAATAACTTACTTGAATTGGACCATTTTACACTATGTCCATTGTAGATTTGTGTCTCTGACAGTTCGTTTGGTTGCAGGGGACATATTCAGTTTTTATGGCCAAAATGTGCTTTTCAGGGGCTGAAAAGCATGTTTTGGCCGAGTTTGATAATTTTCATTAAAACTTGATTTCTATCCATTCGAATGATGCCAAATGAATAACTTACTTGAATTGGACCATTTTACACTATGTCCATTGTAGATTTTTGTCTCCGACAGTTCGTTTGGTTGGAGGGGACATTTTCAGTTTTTATGGCCGAAATGTGCTTTTCAGAGGCTGAAAAGCATGTTTTGGCCGAGTATGATAATTTTCATTAAAACTTGATTTCTATCACTTCGAATGATGCCAAATGAATAATTTGCTTGAATTGGACCAATTTACACTATGTCCATTGTAGATTTGTGTCTCTGACAGTTCGTTTGGTTGCAGGGGACATATTCAGTTTTTATGGCCAAAATGTGCTTTTCAGGGGCTGAAAAGCATGTTTTGGCAGAGTATGATAATTTTCATTAAAACTTGATTTCTATCCATTCGAATGATGCCAAATGGATAACTTACTTGAATTGGACCATTTTACACTATGTCCATTGTAGATTTGTGTCTCCGACAGTTCGTTTGGTTGCAGGGGACATATTCAGTTTTTATGGCCAAAATGTGCTTTTCAGGGGCTGAAAAGCACGTTTTGGCAGAATATGATAATTTTCATTAAAACTTGATTTCTATCACTTCGAATGATGCCAAATGAATAATTTACTTGAATTGGACCATTTTACACTATGTCCATTGTAGATTTGTGTCTCTGACAGTTCATTTGGTTGCAGGGGACATATTCAGTTTTTATGGCCAAAATGTGCTTTTCAGGGGCTGAAAAGCACGTTTTGGCAGAATATGATAATTTTCATTAAAACTTGATTTCTATCCATTCGAATGATGCCAATTGAATATCTTACTTGAATTGGACCATTTTACACTATGTCCATTGTAGATTTGTGTCTCTGACAGTTCGTTTGGTTGCAGGGGACATATTCAGTTTTTATGGCCAAAATGTGCTTTCAGGGGCTGAAAAGCATGTTTTGGCCGAGTATGATGATTTTCATTAAAACTTAATTTCTATCACTTCGAATGATGCCAAATGAATAACTTACTTGAATTGGACCATTTTACACTATGTCCATTGTAGATTTGTGTCTCCGACAGTTCGTTTGGTTGCAGGGGACATTTTCAGTTTTTATGGCCAAAATGTGCTTTTCAGAGGCTGAAAAGCATGTTTTGGCAGAGTATGATAATTTTCATTAAAACTTAATTTCTATCACTTCGAATGATGCCAAATGAATAACTTACTTGAATTGGACCATTTTACACTATGTCCATTGTAGACTTGTGTCTCTGACAGTTCGTTTGGTTGCAGGGGACATATTCAGTTTTTATGGCCAAAATGTGCTTTTCAGGGGCTGAAAAGCATGTTTTGGCCGAGTTTGATAATTTTCATTAAAACTTGATTTCTATCACTTCGATTGATGCCAAATGAATAACTTACTTGAATTGGACCATTTTACACTATGTCCATTGTAGATTTGTGTCTCCGACAGTTCGTTTGGTTGCAGGGGACATTTTCAGTTTTTATGGCCAAAATGTGCTTTTCAGGGGCTGAAAAGCATGTTTTGGCCGAGTTTGATAATTTTCATTAAAACTTGATTTCTATCACTTCGATTGATGCCAAATGAATAACTTACTTGAATTGGACCATTTTACACTATGTCCATTGTAGATTTGTGTCTCCGACAGTTCGTTTGGTTGCAGGGGACATTTTCAGTTTTTATGGCCAAAATGTGCTTTTCAGGGGCTGAAAAGCATGTTTTGGCCGAGTATGATAATTTTCATTAAAACTTGATTTCTATCACTTCGAATGATGCCAAATGAATAATTTACTTGAATTGGACCATTTTACACTAGGTCCATTGTAGATTTGTGTCTCTGACAGTTTGTTTGGTTGCAGGGGACATATTCAGTTTTTATGGCCAAAATGTGCTTTTCAGGGGCTGAAAAGCATGTTTTGGCAGAGTATGATAATTTTCATTAAAACTTGATTTCTATGCATTCGAATGATGCCAAATGAATAACTTACTTGAATTGGACCATTTTACACTATGTCCATTGTAGATTTGTGTCTCTGACAGTTCGTTTGGTTGCAGGGGACATATTCAGTTTTTATGACCAAAATGTGCTTTTCAGAGGCTGAAAAGCATGTTTTGGCCGAGTATGATAATTTTCATTAAAACTTAATTTCTATCACTTCGAATGATGCCAAATGAATAACTTACTTGAATTGGACCATTTTACACTATGTCCATTGTAGATTTGTGTCTCCGACAGTTTGTTTGGTTGCAGGGGACATTTTCAGTTTTTATGGCCAAAATGTGCTTTTCATCCCCTGAAAAGCACATTTTGGCCGAGTTTGATAATTTTCATTAAAACTTGATTTCTATCACTTCGAATGATGCCAAATGAATAATTTACTTGAATTGGACCATTTTACACTATGTCCATTGTAGATTTGTGTCTCTGACAGTTCATTTGGTTGCAGGGGACATATTCAGTTTTTATTGCCAAAATGTGCTTTTCAGGGGCTGAAAAGCACGTTTTGGCAGAATATGATAATTTTCATTAAAACTTGATTTCTATCACTTCGAATGATGCCAAATGAATAATTTACTTGAATTGGACCATTTTACACTATGTCCATTGTTGTGTCTCTGACAGTTCATTTGGTTGCAGGGGACATATTCAGTTTTTATGGCCAAAATGTGCTTTTCAGGGGCTGAAAAGCACGTTTTGGCAGAATATGATAATTTTCATTAAAACTTGATTTCTATCCATTCGAATGATGCCAATTGAATATCTTACTTGAATTGGACCATTTTACACTATGTCCATTGTAGATTTGTGTCTCTGACAGTTCGTTTGGTTGCAGGGGACATATTCAGTTTTTATGGCCAAAATGTGCTTTCAGGGGCTGAAAAGCATGTTTTGGCCGAGTATGATGATTTTCATTAAAACTTAATTTCTATCACTTCGAATGATGCCAAATGAATAACTTACTTGAATTGGACCATTTTACACTATGTCCATTGTAGATTTGTGTCTCCGACAGTTCGTTTGGTTGCAGGGGACATTTTCAGTTTTTATGGCCAAAATGTGCTTTTCAGAGGCTGAAAAGCATGTTTTGGCAGAGTATGATAATTTTCATTAAAACTTAATTTCTATCACTTCGAATGATGCCAAATGAATAACTTACTTGAATTGGACCATTTTACACTATGTCCATTGTAGATTTGTGTCTCTGACAGTTCGTTTGGTTGCAGGGGACATATTCAGTTTTTATGGCCAAAATGTGCTTTTCAGGGGCTGAAAAGCATGTTTTGGCCGAGTATGATAATTTTCATTAAAACTTGATTTCTATCACTTCGAATGATGCCAAATGAATAATTTACTTGAATTGGACCATTTTACACTATGTCCATTGTAGATTTGTGTCTCTGACAGTTTGTTTGGTTGCAGGGGACATATTCAGTTTTTATGGCCAAAATGTGCTTTTCAGGGGCTGAAAAGCATGTTTTGGCAGAGTATGATAATTTTCATTAAAACTTGATTTCTATCCATTCGAATGATGCCAAATGAATAACTTACTTGAATTGGACCATTTTACACTATGTCCATTGTAGATTTGTGTCTCCGACAGTTCGTTTGTTTGCAGGGGACATATTCAGTTTTTATGGCCAAAATGTGCTTTTCAGGGGCTGAAAAGCATGTTTTGGCCGAGTATGATAATTTTCATTAAAACCTGATTTCTATCCATTCGAATGATGCCAAATGAATATCTTACTTGAATTGGACCATTTTACACTATGTCCATTGTAGATTTGTGTCTCTGACAGTTCGTTTGGTTGCATGGGACATATTCAGTTTTTATGGCCAAAATGTGCTTTTCAGGGGCTGAAAAGCATGTTTTGGCCGAGTATGATAATTTTCATTAAAACTTGATTTCTATCACTTCGAATGATGCCAAATGAATAACTTACTTGAATTGGACCATTTTACACTATGTCAATTGTAGATTTGTGTCTCCGACAGTTCGTTTGGTTGCAGGGGACATTTTCAGTTTTTATGGCCAAAATGTGCTTTTCAGGGGCTGAAAAGCATGTTTTGGCCGAGTATGATGAGTTTCATTAAAACTTAATTTCTATCACTTCGAATGATGCCAAATGAATAACTTACTTGAATTGGACCATTTTACACTATGTCCATTGTAGATTTGTGTCTCCGACAGTTTGTTTGGTTGCAGGGGACATTTTCAGTTTTTATGGCCAAAATGTGCTTTTCAGCCCCTGAAAAGCACATTTTGGCCGAGTTTGATAATTTTCATTAAAACTTGATTTCTATCACTTCGAATGATGCCAAATGAATAATTTACTTGAATTGGACCATTTTACACTATGTCCATTGTAGATTTGTGTCTCTGACAGTTCATTTGGTTGCAGGGGACATATTCAGTTTTTATTGCCAAAATGTGCTTTTCAGGGGCTGAAAAGCACGTTTTGGCAGAATATGATAATTTTCATTAAAACTTGATTTCTATCACTTCGAATGATGCCAAATGAATAATTTACTTGAATTGGACCATTTTACACTATGTCCATTGTAGATTTGTGTCTCTGACAGTTCATTTGGTTGCAGGGGACATATTCAGTTTTTATGGCCAAAATGTGCTTTTCAGGGGCTGAAAAGCACGTTTTGGCAGAATATGATAATTTTCATTAAAACTTGATTTCTATCCATTCGAATGATGCCAATTGAATATCTTACTTGAATTGGACCAGTTTACACTATGTCCATTGTAGATTTGTGTCTCTGACAGTTCGTTTGGTTGCAGGGGACATATTCAGTTTTTATGGCCAAAATGTGCTTTCAGGGGCTGAAAAGCATGTTTTGGCCGAGTATGATGATTTTCCTTAAAACTTAATTTCTATCACTTCGAATGATGCCAAATGAATAACTTACTTGAATTGGACCATTTTACACTATGTCCATTGTAGATTTGTGTCTCCGACAGTTTGTTTGGTTGCAGGGGACATTTTCAGTTTTTATGGCCAAAATGTGCTTTTCAGAGGCTGAAAAGCATGTTTTGGCAGAGTATGATAATTTTCATTAAAACTTAATTTCTATCACTTCGAATGATGCCAAATGAATAACTTACTTGAATTGGACCATTTTACACTATGTCCATTGTAGATTTGTGTCTCTGACAGTTCGTTTGGTTGCAGGGGACATATTCAGTTTTTATGGCCAAAATGTGCTTTTCAGGGGCTGAAAAGCATGTTTTGGCCGAGTTTGATAATTTTCATTAAAACTTGATTTCTATCCATTCGAATGATGCCAAATGAATAACTTACTTGAATTGGACCATTTTACACTATGTCCATTGTAGATTTTTGTCTCCGACAGTTCGTTTGGTTGGAGGGGACATTTTCAGTTTTTATGGCCGAAATGTGCTTTTCAGAGGCTGAAAAGCATGTTTTGGCCGAGTATGATAATTTTCATTAAAACTTGATTTCTATCACTTCGAATGATGCCAAATGAATAATTTGCTTGAATTGGACCAATTTACACTATGTCCATTGTAGATTTGTGTCTCTGACAGTTCGTTTGGTTGCAGGGGACATATTCAGTTTTTATGGCCAAAATGTGCTTTTCAGGGGCTGAAAAGCATGTTTTGGCAGAGTATGATAATTTTCATTAAAACTTGATTTCTATCCATTCGAATGATGCCAAATGGATAACTTACTTGAATTGGACCATTTTACACTATGTCCATTGTAGATTTGTGTCTCCGACAGTTCGTTTGGTTGCAGGGGACATATTCAGTTTTTATGGCCAAAATGTGCTTTTCAGGGGCTGAAAAGCATGTTTTGGCCGAGTATGATAATTTTCATTAAAACTTGATTTCTATCCATTCGAATGATGCCAAATGAATATCTTACTTGAATTGGACCATTTTACACTATGTCCATTGTAGATTTGTGTCTCTGACAGTTCGTTTGGTTGCAGGGGACATATTCAGTTTTTATGGCCAAAATGTGCTTTTCAGGGGCTGAAAAGCATGTTTTGGCCGAGTATGATAATTTTCATTAAAACTTAATTTCTATCACTTCGAATGATGCCAAATGAATAACTTACTTGAATTGGACCATTTTACACTATGTCCATTGTAGATTTGTGTCTCCGACAGTTTGTTTGGTTGCAGGGGACATTTTCAGTTTTTATGGCCAAAATGTGCTTTTCAGCCCCTGAAAAGCACATTTTGGCCGAGTTTGATAATTTTCATTAAAACTTGATTTCTATCACTTCGAATGATGCCAAATGAATAATTTACTTGAATTGGACCATTTTACACTATGTCCATTGTAGATTTGTGTCTCTGACAGTTCATTTGGTTGCAGGGGACATATTCAGTTTTTATTGCCAAAATGTGCTTTTCAGGGGCTGAAAAGCACGTTTTGGCAGAATATGATAATTTTCATTAAAACTTGATTTCTATCACTTCGAATGATGCCAAATGAATAATTTACTTGAATTGGACCATTTTACACTATGTCCATTGTAGATTTGTGTCTCTGACAGTTCATTTGGTTGCAGGGGACATATTCAGTTTTTATGGCCAAAATGTGCTTTTCAGAGGCTGAAAAGCATGTTTTGGCAGAGTATGATAATTTTCATTAAAACTTAATTTCTATCACTTCGAATGATGCCAAATGAATATCTTACTTGAATTGGACCATTTTACACTATGTCCATTGTAGATTTGTGTCTCTGACAGTTTGTTTGGTTGCAGGGGACATATTCAGTTTTTATGGCCAAAATGTGCTTTTCAGGGGCTGAAAAGCATGTTTTGGCCGAGTATGATGATTTTCATTAAAACTTAATTTCTATCACTTCGAATGATGCCAAATGAATAACTTACTTGAATTGGACCATTTTACACTATGTCCATTGTAGATTTGTTTCTCCGACAGTTCGTTTGGTTGCAGGGGACATTTTCAGTTTTTATGGCCAAAATGTGCTTTTCAGAGGCTGAAAAGCATGTTTTGGCAGAGTATGATAATTTTCATTAAAACTTAATTTCTATCACTTCGAATGATGCCAAATGAATATCTTACTTGAATTGGACCATTTTACACTATGTCCATTGTAGATTTGTGTCTCTGACAGTTTGTTTGGTTGCAGGGGACATATTCAGTTTTTATGGCCAAAATGTGCTTTTCAGGGGCTGAAAAGCATGTTTTGGCAGAGTATGATAATATTCATTAAAACTTGATTTCTATCCATTCGAATGATGCCAAATGAATAACTTACTTGAATTGGACCATTTTACACTATGTCCATTGTAGATTTGTGTCTCCGACAGTTCGTTTGGTTGCAGGGGACATATTCAGTTTTTATGGCCAAAATGTGCTTTTCAGGGGCTGAAAAGCATGTTTTGGCCGAGTATGATAATTTTCATTAAAACTTGATTTCTATCACTTCGAATGATGCCAAATGAATAACTTACTTGAATTGGACCATTTTACACTATGTCAATTGTAGATTTGTGTCTCCGACAGTTCGTTTGGTTGCAGGGGACATTTTCAGTTTTTATGGCCAAAATGTGCTTTTCAGGGGCTGAAAAGCATGTTTTGGCCGAGTATGATGAGTTTCATTAAAACTTAATTTCTATCACTTCGAATGATGCCAAATGAATAACTTACTTGAATTGGACCATTTTACACTATGTCAATTGTAGATTTGTGTCTCCGACAGTTCGTTTGGTTGCAGGGGACATTTTCAGTTTTTATGGCCAAAATGTGCTTTTCAGGGGCTGAAAAGCATGTTTTGGCAGAGTATGATAATTTTCATTAAAACTTGATTTCTATCCATTCGAATGATGCCAAATGAATAACTTACTTGAATTGGACCATTTTACACTATGTCCATTGTAGATTTGTGTCTCCGAAGTTCGTTTGGTTGCAGGGGACATATTCAGTTTTTATGGCCAAAATGTGCTTTTCAGGGGCTGAAAAGCATGTTTTGGCCGAGTATGATAATTTTCATTAAAACTTGATTTCTATCCATTCGAATGATGCCAAATGAATATCTTACTTGAATTGGACCATTTTAAACTATGTCCATTGTAGATTTGTGTCTCTGACAGTTCGTTTGGTTGCAGGGGACATATTCAGTTTTTATGGCCAAAATGTGCTTTTCAGGGGCTGAAAAGCATGTTTTGGCCGAGTATGATAATTTTCATTAAAACTTGATTTCTATCACTTCGAATGATGCCAAATGAATAACTTACTTGAATTGGACCATTTTACACTATGTCAATTGTAGATTTGTGTCTCCGACAGTTCGTTTGGTTGCAGGGGACATTTTCAGTTTTTATGGCCAAAATGTGCTTTTCAGGGGCTGAAAAGCATGTTTTGGCCGAGTATGATGATTTTCATTAAAACTTAATTTCTATCACTTCGAATGATGCCAAATGAATAACTTACTTGAATTGGACCATTTTACACTATGTCCATTGTAGATTTGTGTCTCCGACAGTTCGTTTGGTTGCAGGGGACATTTTCAGTTTTTATGGCCAAAATGCGCTTTTCAGGGGCTGAAAAGCATGTTTTGGCCGAGTTTGATAATTTTCATTAAAACTTGATTTCTATCACTTCGATTGATGCCAAATGAATAACTTACTTGAATTGGACCATTTTACACTATGTCCATTGTAGATTTGTGTCTCCGACAGTTCGTTTGGTTGCAGGGGACATTTTCAGTTTTTATGGCCAAAATGTGCTTTTCAGGGGCTGAAAAGCATGTTTTGGCCGAGTATGATAATTTTCATTAAAACTTGATTTCTATCACTTCGAATGATGCCAAATGAATAATTTACTTGAATTGGACCATTTTACACTAGGTCCATTGTAGATTTGTGTCTCTGACAGTTTGTTTGGTTGCAGGGGACATATTCAGTTTTTATGGCCAAAATGTGCTTTTAATCCCCTGAAAAGCACATTTTGGCCGAGTTTGATAATTTTCATTAAAACTTGATTTCTATGCATTCGAATGATGCCAAATGAATAACTTACTTGAATTGGACCATTTTACACTATGTCCATTGTAGATTTGTGTCTCTGACAGTTCGTTTGGTTGCAGGGGACATATTCAGTTTTTATGACCAAAATGTGCTTTTCAGAGGCTGAAAAGCATGTTTTGGCCGAGTATGATAATTTTCATTAAAACTTAATTTCTATCACTTCGAATGATGCCAAATGAATAACTTACTTGAATTGGACCATTTTACACTATGTCCATTGTAGATTTGTGTCTCCGACAGTTTGTTTGGTTGCAGGGGACATTTTCAGTTTTTATGGCCAAAATTTGCTTTTCATCCCCTGAAAAGCACATTTTGGCCGAGTTTGATAATTTTCATTAAAACTTGATTTCTATCACTTCGAATGATGCCAAATGAATAATTTACTTGAATTGGACCATTTTACACTATGTCCATTGTAGATTTGTGTCTCTGACAGTTCATTTGGTTGCAGGGGACATATTCAGTTTTTATTGCCAAAATGTGCTTTTCAGGGGCTGAAAAGCACGTTTTGGCAGAATATGATAATTTTCATTAAAACTTGATTTCTATCACTTCGAATGATGCCAAATGAATAATTTACTTGAATTGGACCATTTTACACTATGTCCATTGTAGATTTGTGTCTCTGACAGTTCATTTGGTTGCAGGGGACATATTCAGTTTTTATGGCCAAAATGTGCTTTTCAGGGGCTGAAAAGCACGTTTTGGCAGAATATGATAATTTTCATTAAAACTTGATTTCTATCCATTCGAATGATGCCAATTGAATATCTTACTTGAATTGGACCATTTTACACTATGTCCATTGTAGATTTGTGTCTCTGACAGTTCGTTTGGTTGCAGGGGACATATTCAGTTTTTATGGCCAAAATGTGCTTTCAGGGGCTGAAAAGCATGTTTTGGCCGAGTATGATGATTTTCATTAAAACTTAATTTCTATCACTTCGAATGATGCCAAATGAATAACTTACTTGAATTGGACCATTTTACACTATGTCCATTGTAGATTTGTGTCTCCGACAGTTCGTTTGGTTGCAGGGTACATTTTCAGTTTTTATGGCCAAAATGTGCTTTTCAGAGGCTGAAAAGCATGTTTTGGCAGAGTATGATAATTTTCATTAAAACTTAATTTCTATCACTTCGAATGATGCCAAATGAATAACTTACTTGAATTGGACCATTTTACACTATGTCCATTGTAGATTTGTGTCTCTGACAGTTCGTTTGGTTGCAGGGGACATATTCAGTTTTTATGGCCAAAATGTGCTTTTCAGGGGCTGAAAAGCATGTTTTGGCCGAGTTTGATAATTTTCATTAAAACTTGATTTCTATCACTTCGATTGATGCCAAATGAATAACTTACTTGAATTGGACCATTTTACACTATGTCCATTGTAGATTTGTGTCTCCGACAGTTCGTTTGGTTGCAGGGGACATTTTCAGTTTTTATGGCCAAAATGTGCTTTTCAGGGGCTGAAAAGCATGTTTTGGCCGAGTATGATAATTTTCATTAAAACTTGATTTCTATCACTTCGAATGATGCCAAATGAATAATTTACTTGAATTGGACCATTTTACACTATGTCCATTGTAGATTTGTGTCTCTGACAGTTTGTTTGGTTGCAGGGGACATATTCAGTTTTTATGGCCAAAATGTGCTTTTCAGGGGCTGAAAAGCATGTTTTGGCAGAGTATGATAATTTTCATTAAAACTTGATTTCTATCCATTCGAATGATGCCAAATGAATAACTTACTTGAATTGGACCATTTTACACTATGTCCATTGTAGATTTGTGTCTCCGACAGTTCGTTTGGTTGCAGGGGACATATTCAGTTTTTATGGCCAAAATGTGCTTTTCAGGGGCTGAAAAGCATGTTTTGGCCGAGTATGATAATTTTCATTAAAACCTGATTTCTATCCATTCGAATGATGCCAAATGAATATCTTACTTGAATTGGACCATTTTACACTATGTCCATTGTAGATTTGTGTCTCTGACAGTTCGTTTGGTTGCAGGGGACATATTCAGTTTTTATGGCCAAAATGTGCTTTTCAGGGGCTGAAAAGCATGTTTTGGCCGAGTATGATAATTTTCATTAAAACTTGATTTCTATCACTTCGAATGATGCCAAATGAATAACTTACTTGAATTGGACCATTTTACACTATGTCAATTGTAGATTTGTGTCTCCGACAGTTCGTTTGGTTGCAGGGGACATTTTCAGTTTTTATGGCCAAAATGTGCTTTTCAGGGGCTGAAAAGCATGTTTTGGCCGAGTATGATGAGTTTCATTAAAACTTAATTTCTATCACTTCGAATGATGCCAAATGAATAACTTACTTGAATTGGACCATTTTACACTATGTCCATTGTAGATTTGTGTCTCCGACAGTTTGTTTGGTTGCAGGGGACATTTTCAGTTTTTATGGCCAAAATGTGCTTTTCAGCCCCTGAAAAGCACATTTTGGCCGAGTTTGATAATTTTCATTAAAACTTGATTTCTATCACTTCGAATGATGCCAAATGAATAATTTACTTGAATTGGACCATTTTACACTATGTCCATTGTAGATTTGTGTCTCTGACAGTTCATTTGGTTGCAGGGGACATATTCAGTTTTTATTGCCAAAATGTGCTTTTCAGGGGCTGAAAAGCACGTTTTGGCAGAATATGATAATTTTCATTAAAACTTGATTTCTATCACTTCGAATGATGCCAAATGAATAATTTACTTGAATTGGACCATTTTACACTATGTCCATTGTAGATTTGTGTCTCTGACAGTTCGTTTGGTTGCAGGGGACATATTCAGTTTTTATGGCCAAAATGTGCTTTCAGGGGCTGAAAAGCATGTTTTGGCCGAGTATGATGATTTTCATTAAAACTTAATTTCTATCACTTCGAATGATGCCAAATGAATAACTTACTTGAATTGGACCATTTTACACTATGTCCATTGTAGATTTGTGTCTCCGACAGTTCGTTTGGTTGCAGGGGACATTTTCAGTTTTTATGGCCAAAATGTGCTTTTCAGAGGCTGAAAAGCATGTTTTGGCAGAGTATGATAATTTTCATTAAAACTTAATTTCTATCACTTCGAATGATGCCAAATGAATAACTTACTTGAATTGGACCATTTTACACTATGTCCATTGTAGATTTGTGTCTCTGACAGTTCGTTTGGTTGCAGGGGACATATTCAGTTTTTATGGCCAAAATGTGCTTTTCAGGGGCTGAAAAGCATGTTTTGGCCGAGTTTGATAATTTTCATTAAAACTTGATTTCTATCCATTCGAATGATGCCAAATGAATAACTTACTTGAATTGGACCATTTTACACTATGTCCATTGTAGATTTTTGTCTCCGACAGTTCGTTTGGTTGGAGGGGACATTTTCAGTTTTTATGGCCGAAATGTGCTTTTCAGAGGCTGAAAAGCATGTTTTGGCCGAGTATGATAATTTTCATTAAAACTTGATTTCTATCACTTCGAATGATGCCAAATGAATAATTTGCTTGAATTGGACCAATTTACACTATGTCCATTGTAGATTTGTGTCTCTGACAGTTCGTTTGGTTGCAGGGGACATATTCAGTTTTTATGGCCAAAATGTGCTTTTCAGGGGCTGAAAAGCATGTTTTGGCAGAGTATGATAATTTTCATTAAAACTTGATTTCTATCCATTCGAATGATGCCAAATGGATAACTTACTTGAATTGGACCATTTTACACTATGTCCATTGTAGATTTGTGTCTCCGACAGTTCGTTTGGTTGCAGGGGACATATTCAGTTTTTATGGCCAAAATGTGCTTTTCAGGGGCTGAAAAGCATGTTTTGGCCGAGTATGATAATTTTCATTAAAACTTGATTTCTATCCATTCGAATGATGCCAAATGAATATCTTACTTGAATTGGACCATTTTACACTATGTCCATTGTAGATTTGTGTCTCTGACAGTTCGTTTGGTTGCAGGGGACATATTCAGTTTTTATGGCCAAAATGTGCTTTTCAGGGGCTGAAAAGCATGTTTTGGCCGAGTATGATAATTTTCATTAAAACTTAATTTCTATCACTTCGAATGATGCCAAATGAATAACTTACTTGAATTGGACCATTTTACACTATGTCCATTGTAGATTTGTGTCTCCGACAGTTTGTTTGGTTGCAGGGGACATTTTCAGTTTTTATGGCCAAAATGTGCTTTTCAGCCCCTGAAAAGCACATTTTGGCCGAGTTTGATAATTTTCATTAAAACTTGATTTCTATCACTTCGAATGATGCCAAATGAATAATTTACTTGAATTGGACCATTTTACACTATGTCCATTGTAGATTTGTGTCTCTGACAGTTCATTTGGTTGCAGGGGACATATTCAGTTTTTATTGCCAAAATGTGCTTTTCAGGGGCTGAAAAGCACGTTTTGGCAGAATATGATAATTTTCATTAAAACTTGATTTCTATCACTTCGAATGATGCCAAATGAATAATTTACTTGAATTGGACCATTTTACACTATGTCCATTGTAGATTTGTGTCTCTGACAGTTCATTTGGTTGCAGGGGACATATTCAGTTTTTATGGCCAAAATGTGCTTTTCAGAGGCTGAAAAGCATGTTTTGGCAGAGTATGATAATTTTCATTAAAACTTAATTTCTATCACTTCGAATGATGCCAAATGAATATCTTACTTGAATTGGACCATTTTACACTATGTCCATTGTAGATTTGTGTCTCTGACAGTTTGTTTGGTTGCAGGGGACATATTCAGTTTTTATGGCCAAAATGTGCTTTTCAGGGGCTGAAAAGCATGTTTTGGCCGAGTATGATGATTTTCATTAAAACTTAATTTCTATCACTTCGAATGATGCCAAATGAATAACTTACTTGAATTGGACCATTTTACACTATGTCCATTGTAGATTTGTTTCTCCGACAGTTCGTTTGGTTGCAGGGGACATTTTCAGTTTTTATGGCCAAAATGTGCTTTTCAGAGGCTGAAAAGCATGTTTTGGCAGAGTATGATAATTTTCATTAAAACTTAATTTCTATCACTTCGAATGATGCCAAATGAATATCTTACTTGAATTGGACCATTTTACACTATGTCCATTGTAGATTTGTGTCTCTGACAGTTTGTTTGGTTGCAGGGGACATATTCAGTTTTTATGGCCAAAATGTGCTTTTCAGGGGCTGAAAAGCATGTTTTGGCAGAGTATGATAATTTTCATTAAAACTTGATTTCTATCCATTCGAATGATGCCAAATGAATAACTTACTTGAATTGGACCATTTTACACTATGTCCATTGTAGATTTGTGTCTCCGACAGTTCGTTTGGTTGCAGGGGACATATTCAGTTTTTATGGCCAAAATGTGCTTTTCAGGGGCTGAAAAGCATGTTTTGGCCGAGTATGATAATTTTCATTAAAACTTGATTTCTATCACTTCGAATGATGCCAAATGAATAACTTACTTGAATTGGACCATTTTACACTATGTCAATTGTAGATTTGTGTCTCCGACAGTTCGTTTGGTTGCAGGGGACATTTTCAGTTTTTATGGCCAAAATGTGCTTTTCAGGGGCTGAAAAGCATGTTTTGGCCGAGTATGATGAGTTTCATTAAAACTTAATTTCTATCACTTCGAATGATGCCAAATGAATAACTTACTTGAATTGGACCATTTTACACTATGTCCATTGTAGATTTGTGTCTCTGACAGTTCGTTTGGTTGCAGGGGACATATTCAGTTTTTATGACCAAAATGTGCTTTTCAGAGGCTGAAAAGCATGTTTTGGCCGAGTATGATAATTTTCATTAAAACTTAATTTCTATCACTTCGAATGATGCCAAATGAATAACTTACTTGAATTGGACCATTTTACACTATGTCCATTGTAGATTTGTGTCTCCGACAGTTTGTTTGGTTGCAGGGGACATTTTCAGTTTTTATGGCCAAAATGTGCTTTTCAGCCCCTGAAAAGCACATTTTGGCCGAGTTTGATAATTTTCATTAAAACTTGATTTCTATCACTTCGAATGATGCCAAATGAATAATTTACTTGAATTGGACCATTTTACACTATGTCCATTGTAGATTTGTGTCTCTGACAGTTCATTTGGTTGCAGGGGACATATTCAGTTTTTATTGCCAAAATGTGCTTTTCAGGGGCTGAAAAGCACGTTTTGGCAGAATATGATAATTTTCATTAAAACTTGATTTCTATCACTTCGAATGATGCCAAATGAATAATTTACTTGAATTGGACCATTTTACACTATGTCCATTGTAGATTTGTGTCTCTGACAGTTCATTTGGTTGCAGGGGACATATTCAGTTTTTATGGCCAAAATGTGCTTTTCAGGGGCTGAAAAGCACGTTTTGGCAGAATATGATAATTTTCATTAAAACTTGATTTCTATCCATTCGAATGATGCCAATTGAATATCTTACTTGAATTGGACCATTTTACACTATGTCCATTGTAGATTTGTGTCTCTGACAGTTCGTTTGGTTGCAGGGGACATATTCAATTTTTATGGCCAAAATGTGCTTTCAGGGGCTGAAAAGCATGTTTTGGCCGAGTATGATGATTTTCATTAAAACTTAATTTCTATCACTTCGAATGATGCCAAATGAATAACTTACTTGAATTGGACCATTTTACACTATGTTCATTGTAGATTTGTGTCTCCGACAGTTCGTTTGGTTGCAGGGGACATTTTCAGTTTTTATGGCCAAAATGTGCTTTTCAGAGGCTGAAAAGCATGTTTTGGCAGAGTATGATAATTTTCATTAAAACTTAATTTCTATCACTTCGAATGATGCCAAATGAATAACTTACTTGAATTGGACCATTTTACACTATGTCCATTGTAGATTTGTGTCTCTGACAGTTCGTTTGGTTGCAGGGGACATATTCAGTTTTTATGGCCAAAATGTGCTTTTCAGGGGCTGAAAAGCATGTTTTGGCCGAGTTTGATAATTTTCATTAAAACTTGATTTCTATCCATTCGAATGATGCCAAATGAATAACTTACTTGAATTGGACCATTTTACACTATGTCCATTGTAGATTTTTGTCTCCGACAGTTCGTTTGGTTGGAGGGGACATTTTCAGTTTTTATGGCCGAAATGTGCTTTTCAGAGGCTGAAAAGCATGTTTTGGCCGAGTATGATAATTTTCATTAAAACTTGATTTCTATCACTTCGAATGATGCCAAATGAATAATTTGCTTGAATTGGACCATTTTACACTATGTCCATTGTAGATTTGTGTCTCTGACAGTTCGTTTGGTTGCAGGGGACATATTCAGTTTTTATGGCCAAAATGTGCTTTTCAGGGGCTGAAAAGCATGTTTTGGCAGAGTATGATAATTTTCATTAAAACTTGATTTCTATCCATTCGAATGATGCCAAATGGATAACTTACTTGAATTGGACCATTTTACACTATGTCCATTGTAGATTTGTGTCTCCGACAGTTCGTTTGGTTGCAGGGGACATATTCAGTTTTTATGGCCAAAATGTGCTTTTCAGGGGCTGAAAAGCATGTTTTGGCCGAGTATGATAATTTTCATTAAAACTTGATTTCTATCCATTCGAATGATGCCAAATGAATATCTTACTTGAATTGGACCATTTTACACTATGTCCATTGTAGATTTGTGTCTCTGACAGTTCGTTTGGTTGCAGGGGACATATTCAGTTTTTATGGCCAAAATGTGCTTTTCAGGGGCTGAAAAGCATGTTTTGGCCGAGTATGATAATTTTCATTAAAACTTAATTTCTATCACTTCGAATGATGCCAAATGAATAACTTACTTGAATTGGACCATTTTACACTATGTCCATTGTAGATTTGTGTCTCCGACAGTTTGTTTGGTTGCAGGGGACATTTTCAGTTTTTATGGCCAAAATGTGCTTTTCAGCCCCTGAAAAGCACATTTTGGCCGAGTTTGATAATTTTCATTAAAACTTGATTTCTATCACTTCGAATGATGCCAAATGAATAATTTACTTGAATTGGACCATTTTACACTATGTCCATTGTAGATTTGTGTCTCTGACAGTTCATTTGGTTGCAGGGGACATATTCAGTTTTTATTGCCAAAATGTGCTTTTCAGGGGCTGAAAAGCACGTTTTGGCAGAATATGATAATTTTCATTAAAACTTGATTTCTATCACTTCGAATGATGCCAAATGAATAATTTACTTGAATTGGACCATTTTACACTATGTCCATTGTAGATTTGTGTCTCTGACAGTTCATTTGGTTGCAGGGGACATATTCAGTTTTTATGGCCAAAATGTGCTTTTCAGAGGCTGAAAAGCATGTTTTGGCAGAGTATGATAATTTTCATTAAAACTTAATTTCTATCACTTCGAATGATGCCAAATGAATATCTTACTTGAATTGGACCATTTTACACTATGTCCATTGTAGATTTGTGTCTCTGACAGTTTGTTTGGTTGCAGGGGACATATTCAGTTTTTATGGCCAAAATGTGCTTTTCAGGGGCTGAAAAGCATGTTTTGGCCGAGTATGATGATTTTCATTAAAACTTAATTTCTATCACTTCGAATGATGCCAAATGAATAACTTACTTGAATTGGACCATTTTACACTATGTCCATTGTAGATTTGTTTCTCCGACAGTTCGTTTGGTTGCAGGGGACATTTTCAGTTTTTATGGCCAAAATGTGCTTTTCAGAGGCTGAAAAGCATGTTTTGGCAGAGTATGATAATTTTCATTAAAACTTAATTTCTATCACTTCGAATGATGCCAAATGAATATCTTACTTGAATTGGACCATTTTACACTATGTCCATTGTAGATTTGTGTCTCTGACATTTTGTTTGGTTGCAGGGGACATATTCAGTTTTTATGGCCAAAATGTGCTTTTCAGGGGCTGAAAAGCATGTTTTGGCAGAGTATGATAATTTTCATTAAAACTTGATTTCTATCCATTCGAATGATGCCAAATGAATAACTTACTTGAATTGGACCATTTTACACTATGTCCATTGTAGATTTGTGTCTCCGACAGTTCGTTTGGTTGCAGGGGACATATTCAGTTTTTATGGCCAAAATGTGCTTTTCAGGGGCTGAAAAGCATGTTTTGGCCGAGTATGATAATTTTCATTAAAACTTGATTTCTATCACTTCGAATGATGCCAAATGAATAACTTACTTGAATTGGACCATTTTACACTATGTCAATTGTAGATTTGTGTCTCCGACAGTTCGTTTGGTTGCAGGGGACATTTTCAGTTTTTATGGCCAAAATGTGCTTTTCAGGGGCTGAAAAGCATGTTTTGGCCGAGTATGATGAGTTTCATTAAAACTTAATTTCTATCACTTCGAATGATGCCAAATGAATAACTTACTTGAATTGGACCATTTTACACTATGTCCATTGTAGATTTGTGTCTCCGACAGTTCGTTTGGTTGCAGGGGACATTTTCAGTTTTTATGGCCAAAATGTGCTTTTCAGAGGCTGAAAAGCATGTTTTGGCAGAGTATGATAATTTTCATTAAAACTTAATTTCTATCACTTCGAATGATGCCAAATGAATAACTTACTTGAATTGGACCATTTTACACTATGTCCATTGTAGATTTGTGTCTCCGACAGTTCGTTTGGTTGCAGGGGACATATTCAGTTTTTATGGCCAAAATGTGCTTTTCAGGGGCTGAAAAGCATGTTTTGGCAGAGTATGATAATTTTCATTAAAACTTGATTTCTATCCATTCGAATGATGCCAAATGAATATCTTACTTGAATTGGACCATTTTACACTATGTCCATTGTAGATTTGTGTCTCTGACAGTTCGTTTGGTTGCAGGGGACATATTCAGTTTTTATGGCCAAAATGTGCTTTTCAGGGGCTGAAAAGCATGTTTTGGCCGAGTATGATAATTTTCATTAAAACTTAATTTCTATTACTTCGAATGATGCCAAATGAATAACTTACTTGAATTGGACCATTTTACACTATGTCCATTGTAGATTTGTGTCTCCGACAGTTTGTTTGGTTGCAGGGGACATTTTCAGTTTTTATGGCCAAAATGTGCTTTTCAGCCCCTGAAAAGCACATTTTGGCCGAGTTTGATAATTTTCATTAAAGCTTGATTTCTATCACTTCGAATGATGCCAAATGAATAATTTACTTGAATTGGACCATTTTACACTATGTCCATTGTAGATTTGTGTCTCTGACAGTTCATTTGGTTGCAGGGGACATATTCAGTTTTTATTGCCAAAATGTGCTTTTCAGGGGCTGAAAAGCACGTTTTGGCAGAATATGATAATTTTCATTAAAACTTGATTTCTATCACTTCGAATGATGCCAAATGAATAATTTACTTGAATTGGACCATTTTACACTATGTCCATTGTAGATTTGTGTCTCTGACAGTTCATTTGGTTGCAGGGGACATATTCAGTTTTTATGGCCAAAATGTGCTTTTCAGAGGCTGAAAAGCATGTTTTGGCAGAGTATGATAATTTTCATTAAAACTTAATTTCTATCACTTCGAATGATGCCAAATGAATAACTTACTTGAATTGGACCATTTTACACTATGTCCATTGTAGATTTGTGTCTCCGACAGTTTGTTTGGTTGCAGGGGACATTTTCAGTTTTTATGGCCAAAATGTGCTTTTCAGCCCCTGAAAAGCACATTTTGGCCGAGTTTGATAATTTTCATTAAAACTTGATTTCTATCACTTCGAATGATGCCAAATGAATAATTTACTTGAATTGGACCATTTTACACTATGTCCATTGTAGATTTGTGTCTCTGACAGTTCATTTGGTTGCAGGGGACATATTCAGTTTTTATTGCCAAAATGTGCTTTTCAGGGGCTGAAAAGCACGTTTTGGCAGAATATGATAATTTTCATTAAAACTTGATTTCTATCACTTCGAATGATGCCAAATGAATAATTTACTTGAATTGGACCATTTTACACTATGTCCATTGTAGATTTGTGTCTCTGACAGTTCATTTGGTTGCAGGGGACATATTCAGTTTTTATGGCCAAAATGTGCTTTTCAGAGGCTGAAAAGCATGTTTTAGCAGAGTATGATAATTTTCATTAAAACTTAATTTCTATCACTTCGAATGATGCCAAATGAATATCTTACTTGAATTGGACCATTTTACACTATGTCCATTGTAGATTTGTGTCTCTGACAGTTTGTTTGGTTGCAGGGGACATATTCAGTTTTTATGGCCAAAATGTGCTTTTCAGGGGCTGAAAAGCATGTTTTGGCCGAGTATGATGATTTTCATTAAAACTTAATTTCTATCACTTCGAATGATGCCAAATGAATAACTTACTTGAATTGGACCATTTTACACTATGTCCATTGTAGATTTGTTTCTCCGACAGTTCGTTTGGTTGCAGGGGACATTTTCAGTTTTTATGGCCAAAATGTGCTTTTCAGAGGCTGAAAAGCATGTTTTGGCAGAGTATGATAATTTTCATTAAAACTTAATTTCTATCACTTCGAATGATGCCAAATGAATATCTTACTTGAATTGGACCATTTTACACTATGTCCATTGTAGATTTGTGTCTCTGACATTTTGTTTGGTTGCAGGGGACATATTCAGTTTTTATGGCCAAAATGTGCTTTTCAGGGGCTGAAAAGCATGTTTTGGCAGAGTATGATAATTTTCATTAAAACTTGATTTCTATCCATTCGAATGATGCCAAATGAATAACTTACTTGAATTGGACCATTTTACACTATGTCCATTGTAGATTTGTGTCTCCGACAGTTCGTTTGGTTGCAGGGGACATATTCAGTTTTTATGGCCAAAATGTGCTTTTCAGGGGCTGAAAAGCATGTTTTGGCCGAGTATGATAATTTTCATTAAAACTTGATTTCTATCACTTCGAATGATGCCAAATGAATAACTTACTTGAATTGGACCATTTTACACTATGTCAATTGTAGATTTGTGTCTCCGACAGTTCGTTTGGTTGCAGGGGACATTTTCAGTTTTTATGGCCAAAATGTGCTTTTCAGAGGCTGAAAAGCATGTTTTGGCAGAGTATGATAATTTTCATTAAAACTTAATTTCTATCACTTCGAATGATGCCAAATGAATAACTTACTTGAATTGGACCATTTTACACTATGTCCATTGTAGATTTGTGTCTCCGACAGTTCGTTTGGTTGCAGGGGACATATTCAGTTTTTATGGCCAAAATGTGCTTTTCAGGGGCTGAAAAGCATGTTTTGGCAGAGTATGATAATTTTCATTAAAACTTGATTTCTATCCATTCGAATGATGCCAAATGAATATCTTACTTGAATTGGACCATTTTACACTATGTCCATTGTAGATTTGTGTCTCTGACAGTTCGTTTGGTTGCAGGGGACATATTCAGTTTTTATGGCCAAAATGTGCTTTTCAGGGGCTGAAAAGCATGTTTTGGCCGAGTATGATAATTTTCATTAAAACTTAATTTCTATCACTTCGAATGATGCCAAATGAATAACTTACTTGAATTGGACCATTTTACACTATGTCCATTGTAGATTTGTGTCTCCGACAGTTTGTTTGGTTGCAGGGGACATTTTCAGTTTTTATGGCCAAAATGTGCTTTTCAGCCCCTGAAAAGCACATTTTGGCCGAGTTTGATAATTTTCATTAAAGCTTGATTTCTATCACTTCGAATGATGCCAAATGAATAACTTACTTGAATTGGACCATTTTACACTATGTCCATTGTAGATTTGTGTCTCTGACAGTTCATTTGGTTGCAGGGGACATATTCAGTTTTTATTGCCAAAATGTGCTTTTCAGGGGCTGAAAAGCACGTTTTGGCAGAATATGATAATTTTCATTAAAACTTGATTTCTATCACTTCGAATGATGCCAAATGAATAATTTACTTGAATTGGACCATTTTACACTATGTCCATTGTAGATTTGTGTCTCTGACAGTTCATTTGGTTGCAGGGGACATATTCAGTTTTTATGGCCAAAATGTGCTTTTCAGAGGCTGAAAAGCATGTTTTGGCAGAGTATGATAATTTTCATTAAAACTTAATTTCTATCACTTCGAATGATGCCAAATGAATATCTTACTTGAATTGGACCATTTTACACTATGTCCATTGTAGATTTGTGTCTCTGACAGTTTGTTTGGTTGCAGGGGACATATTCAGTTTTTATGGCCAAAATGTGCTTTTCAGGGGCTGAAAAGCATGTTTTGGCCGAGTATGATGATTTTCATTAAAACTTAATTTCTATCACTTCGAATGATGCCAAATGAATAACTTACTTGAATTGGACCATTTTACACTATGTCCATTGTAGATTTGTTTCTCCGACAGTTCGTTTGGTTGCAGGGGACATTTTCAGTTTTTATGGCCAAAATGTGCTTTTCAGAGGCTGAAAAGCATGTTTTGGCAGAGTATGATAATTTTCATTAAAACTTAATTTCTATCACTTCGAATGATGCCAAATGAATATCTTACTTGAATTGGACCATTTTACACTATGTCCATTGTAGATTTGTGTCTCTGACAGTTTGTTTGGTTGCAGGGGACATATTCAGTTTTTATGGCCAAAATGTGCTTTTCAGGGGCTGAAAAGCATGTTTTGGCAGAGTATGATAATTTTCATTAAAACTTGATTTCTATCCATTCGAATGATGCCAAATGAATAACTTACTTGAATTGGACCATTTTACACTATGTCCATTGTAGATTTGTGTCTCCGACAGTTCGTTTGGTTGCAGGGGACATATTCAGTTTTTATGGCCAAAATGTGCTTTTCAGGGGCTGAAAAGCATGTTTTGGCCGAGTATGATAATTTTCATTAAAACTTGATTTCTATCACTTCGAATGATGCCAAATGAATAACTTACTTGAATTGGACCATTTTACACTATGTCAATTGTAGATTTGTGTCTCCGACAGTTCGTTTGGTTGCAGGGGACATTTTCAGTTTTTATGGCCAAAATGTGCTTTTCAGGGGCTGAAAAGCATGTTTTGGCCGAGTATGATGAGTTTCATTAAAACTTAATTTCTATCACTTCGAATGATGCCAAATGAATAACTTACTTGAATTGGACCATTTTACACTATGTCCATTGTAGATTTGTGTCTCTGACAGTTCGTTTGGTTGCAGGGGACATATTCAGTTTTTATGACCAAAATGTGCTTTTCAGAGGCTGAAAAGCATGTTTTGGCCGAGTATGATAATTTTCATTAAAACTTAATTTCTATCACTTCGAATGATGCCAAATGAATAACTTACTTGAATTGGACCATTTTACACTATGTCCATTGTAGATTTGTTTCTCCGACAGTTCGTTTGGTTGCAGGGGACATTTTCAGTTTTTATGGCCAAAATGTGCTTTTCAGAGGCTGAAAAGCATGTTTTGGCAGAGTATGATAATTTTCATTAAAACTTAATTTCTATCACTTCGAATGATGCCAAATGAATATCTTACTTGAATTGGACCATTTTACACTATGTCCATTGTAGATTTGTGTCTCTGACAGTTTGTTTGGTTGCAGGGGACATATTCAGTTTTTATGGCCAAAATGTGCTTTTCAGGGGCTGAAAAGCATGTTTTGGCAGAGTATGATAATTTTCATTAAAACTTGATTTCTATCCATTCGAATGATGCCAAATGAATAACTTACTTGAATTGGACCATTTTACACTATGTCCATTGTAGATTTGTGTCTCCGACAGTTCGTTTGGTTGCAGGGGACATATTCAGTTTTTATGGCCAAAATGTGCTTTTCAGGGGCTGAAAAGCATGTTTTGGCCGAGTATGATAATTTTCATTAAAACTTGATTTCTATCACTTCGAATGATGCCAAATGAATAACTTACTTGAATTGGACCATTTTACACTATGTCAATTGTAGATTTGTGTCTCCGACAGTTCGTTTGGTTGCAGGGGACATTTTCAGTTTTTATGGCCAAAATGTGCTTTTCAGGGGCTGAAAAGCATGTTTTGGCCGAGTATGATGAGTTTCATTAAAACTTAATTTCTATCACTTCGAATGATGCCAAATGAATAACTTACTTGAATTGGACCATTTTACACTATGTCCATTGTAGATTTGTGTCTCTGACAGTTCGTTTGGTTGCAGGGGACATATTCAGTTTTTATGACCAAAATGTGCTTTTCAGAGGCTGAAAAGCATGTTTTGGCCGAGTATGATAATTTTCATTAAAACTTAATTTCTATCACTTCGAATGATGCCAAATGAATAACTTACTTGAATTGGACCATTTTACACTATGTCCATTGTAGATTTGTGTCTCCGACAGTTTGTTTGGTTGCAGGGGACATTTTCAGTTTTTATGGCCAAAATGTGCTTTTCAGCCCCTGAAAAGCACATTTTGGCCGAGTTTGATAATTTTCATTAAAGCTTGATTTCTATCACTTCGAATGATGCCAAATGAATAACTTACTTGAATTGGACCATTTTACACTATGTCCATTGTAGATTTGTGTCTCTGACAGTTCATTTGGTTGCAGGGGACATATTCAGTTTTTATTGCCAAAATGTGCTTTTCAGGGGCTGAAAAGCACGTTTTGGCAGAATATGATAATTTTCATTAAAACTTGATTTCTATCACTTCGAATGATGCCAAATGAATAATTTACTTGAATTGGACCATTTTACACTATGTCCATTGTAGATTTGTGTCTCTGACAGTTCATTTGGTTGCAGGGGACATATTCAGTTTTTATGGCCAAAATGTGCTTTTCAGAGGCTGAAAAGCATGTTTTGGCAGAGTATGATAATTTTCATTAAAACTTAATTTCTATCACTTCGAATGATGCCAAATGAATATCTTACTTGAATTGGACCATTTTACACTATGTCCATTGTAGATTTGTGTCTCTGACAGTTTGTTTGGTTGCAGGGGACATATTCAGTTTTTATGGCCAAAATGTGCTTTTCAGGGGCTGAAAAGCATGTTTTGGCCGAGTATGATGATTTTCATTAAAACTTAATTTCTATCACTTCGAATGATGCCAAATGAATAACTTACTTGAATTGGACCATTTTACACTATGTCCATTGTAGATTTGTTTCTCCGACAGTTCGTTTGGTTGCAGGGGACATTTTCAGTTTTTATGGCCAAAATGTGCTTTTCAGAGGCTGAAAAGCATGTTTTGGCAGAGTATGATAATTTTCATTAAAACTTAATTTCTATCACTTCGAATGATGCCAAATGAATATCTTACTTGAATTGGACCATTTTACACTATGTCCATTGTAGATTTGTGTCTCTGACAGTTTGTTTGGTTGCAGGGGACATATTCAGTTTTTATGGCCAAAATGTGCTTTTCAGGGGCTGAAAAGCATGTTTTGGCAGAGTATGATAATTTTCATTAAAACTTGATTTCTATCCATTCGAATGATGCCAAATGAATAACTTACTTGAATTGGACCATTTTACACTATGTCCATTGTAGATTTGTGTCTCCGACAGTTCGTTTGGTTGCAGGGGACATATTCAGTTTTTATGGCCAAAATGTGCTTTTCAGGGGCTGAAAAGCATGTTTTGGCCGAGTATGATAATTTTCATTAAAACTTGATTTCTATCACTTCGAATGATGCCAAATGAATAACTTACTTGAATTGGACCATTTTACACTATGTCAATTGTAGATTTGTGTCTCCGACAGTTCGTTTGGTTGCAGGGGACATTTTCAGTTTTTATGGCCAAAATGTGCTTTTCAGGGGCTGAAAAGCATGTTTTGGCCGAGTATGATGAGTTTCATTAAAACTTAATTTCTATCACTTCGAATGATGCCAAATGAATAACTTACTTGAATTGGACCATTTTACACTATGTCCATTGTAGATTTGTGTCTCTGACAGTTCGTTTGGTTGCAGGGGACATATTCAGTTTTTATGACCAAAATGTGCTTTTCAGAGGCTGAAAAGCATGTTTTGGCCGAGTATGATAATTTTCATTAAAACTTAATTTCTATCACTTCGAATGATGCCAAATGAATAACTTACTTGAATTGGACCATTTTACACTATGTCCATTGTAGATTTGTGTCTCCGACAGTTTGTTTGGTTGCAGGGGACATTTTCAGTTTTTATGGCCAAAATGTGCTTTTCAGCCCCTGAAAAGCACATTTTGGCCGAGTTTGATAATTTTCATTAAAACTTGATTTCTATCACTTCGAATGATGCCAAATGAATAATTTACTTGAATTGGACCATTTTACACTATGTCCATTGTAGATTTGTGTCTCTGACAGTTCATTTGGTTGCAGGGGACATATTCAGTTTTTATTGCCAAAATGTGCTTTTCAGGGGCTGAAAAGCACGTTTTGGCAGAATATGATAATTTTCATTAAAACTTGATTTCTATCACTTCGAATGATGCCAAATGAATAATTTACTTGAATTGGACCATTTTACACTATGTCCATTGTAGATTTGTGTCTCTGACAGTTCATTTGGTTGCAGGGGACATATTCAGTTTTTATGGCCAAAATGTGCTTTTCAGGGGCTGAAAAGCACGTTTTGGCAGAATATGATAATTTTCATTAAAACTTGATTTCTATCCATTCGAATGATGCCAATTGAATATCTTACTTGAATTGGACCATTTTACACTATGTCCATTGTAGATTTGTGTCTCTGACAGTTCGTTTGGTTGCAGGGGACATATTCAATTTTTATGGCCAAAATGTGCTTTCAGGGGCTGAAAAGCATGTTTTGGCCGAGTATGATGATTTTCATTAAAACTTAATTTCTATCACTTCGAATGATGCCAAATGAATAACTTACTTGAATTGGACCATTTTACACTATGTTCATTGTAGATTTGTGTCTCCGACAGTTCGTTTGGTTGCAGGGGACATTTTCAGTTTTTATGGCCAAAATGTGCTTTTCAGAGGCTGAAAAGCATGTTTTGGCAGAGTATGATAATTTTCATTAAAACTTAATTTCTATCACTTCGAATGATGCCAAATGAATAACTTACTTGAATTGGACCATTTTACACTATGTCCATTGTAGATTTGTGTCTCTGACAGTTCGTTTGGTTGCAGGGGACATATTCAGTTTTTATGGCCAAAATGTGCTTTTCAGGGGCTGAAAAGCATGTTTTGGCCGAGTTTGATAATTTTCATTAAAACTTGATTTCTATCCATTCGAATGATGCCAAATGAATAACTTACTTGAATTGGACCATTTTACACTATGTCCATTGTAGATTTTTGTCTCCGACAGTTCGTTTGGTTGGAGGGGACATTTTCAGTTTTTATGGCCGAAATGTGCTTTTCAGAGGCTGAAAAGCATGTTTTGGCCGAGTATGATAATTTTCATTAAAACTTGATTTCTATCACTTCGAATGATGCCAAATGAATAATTTGCTTGAATTGGACCATTTTACACTATGTCCATTGTAGATTTGTGTCTCTGACAGTTCGTTTGGTTGCAGGGGACATATTCAGTTTTTATGGCCAAAATGTGCTTTTCAGGGGCTGAAAAGCATGTTTTGGCAGAGTATGATAATTTTCATTAAAACTTGATTTCTATCCATTCGAATGATGCCAAATGGATAACTTACTTGAATTGGACCATTTTACACTATGTCCATTGTAGATTTGTGTCTCCGACAGTTCGTTTGGTTGCAGGGGACATATTCAGTTTTTATGGCCAAAATGTGCTTTTCAGGGGCTGAAAAGCATGTTTTGGCCGAGTATGATAATTTTCATTAAAACTTGATTTCTATCACTTCGAATGATGCCAAATGAATAACTTACTTGAATTGGACCATTTTACACTATGTCAATTGTAGATTTGTGTCTCCGACAGTTCGTTTGGTTGCAGGGGACATTTTCAGTTTTTATGGCCAAAATGTGCTTTTCAGGGGCTGAAAAGCATGTTTTGGCCGAGTATGATGATTTTCATTAAAACTTAATTTCTATCACTTCGAATGATGCCAAATGAATAACTTACTTGAATTGGACCATTTTACACTATGTCCATTGTAGATTTGTGTCTCCGACAGTTCGTTTGGTTGCAGGGGACATTTTCAGTTTTTATGGCCAAAATGTGCTTTTCAGAGGCTGAAAAGCACATTTTGGCCGAGTTTGATAATTTTCATTAAAACTTGATTTCTATCACTTCGAATGATGCCAAATGAATAATTTACTTGAATTGGACCATTTTACACTATGTCCATTGTAGATTTGTGTCTCTGACAGTTTGTTTGGTTGCAGGGGACATATTCAGTTTTTATGGCCAAAATGTGCTTTTCAGGGGCTGAAAAGCATGTTTTGGCAGAGTATGATAATTTTCATTAAAACTTGATTTCTATCCATTCGAATGATGCCAAATGAATAACTTACTTGAATTGGACCATTTTACACTATGTCCATTGTAGATTTGTGTCTCCGACAGTTCGTTTGGTTGCAGGGGACATATTCAGTTATTATGGCCAAAATGTGCTTTTCAGGGTTTGAAAAGCATGTTTTGGCCGAGTATGATAATTTTCATTAAAACTTGATTTCTATCCATTCGAATGATGCCAAATTAATATCTTACTTGAATTGGACCATTTTACACTATGTCCATTATAGATTTGTGTCTCTGACAGTTCGTTTGGTTGCAGGGGACATATTCAGTTTTTATGGCCAAAATGTGCTTTTCAGGGGCTGAAAAGCATGTTTTGGCCGAGTATGATAATTTTCATTAAAACTTGATTTCTATCACTTCGAATGATGCCAAATGAATAACTTACTTGAATTGGACCATTTTACACTATGTCAATTGTAGATTTGTGTCTCCGACAGTTCGTTTGGTTGCAGGGGACATTTTCAGTTTTTATGGTCAAAATGTGCTTTTCAGGGGCTGAAAAGCATGTTTTGGCCGAGTATGATGATTTTCATTAAAACTTAATTTCTATCACTTCGAATGATGCCAAATGAATAACTTACTTGAATTGGACCATTTTACACTATGTCCATTGTAGATTTGTGTCTCCGACAGTTCGTTTGGTTGCAGGGGACATTTTCAGTTTTTATGGCCAAAATGTGCTTTTCAGAGGCTGAAAAGCATGTTTTGGCAGAGTATGATAATTTTCATTAAAACTTAATTTCTATCACTTCGAATGATGCCAAATGAATAATTTGCTTGAATTGGACCATTTTACACTATGTCCATTGTAGATTTGTGTCTCTGACAGTTCTTTTTGTTGCAGGGGACATATTCAGTTTTTATGGCCAAAATGTGCTTTTCAGAGGCTGAAAAGCATGTTTTGGCCGAGTATGATAATTTTCATTAAAACTTAATTTCTATCACTTCGAATGATGCCAAATGAATAACTTACTTGAATTGGACCATTTTACACTATGTCCATTGTAGATTTGTGTCTCCGACAGTTCGTTTGGTTGCAGGGGACATATTCAGTTTTTATGGCCAAAATGTGCTTTTCAGGGGCTGAAAAGCATGTTTTGGCAGAGTATGATAATTTTCATTAAAACTTAATTCCTATCACTTCGAATGATGCCAAATGAATAACTTACTTGAATTGGACCATTTTACACTATGTCCATTGTAGATTTGTGTCTCTGACAGTTCGTTTGGTTGCAGGGGACATATTCAGTTTTTATGGCCAAAATGTGCTTTTCAGGGGCTGAAAAGCATGTTTTGGCCGAGTATGATAATTTTCATTAAAACTTGATTTCTATCACTTCGAATGATGCCAAATGAATAATTTACTTGAATTGGACCATTTTACACTATGTCCATTGTAGATTTGTGTCTCTGACAGTTTGTTTGGTTGCAGGGGACATATTCAGTTTTTATGGCCAAAATGTGCTTTTCAGGGGCTGAAAAGCATGTTTTGGCAGAGTATGATAATTTTCATTAAAACTTGATTTCTATCCATTCGAATGATGCCAAATGAATAACTTACTTGAATTGGACCATTTTACACTATGTCCATTGTAGATTTGTGTCTCCGACAGTTCGTTTGGTTGCAGGGGACATATTCAGTTATTATGGCCAAAATGTGCTTTTCAGGGGCTGAAAAGCATGTTTTGGCCGAGTATGATAATTTTCATTAAAACTTGATTTCTATCCATTCGAATGATGCCAAATGAATATCTTACTTGAATTGGACCATTTTACACTATGTCCATTATAGATTTGTGTCTCTGACAGTTCGTTTGGTTGCAGGGGACATATTCAGTTTTTATGGCCAAAATGTGCTTTTCAGGGGCTGAAAAGCATGTTTTGGCCGAGTATGATAATTTTCATTAAAACTTGATTTCTATCACTTCGAATGATGCCAAATGAATAACTTACTTGAATTGGACCATTTTACACTATGTCAATTGTAGATTTGTGTCTCCGACAGTTCGTTTGGTTGCAGGGGACATTTTCAGTTTTTATGGCCAAAATGTGCTTTTCAGGGGCTGAAAAGCATGTTTTGGCCGAGTATGATGATTTTCATTAAAACTTAATTTCTATCACTTCGAATGATGCCAAATGAATAACTTACTTGAATTGGACCATTTTACACTATGTCCATTGTAGATTTGTGTCTCCGACAGTTCGTTTGGTTGCAGGGGACATTTTCAGTTTTTATGGCCAAAATGTGCTTTTCAGAGGCTGAAAAGCATGTTTTGGCAGAGTATGATAATTTTCATTAAAACTTAATTTCTATCACTTCGAATGATGCCAAATGAATAATTTGCTTGAATTGGACCATTTTACACTATGTCCATTGTAGATTTGTGTCTCTGACAGTTCTTTTTGTTGCAGGGGACATATTCAGTTTTTATGGCCAAAATGTGCTTTTCAGAGGCTGAAAAGCATGTTTTGGCCGAGTATGATAATTTTCATTAAAACTTAATTTCTATCACTTCGAATGATGCCAAATGAATAACTTACTTGAATTGGACCATTTTACACTATGTCCATTGTAGATTTGTGTCTCCGACAGTTCGTTTGGTTGCAGGGGACATATTCAGTTTTTATGGCCAAAATGTGCTTTTCAGGGGCTGAAAAGCATGTTTTGGCCGAGTATGATAATTTTCATTAAAACTTGATTTCTATCCATTCGAATGATGCCAAATGAATATCTTACTTGAATTGGACCATTTTACACTATGTCCATTGTAGATTTGTGTCTCTGACAGTTCGTTTGGTTGCAGGGGACATATTCAGTTTTTATGGCCAAAATGTGCTTTTCAGGGGCTGAAAAGCATGTTTTGGCCGAGTATGATAATTTTCATTAAAACTTGATTTCTATCACTTCGAATGATGCCAAATGAATAACTTACTTGAATTGGACCATTTTACACTATGTCAATTGTAGATTTGTGTCTCCGACAGTTCGTTTGGTTGCAGGGGACATTTTCAGTTTTTATGGCCAAAATGTGCTTTTCAGGGGCTGAAAAGCATGTTTTGGCCGAGTATGATGATTTTCATTAAAACTTAATTTCTATCACTTCGAATGATGCCAAATGAATAACTTACTTGAATTGGACCATTTTACACTATGTCCATTGTAGATTTGTGTCTCCGACAGTTCGTTTGGTTGCAGGGGACATTTTCAGTTTTTATGGCCAAAATGTGCTTTTCAGAGGCTGAAAAGCATGTTTTGGCAGAGTATGATAATTTTCATTAAAACTTAATTTCTATCACTTCGAATGATGCCAAATGAATAACTTACTTGAATTGGACCATTTTACACTATGTCCATTGTAGATTTGTGTCTCTGACAGTTTGTTTGGATGCAGGGGACATATTCAGTTTTTATGGCCAAAATGTGCTTTTCAGGGGCTGAAAAGCATGTTTTGGCCGAGTATGATAATTTTCATTAAAACTTGATTTCTATCACTTCGAATGATGCCAAATGAATAACTTACTTGAATTGGACCATTTTACACTATGTCAATTGTAGATTTGTGTCTCCGACAGTTCGTTTGGTTGCAGGGGACATTTTCAGTTTTTATGGCCAAAATGTGCTTCAGAGGCTGAAAAGCATGTTTTGGCAGAGTATGATAATTTTCATTAAAACTTGATTTCTATCACTTCGAATGATGCCAAATGAATAACTTACTTGAATTGGACCATTTTACACTATGTCCATTGTAGATTTGTGTCTCCGACAGTTCGTTTGGTTGCAGGGGACATTTTCAGTTTTTATGGCCAAAATGTGCTTTTCAGGGGCTGAAAAGCATGTTTTGGCCGAGTATGATGATTTTCATTAAAACTTGATTTCTATCACTTCGAATGATGCCAAATGAATAACTTACTTGAATTGGACCATTTTACACTATGTCCATTGTAGATTTGTGTCTCCGACACTTCGTTTGGTTGCAGGGGACATTTTCAGTTTTTATGGCCAAAATGTGCTTTTCAGAGGCTGAAAAGCATGTTTTGGCAGAGTATGATAATTTTCATTAAAACTTAATTTCTATCACTTCGAATGATGCCAAATGAATAACTTACTTGAATTGGACCATTTTACACTATGTCCATTGTAGATTTGTGTCTCTGACAGTTTGTTTGGATGCAGGGGACATATTCAGTTTTTATGGCCAAAATGTGCTTTTCAGGGGCTGAAAAGCATGTTTTGGCCGAGTATGATAATTTTCATTAAAACTTGATTTCTATCACTTCGAATGATGCCAAATGAATAACTTACTTGAATTGGACCATTTTACACTATGTCAATTGTAGATTTGTGTCTCCGACAGTTCGTTTGGTTGCAGGGGACATTTTCAGTTTTTATGGCCAAAATGTGCTTCAGAGGCTGAAAAGCATGTTTTGGCAGAGTATCATAATTTTCATTAAAACTTAATTTCTATCACTTCGAATGATGCCAAATGAATAACTTACTTGAATTGGACCATTTTACACTATGTCCATTGTAGATTTGTGTCTCTGACAGTTCGTTTGGTTGCAGTGGACATATTCAGTTTTTATGGCCAAAATGTGCTTTTCAGGGGCTGAAAAGCATGTTTTGGCCGAGTTTGATAATTTTCATTAAAACTTGATTTCTATCCATTCGAATGATGCCAAATGAATAACTTACTTGAATTGGACCATTTTACACTATGTCCATTGTAGATTTGTGTCTCCGACACTTCGTTTGGTTGGAGGGGACATTTTCAGTTTTTATGGCCGAAATGTGCTTTTCAGAGGCTGAAAAGCATGTTTTGGCCGAGTATGATAATTTTCATTAAAACTTAATTTCTATCACTTCGAATGATGCCAAATGAATAACTTACTTGAATTGGACCATTTTACACTATGTCCATTGTAGATTTGTGTCTCTGACAGTTTGTTTGGATGCAGGGGACATATTCAGTTTTTATGGCCAAAATGTGCTTTTCAGGGGCTGAAAAGCATGTTTTGGCCGAGTATGATAATTTTCATTAAAACTTGATTTCTATCACTTCGAATGATGCCAAATGAATAACTTACTTGAATTGGACCATTTTACACTATGTCAATTGTAGATTTGTGTCTCCGACAGTTCGTTTGGTTGCAGGGGACATTTTCAGTTTTTATGGCCAAAATGTGCTTTTCAGAGGCTGAAAAGCATGTTTTGGCAGAGTATGATAATTTTCATTAAAACTTAATTTCTATCACTTCGAATGATGCCAAATGAATAACTTACTTGAATTGGACCATTTTACACTATGTCCATTGTAGATTTGTGTCTCTGACAGTTCGTTTGGTTGCAGTGGACATATTCAGTTTTTATGGCCAAAATGTGCTTTTCAGGGGCTGAAAAGCATGTTTTGGCCGAGTTTGATAATTTTCATCAAAACTTGATTTCTATCCATTCGAATGATGCCAAATGAATAACTTACTTGAATTGGACCATTTTACACTATGTCCATTGTAGATTTGTGTCTCCGACAGTTCGTTTGGTTGGAGGGGACATTTTCAGTTTTTATGGCCGAAATGTGCTTTTCAGAGGCTGAAAAGCATGTTTTGGCCGAGTATGATAATTTTCATTAAAACTTGATTTCTATCACTTCGAATGATGCCAAATGAATAATTTGCTTGAATTGGACCATTTTACACTATGTCCATTGTAGATTTGTGTCTCTGACAGTTCGTTTGGTTGCAGGGGACATATTCAGTTTTTATGGCCAAAATGTGCTTTTCAGAGGCTGAAAAGCATGTTTTGGCCGAGTATGATAATTTTCATTAAAACTTAATTTCTATCACTTCGAATGATGCCAAATGAATAACTTACTTGAATTGGACCATTTTACACTATGTCCATTGTAGATTTGTGTCTCCGACAGTTTGTTTGGTTGCAGGGGACATTTTCAGTTTTTATGGCCAAAATGTGCTTTTCAGCCCCTGAAAAGCACATTTTGGCCGAGTTTGATAATTTTCATTAAAACTTGATTTCTATCACTTCGAATGATGCCAAATGAATAATTTACTTGAATTGGACCATTTTACACTATGTCCATTGTAGATTTGTGTCTCTGACAGTTCGTTTGGTTGCAGGGGACATATTCCGTTTTTATGGCCAAAATGTGCTTTTCAGGGGCTGAAAAGCATGTTTTGGCCGAGTATGATAATTTTCATTAAAACTTAATTTCTATCACTTCGAATGATGCCAAATGAATAACTTACTTGAATTGGACCATTTTACACTATGTCCATTGTAGATTTGTGTCTCTGACAGTTCGTTTGGTTGCAGGGGACATATTCAGTTTTTATGGCCAAAATGTGCTTTTCAGGGGCTGAAAAGCATGTTTTGGCCGAGTTTGATAATTTTCATTAAAACTTGATTTCTATCACTTCGATTGATGCCAAATGAATAACTTACTTGAATTGGACCATTTTACACTATGTCCATTGTAGATTTGTGTCTCCGACAGTTCGTTTGGTTGCAGGGGACATTTTCAGTTTTTATGGCCAAAATGTGCTTTTCAGGGGCTGAAAAGCATGTTTTGGCCGAGTATGATAATTTTCATTAAAACTTGATTTCTATCACTTCGATTGATGCCAAATGAATAACTTACTTGAATTGGACCATTTTACACTATGTCCATTGTAGATTTGTGTCTCCGACAGTTCGTTTGGTTGCAGGGGACATTTTCAGTTTTTATGGCCAAAATGTGCTTTTCAGGGGCTGAAAAGCATGTTTTGGCCGAGTATGATAATTTTCATTAAAACTTGATTTCTATCACTTCGAATGATGCCAAATGAATAATTTACTTGAATTGGACCATTTTACACTATGTCCATTGTAGATTTGTGTCTCTGACAGTTTGTTTGGTTGCAGGGGACATATTCAGTTTTTATGGCCAAAATGTGCTTTTCAGGGGCTGAAAAGCATGTTTTGGCAGAGTATGATAATTTTCATTAAAACTTGATTTCTATCCATTCGAATGATGCCAAATGAATAACTTACTTGAATTGGACCATTTTACACTATGTCCATTGTAGATTTGTGTCTCCGACAGTTCGTTTGGTTGCATGGGACATTTTCAGTTTTTATGGCCAAAATGTGCTTTTCAGGGGCTGAAAAGCATGTTTTGGCCGAGTATGATGATTTTCATTAAAACTTAATTTCTATCACTTCGAATGATGCCAAATGAATAACTTACTTGAATTGGACCATTTTACACTATGTCCATTGTAGATTTGTGTCTCCGACAGTTCGTTTGGTTGCAGGGGACATTTTCAGTTTTTATGGCCAAAATGTGCTTTTCAGAGGCTGAAAAGCATGTTTTGGCAGAGTATGATAATTTTCATTAAAACTTAATTTCTATCACTTCGAATGATGCCAAATGAATAACTTACTTGAATTGGACCATTTTACACTATGTCCATTGTAGATTTGTGTCTCTGACAGTTCGTTTGGTTGCAGTGGACATATTCAGTTTTTATGGCCAAAATGTGCTTTTCAGGGGCTGAAAAGCATGTTTTGGCCGAGTTTGATAATTTTCATTAAAACTTGATTTCTATCCATTCGAATGATGCCAAATGAATAACTTACTTGAATTGGACCATTTTACACTATGTCCATTGTAGATTTGTGTCTCCGACAGTTCGTTTGGTTGGAGGGGACATTTTCAGTTTTTATGGCCGAAATGTGCTTTTCAGAGGCTGAGAAGCATGTTTTGGCCGAGTATGATAATTTTCATTAAAACTTGATTTCTATCACTTCGAATGATGCCAAATGAATAATTTGCTTGAATTGGACCATTTTACACTATGTCCATTGTAGATTTGTGTCTCTGACAGTTCGTTTGGTTGCAGGGGACATATTCAGTTTTTATGGCCAAAATGTGCTTTTCAGAGGCTGAAAAGCATGTTTTGGCCGAGTATGATAATTTTCATTAAAACTTAATTTCTATCACTTCGAATGATGCCAAATGAATAACTTACTTGAATTGGACCATTTTACACTATGTCCATTGTAGATTTGTGTCTCCGACAGTTTGTTTGGTTGCAGGGGACATTTTCAGTTTTTATGGCCAAAATGTGCTTTTCAGCCCCTGAAAAGCACATTTTGGCCAAGTTTGATAATTTTCATTAAAACTTGATTTCTATCACTTCGAATGATGCCAAATGAATAATTTACTTGAATTGGACCATTTTACACTATGTCCATTGTAGATTTGTGTCTCTGACAGTTCGTTTGGTTGCAGGGGACATATTCCGTTTTTATGGCCAAAATGTGCTTTTCAGGGGCTGAAAAGCATGTTTTGGCCGAGTATGATAATTTTCATTAAAACTTGATTTCTATCACTTCGAATGATGCCAAATGAATAACTTACTTGAATTGGACCATTTTACACTATGTCCATTGTAGATTTGTGTCTCCGACAGTTCGTTTGGTTGCAGGGGACATTTTCAGTTTTTATGGCCAAAATGTGCTTTTCAGAGGCTGAAAAGCATGTTTTGGCAGAGTATGATAATTTTCATTAAAACTTAATTTCTATCACTTCGAATGATGCCAAATGAATAACTTACTTGAATTGGACCATTTTACACTATGTCCATTGTAGATTTGTGTCTCTGACAGTTCGTTTGGTTGCAGGGGACATATTCAGTTTTTATGGCCAAAATGTGCTATTCAGGGGCTGAAAAGCATGTTTTGGCCGAGTTTGATAATTTTCATTAAAACTTGATTTCTATCACTTCGATTGATGCCAAATGAATAACTTACTTGAATTGGACCATTTTACACTATGTCCATTGTAGATTTGTGTTTCCGACAGTTCGTTTGGTTGCAGGGGACATTTTCAGTTTTTATGGCCAAAATGTGCTTTTCAGGGGCTGAAAAGCATGTTTTGGCCGAGTATGATAATTTTCATTAAAACTTGATTTCTATCACTTCGAATGATGCCAAATGAATAATTTACTTGAATTGGACCATTTTACACTATGTCCATTGTAGATTTGTGTCTCTGACAGTTTGTTTGGTTGCAGGGGACATATTCAGTTTTTATGGCCAAAATGTGCTTTTCAGGGGCTGAAAAGCATGTTTTGGCAGAGTATGATAATTTTCATTAAAACTTGATTTCTATCCATTCGAATGATGCCAAATGAATAACTTACTTGAATTGGACCATTTTACACTATGTCCATTGTAGATTTGTGTCTCTGACAGTTCGTTTGGTTGCAGGGGACATATTCAGTTTTTATGGCCAAAATGTGCTTTTCAGGGGCTGAAAAGCATGTTTTGGCCGAGTTTGATAATTTTCATTAAAACTTGATTTCTATCACTTCGATTGATGCCAAATGAATAACTTACTTGAATTGGACCATTTTACACTATGTCCATTGTAGATTTGTGTCTCTGACAGTTCGTTTGGATGCAGGGGACATATTCAGTTTTTATGGCCAAAATGTGCTTTTCAGGGGCTGAAAAGCATGTTTTGGCCGAGTATGATAATTTTCATTAAAACTTGATTTCTATCACTTCGAATGATGCCAAATGAATAACTTACTTGAATTGGACCATTTTACACTATGTCAATTGTAGATTTGTGTCTCCGACAGTTCGTTTGGTTGCAGGGGACATTTTCAGTTTTTATGGCCAAAATGTGCTTTTCAGGGGCTGAAAAGCATGTTTTGGCCGAGTATGATGATTTTCATTAAAACTTAATTTCTATCACTTCGAATGATGCCAAATGAATAACTTACTTGAATTGGACCATTTTACACTATGTCCATTGTAGATTTGTGTCTCCGACAGTTCGTTTGGTTGCAGGGGACATTTTCAGTTTTTATGGCCAAAATGTGCTTTTCAGAGGCTGAAAAGCATGTTTTGGCAGAGTATGATAATTTTCATTAAAACTTAATTTCTATCACTTCGAATGATGCCAAATGAATAACTTACTTGAATTGGACCATTTTACACTATGTCCATTGTAGATTTGTGTCTCTGACAGTTCGTTTGGTTGCAGTGGACATATTCAGTTTTTATGGCCAAAATGTGCTTTTCAGGGGCTGAAAAGCATGTTTTGGCCGAGTTTGATAATTTTCATTAAAACTTGATTTCTATCACTTCGATTGATGCCAAATGAATAACTTACTTGAATTGGACCATTTTACACTATGTCCATTGTAGATTTGTGTCTCCGACAGTTCGTTTGGTTGCAGGGGACATTTTCAGTTTTTATGGCCAAAATGTGCTTTTCAGAGGCTGAAAAGCATGTTTTGGCCGAGTATGATAATTTACATTAAAACTTCATTTCTATCACTTCGAATGATGCCAAATGAATAACTTACTTGAATTGGACCATTTTACACTATGTCCATTGTAGATTTGTGTCTCTGACAGTTCGTTTGGTTGCAGGGGACATATTCAGTTTTTATGGCCAAAATGTGCTATTCAGGGGCTGAAAAGCATGTTTTGGCCGAGTTTGATAATTTTCATTAAAACTTGATTTCTATCACTTCGATTGATGCCAAATGAATAACTTACTTGAATTGGACCATTTTACACTATGTCCATTGTAGATTTGTGTCTCCGACAGTTCGTTTGGTTGCAGGGGACATTTTCAGTTTTTATGGCCAAAATGTGCTTTTCAGGGGCTGAAAAGCATGTTTTGGCCGAGTATGATAATTTTCATTAAAACTTGATTTCTATCACTTCGAATGATGCCAAATGAATAATTTACTTGAATTGGACCATTTTACACTATGTCCATTGTAGATTTGTGTCTCTGACAGTTTGTTTGGTTGCAGGGGACATATTCAGTTTTTATGGCCAAAATGTGCTTTTCAGGGGCTGAAAAGCATGTTTTGGCAGAGTATGATAATTTTCATTAAAACTTGATTTCTATCCATTCGAATGATGCCAAATGAATAACTTACTTGAATTGGACCATTTTACACTATGTCCATTGTAGATTTGTGTCTCCGACAGTTCGTTTGGTTGCAGGGGACATTTTCAGTTTTTATGGCCAAAATGTGCTTTTCAGAGGCTGAAAAGCATATTTTGGCAGAGTATGATAATTTTCATTAAAACTTAATTTCTATCACTTCGAATGATGCCAAATGAATAACTTACTTGAATTGGACCATTTTACACTATGTCCATTGTAGATTTGTGTCTCTGACAGTTCGTTTGGTTGCAGGGGACATATTCAGTTTTTATGGCCAAAATGTGCTTTTCAGGGGCTGAAAAGCATGTTTTGGCCGAGTTTGATAATTTTCATTAAAACTTGATTTCTATCACTTCGATTGATGCCAAATGAATAACTTACTTGAATTGGACCATTTTACACTATGTCCATTGTAGATTTGTGTCTCTGACAGTTCGTTTGGATGCAGGGGACATATTCAGTTTTTATGGCCAAAATGTGCTTTTCAGAGGCTGAAAAGCATGTTTTGGCCGAGTATGATAATTTTCATTAAAACTTGATTTCTATCACTTCGAATGATGCCAAATGAATAACTTACTTGAATTGGACCATTTTACACTATGTCAATTGTAGATTTGTGTCTCCGACAGTTCGTTTGGTTGCAGGGGACATTTTCAGTTTTTATGGCCAAAATGTGCTTTTCAGGGGCTGAAAAGCATGTTTTGGCCGAGTTTGATAATTTTCATTAAAACTTGATTTCTATCACTTCGAATGATGCCAAATGAATAATTTACTTGAATTGGACCATTTTACACTATGTCCATTGTAGATTTGTGTCTCTGACAGTTTGTTTGGTTGCAGGGGACATATTCAGTTTTTATGGCCAAAATGTGCTTTTCAGGGGCTGAAAAGCATGTTTTGGCAGAGTATGATAATTTTCATTAAAACTTGATTTCTATCCATTCGAATGATGCCAAATGAATAACTTACTTGAATTGGACCATTTTACACTATGTCCATTGTAGATTTGTGTCTCCAACAGTTCGTTTGGTTGCAGGGGACATTTTCAGTTTTTATGGCCAAAATGTGCTTTTCAGAGGCTGAAAAGCATGTTTTGGCAGAGTATGATAATTTTCATTAAAACTTAATTTCTATCACTTCGAATGATGCCAAATGAATAACTTACTTGAATTGGACCATTTTACACTATGTCCATTGTAGATTTGTGTCTCTGACAGTTCGTTTGGTTGCAGGGGACATATTCAGTTTTTATGGCCAAAATGTGCTTTTCAGGGGCTGAAAAGCATGTTTTGGCCGAGTTTGATAATTTTCATTAAAACTTGATTTCTATCACTTCGATTGATGCCAAATGAATAACTTACTTGAATTGGACCATTTTACACTATGTCCATTGTAGATTTGTGTCTCTGACAGTTCGTTTGGATGCAGGGGACATATTCAGTTTTTATGGCCAAAATGTGCTTTTCAGGGGCTGAAAAGCATGTTTTGGCCGAGTATGATAATTTTCATTAAAACTTGATTTCTATCACTTCGAATGATGCCAAATGAATAACTTACTTGAATTGGACCATTTTACACTATGTCAATTGTAGATTTGTGTCTCCGACAGTTCGTTTGGTTGCAGGGGACATTTTCAGTTTTTATGGCCAAAATGTGCTTTTCAGGGGCTGAAAAGCATGTTTTGGCCGAGTATGATGATTTTCATTAAAACTTAATTTCTATCACTTCGAATGATGCCAAATGAATAACTTACTTGAATTGGACCATTTTACACTATGTCCATTGTAGATTTGTGTCTCCGACAGTTCGTTTGGTTGCAGGGGACATTTTCAGTTTTTATGGCCAAAATGTGCTTTTCAGAGGCTGAAAAGCATGTTTTGGCAGAGTATGATAATTTTCATTAAAACTTAATTTCTATCACTTCGAATGATGCCAAATGAATAACTTACTTGAATTGGACCATTTTACACTATGTTCATTGTAGATTTGTGTCTCTGACAGTTCGTTTGGTTGCAGTGGACATATTCAGTTTTTATGGCCAAAATGTGCTTTTCAGGGGCTGAAAAGCATGTTTTGGCCGAGTTTGATAATTTTCATTAAAACTTGATTTCTATCACTTCGATTGATGCCAAATGAATAACTTACTTGAATTGGACCATTTTACACTATGTCCATTGTAGATTTGTGTCTCCGACAGTTCGTTTGGTTGCAGGGGACATTTTCAGTTTTTATGGCCAAAATGTGCTTTTCAGAGGCTGAAAAGCATGTTTTGGCAGAGTATGATAATTTTCATTAAAACTTGATTTCTATCCATTCGAATGATGCCAAATGAATAACTTACTTGAATTGGACCATTTTACACTATGTCCATTGTAGATTTGTGTCTCCGACAGTTCGTTTGGTTGCAGGGGACATATTCAGTTATTATGGCCAAAATGTGCTTTTCAGGGGCTGAAAAGCATGTTTTGGCCGAGTATGATAATTTTCATTAAAACTTGATTTCTATCCATTCGAATGATGCCAAATGAATATCTTACTTGAATTGGACCATTTTACACTATGTCCATTATAGATTTGTGTCTCTGACAGTTCGTTTGGTTGCAGGGGACATATTCAGTTTTTATGGCCAAAATGTGCTTTTCAGGGGCTGAAAAGCATGTTTTGGCCGAGTATGATAATTTTCATTAAAACTTGATTTCTATCACTTCGAATGATGCCAAATGAATAACTTACTTGAATTGGACCATTTTACACTATGTCAATTGTAGATTTGTGTCTCCGACAGTTCGTTTGGTTGCAGGGGACATTTTCAGTTTTTATGGCCAAAATGTGCTTTTCAGGGGCTGAAAAGCATGTTTTGGCCGAGTATGATGATTTTCATTAAAACTTAATTTCTATCACTTCGAATGATGCCAAATGAATAACTTACTTGAATTGGACCATTTTACACTATGTCCATTGTAGATTTGTGTCTCCGACAGTTCGTTTGGTTGCAGGGGACATTTTCAGTTTTTATGGCCAAAATGTGCTTTTCAGAGGCTGAAAAGCATGTTTTGGCAGAGTATGATAATTTTCATTAAAACTTAATTTCTATCACTTCGAATGATGCCAAATGAATAATTTGCTTGAATTGGACCATTTTACACTATGTCCATTGTAGATTTGTGTCTCTGACAGTTCTTTTTGTTGCAGGGGACATATTCAGTTTTTATGGCCAAAATGTGCTTTTCAGAGGCTGAAAAGCATGTTTTGGCCGAGTATGATAATTTTCATTAAAACTTAATTTCTATCACTTCGAATGATGCCAAATGAATAACTTACTTGAATTGGACCATTTTACACTATGTCCATTGTAGATTTGTGTCTCCGACAGTTCGTTTGGTTGCAGGGGACATATTCAGTTTTTATGGCCAAAATGTGCTTTTCAGGGGCTGAAAAGCATGTTTTGGCCGAGTATGATAATTTTCATTAAAACTTGATTTCTATCCATTCGAATGATGCCAAATGAATATCTTACTTGAATTGGACCATTTTACACTATGTCCATTGTAGATTTGTGTCTCTGACAGTTCGTTTGGTTGCAGGGGACATATTCAGTTTTTATGGCCAAAATGTGCTTTTCAGGGGCTGAAAAGCATGTTTTGGCCGAGTATGATAATTTTCATTAAAACTTGATTTCTATCACTTCGAATGATGCCAAATGAATAACTTACTTGAATTGGACCATTTTACACTATGTCAATTGTAGATTTGTGTCTCCGACAGTTCGTTTGGTTGCAGGGGACATTTTCAGTTTTTATGGCCAAAATGTGCTTTTCAGGGGCTGAAAAGCATGTTTTGGCCGAGTATGATGATTTTCATTAAAACTTAATTTCTATCACTTCGAATGATGCCAAATGAATAACTTACTTGAATTGGACCATTTTACACTATGTCCATTGTAGATTTGTGTCTCCGACAGTTCGTTTGGTTGCAGGGGACATTTTCAGTTTTTATGGCCAAAATGTGCTTTTCAGAGGCTGAAAAGCATGTTTTGGCAGAGTATGATAATTTTCATTAAAACTTAATTTCTATCACTTCGAATGATGCCAAATGAATAACTTACTTGAATTGGACCATTTTACACTATGTCCATTGTAGATTTGTGTCTCTGACAGTTTGTTTGGATGCAGGGGACATATTCAGTTTTTATGGCCAAAATGTGCTTTTCAGGGGCTGAAAAGCATGTTTTGGCCGAGTATGATAATTTTCATTAAAACTTGATTTCTATCACTTCGAATGATGCCAAATGAATAACTTACTTGAATTGGACCATTTTACACTATGTCAATTGTAGATTTGTGTCTCCGACAGTTCGTTTGGTTGCAGGGGACATTTTCAGTTTTTATGGCCAAAATGTGCTTCAGAGGCTGAAAAGCATGTTTTGGCAGAGTATCATAATTTTCATTAAAACTTAATTTCTATCACTTCGAATGATGCCAAATGAATAACTTACTTGAATTGGACCATTTTACACTATGTCCATTGTAGATTTGTGTCTCCGACAGTTCGTTTGGTTGCAGGGGACATTTTCAGTTTTTATGGCCAAAATGTGCTTTTCAGAGGCTGAAAAGCATGTTTTGGCAGAGTATGATAATTTTCATTAAAACTTAATTTCTATCACTTCGAATGATGCCAAATGAATAACTTACTTGAATTGGACCATTTTACACTATGTTCATTGTAGATTTGTGTCTCTGACAGTTCGTTTGGTTGCAGTGGACATATTCAGTTTTTATGGCCAAAATGTGCTTTTCAGGGGCTGAAAAGCATGTTTTGGCCGAGTTTGATAATTTTCATTAAAACTTGATTTCTATCACTTCGATTGATGCCAAATGAATAACTTACTTGAATTGGACCATTTTACACTATGTCCATTGTAGATTTGTGTCTCCGACAGTTCGTTTGGTTGCAGGGGACATTTTCAGTTTTTATGGCCAAAATGTGCTTTTCAGAGGCTGAAAAGCATGTTTTGGCAGAGTATGATAATTTTCATTAAAACTTGATTTCTATCCATTCGAATGATGCCAAATGAATAACTTACTTGAATTGGACCATTTTACACTATGTCCATTGTAGATTTGTGTCTCCGACAGTTCGTTTGGTTGCAGGGGACATATTCAGTTATTATGGCCAAAATGTGCTTTTCAGGGGCTGAAAAGCATGTTTTGGCCGAGTATGATAATTTTCATTAAAACTTGATTTCTATCCATTCGAATGATGCCAAATGAATATCTTACTTGAATTGGACCATTTTACACTATGTCCATTATAGATTTGTGTCTCTGACAGTTCGTTTGGTTGCAGGGGACATATTCAGTTTTTATGGCCAAAATGTGCTTTTCAGGGGCTGAAAAGCATGTTTTGGCCGAGTATGATAATTTTCATTAAAACTTGATTTCTATCACTTCGAATGATGCCAAATGAATAACTTACTTGAATTGGACCATTTTACACTATGTCAATTGTAGATTTGTGTCTCCGACAGTTCGTTTGGTTGCAGGGGACATTTTCAGTTTTTATGGCCAAAATGTGCTTTTCAGGGGCTGAAAAGCATGTTTTGGCCGAGTATGATGATTTTCATTAAAACTTAATTTCTATCACTTCGAATGATGCCAAATGAATAACTTACTTGAATTGGACCATTTTACACTATGTCCATTGTAGATTTGTGTCTCCGACAGTTCGTTTGGTTGCAGGGGACATTTTCAGTTTTTATGGCCAAAATGTGCTTTTCAGAGGCTGAAAAGCATGTTTTGGCAGAGTATGATAATTTTCATTAAAACTTAATTTCTATCACTTCGAATGATGCCAAATGAATAATTTGCTTGAATTGGACCATTTTACACTATGTCCATTGTAGATTTGTGTCTCTGACAGTTCTTTTTGTTGCAGGGGACATATTCAGTTTTTATGGCCAAAATGTGCTTTTCAGAGGCTGAAAAGCATGTTTTGGCCGAGTATGATAATTTTCATTAAAACTTAATTTCTATCACTTCGAATGATGCCAAATGAATAACTTACTTGAATTGGACCATTTTACACTATGTCCATTGTAGATTTGTGTCTCCGACAGTTCGTTTGGTTGCAGGGGACATATTCAGTTTTTATGGCCAAAATGTGCTTTTCAGGGGCTGAAAAGCATGTTTTGGCCGAGTATGATAATTTTCATTAAAACTTGATTTCTATCCATTCGAATGATGCCAAATGAATATCTTACTTGAATTGGACCATTTTACACTATGTCCATTGTAGATTTGTGTCTCTGACAGTTCGTTTGGTTGCAGGGGACATATTCAGTTTTTATGGCCAAAATGTGCTTTTCAGGGGCTGAAAAGCATGTTTTGGCCGAGTATGATAATTTTCATTAAAACTTGATTTCTATCACTTCGAATGATGCCAAATGAATAACTTACTTGAATTGGACCATTTTACACTATGTCAATTGTAGATTTGTGTCTCCGACAGTTCGTTTGGTTGCAGGGGACATTTTCAGTTTTTATGGCCAAAATGTGCTTTTCAGGGGCTGAAAAGCATGTTTTGGCCGAGTATGATGATTTTCATTAAAACTTAATTTCTATCACTTCGAATGATGCCAAATGAATAACTTACTTGAATTGGACCATTTTACACTATGTCCATTGTAGATTTGTGTCTCCGACAGTTCGTTTGGTTGCAGGGGACATTTTCAGTTTTTATGGCCAAAATGTGCTTTTCAGAGGCTGAAAAGCATGTTTTGGCAGAGTATGATAATTTTCATTAAAACTTAATTTCTATCACTTCGAATGATGCCAAATGAATAACTTACTTGAATTGGACCATTTTACACTATGTCCATTGTAGATTTGTGTCTCTGACAGTTTGTTTGGATGCAGGGGACATATTCAGTTTTTATGGCCAAAATGTGCTTTTCAGGGGCTGAAAAGCATGTTTTGGCCGAGTATGATAATTTTCATTAAAACTTGATTTCTATCACTTCGAATGATGCCAAATGAATAACTTACTTGAATTGGACCATTTTACACTATGTCAATTGTAGATTTGTGTCTCCGACAGTTCGTTTGGTTGCAGGGGACATTTTCAGTTTTTATGGCCAAAATGTGCTTCAGAGGCTGAAAAGCATGTTTTGGCAGAGTATCATAATTTTCATTAAAACTTAATTTCTATCACTTCGAATGATGCCAAATGAATAACTTACTTGAATTGGACCATTTTACACTATGTCCATTGTAGATTTGTGTCTCTGACAGTTCGTTTGGTTGCAGTGGACATATTCAGTTTTTATGGCCAAAATGTGCTTTTCAGGGGCTGAAAAGCATGTTTTGGCCGAGTTTGATAATTTTCATTAAAACTTGATTTCTATCCATTCGAATGATGCCAAATGAATAACTTACTTGAATTGGACCATTTTACACTATGTCCATTGTAGATTTGTGTCTCCGACAGTTCGTTTGGTTGGAGGGGACATTTTCAGTTTTTATGGCCGAAATGTGCTTTTCAGAGGCTGAAAAGCATGTTTTGGCCGAGTATGATAATTTTCATTAAAACTTAATTTCTATCACTTCGAATGATGCCAAATGAATAACTTACTTGAATTGGACCATTTTACACTATGTCCATTGTAGATTTGTGTCTCTGACAGTTTGTTTGGATGCAGGGGACATATTCAGTTTTTATGGCCAAAATGTGCTTTTCAGGGGCTGAAAAGCATGTTTTGGCCGAGTATGATAATTTTCATTAAAACTTGATTTCTATCACTTCGAATGATGCCAAATGAATAACTTACTTGAATTGGACCATTTTACACTATGTCAATTGTAGATTTGTGTCTCCGACAGTTCGTTTGGTTGCAGGGGACATTTTCAGTTTTTATGGCCAAAATGTGCTTTTCAGAGGCTGAAAAGCATGTTTTGGCAGAGTATGATAATTTTCATTAAAACTTAATTTCTATCACTTCGAATGATGCCAAATGAATAACTTACTTGAATTGGACCATTTTACACTATGTCCATTGTAGATTTGTGTCTCTGACAGTTCGTTTGGTTGCAGTGGACATATTCAGTTTTTATGGCCAAAATGTGCTTTTCAGGGGCTGAAAAGCATGTTTTGGCCGAGTTTGATAATTTTCATCAAAACTTGATTTCTATCCATTCGAATGATGCCAAATGAATAACTTACTTGAATTGGACCATTTTACACTATGTCCATTGTAGATTTGTGTCTCCGACAGTTCGTTTGGTTGGAGGGGACATTTTCAGTTTTTATGGCCGAAATGTGCTTTTCAGAGGCTGAAAAGCATGTTTTGGCCGAGTATGATAATTTTCATTAAAACTTGATTTCTATCACTTCGAATGATGCCAAATGAATAATTTGCTTGAATTGGACCATTTTACACTATGTCCATTGTAGATTTGTGTCTCTGACAGTTCGTTTGGTTGCAGGGGACATATTCAGTTTTTATGGCCAAAATGTGCTTTTCAGAGGCTGAAAAGCATGTTTTGGCCGAGTATGATAATTTTCATTAAAACTTAATTTCTATCACTTCGAATGATGCCAAATGAATAACTTACTTGAATTGGACCATTTTACACTATGTCCATTGTAGATTTGTGTCTCCGACAGTTTGTTTGGTTGCAGGGGACATTTTCAGTTTTTATGGCCAAAATGTGCTTTTCAGCCCCTGAAAAGCACATTTTGGCCGAGTTTGATAATTTTCATTAAAACTTGATTTCTATCACTTCGAATGATGCCAAATGAATAATTTACTTGAATTGGACCATTTTACACTATGTCCATTGTAGATTTGTGTCTCTGACAGTTCGTTTGGTTGCAGGGGACATATTCCGTTTTTATGGCCAAAATGTGCTTTTCAGGGGCTGAAAAGCATGTTTTGGCCGAGTATGATAATTTTCATTAAAACTTGATTTCTATCACTTCGAATGATGCCAAATGAATAACTTACTTGAATTGGACCATTTTACACTATGTCCATTGTAGATTTGTGTCTCTGACAGTTCGTTTGGTTGCAGGGGACATATTCAGTTTTTATGGCCAAAATGTGCTTTTCAGGGGCTGAAAAGCATGTTTTGGCCGAGTTTGATAATTTTCATTAAAACTTGATTTCTATCACTTCGATTGATGCCAAATGAATAACTTACTTGAATTGGACCATTTTACACTATGTCCATTGTAGATTTGTGTCTCCGACAGTTCGTTTGGTTGCAGGGGACATTTTCAGTTTTTATGGCCAAAATGTGCTTTTCAGGGGCTGAAAAGCATGTTTTGGCCGAGTATGATAATTTTCATTAAAACTTGATTTCTATCACTTCGAATGATGCCAAATGAATAATTTACTTGAATTGGACCATTTTACACTATGTCCATTGTAGATTTGTGTCTCTGACAGTTTGTTTGGTTGCAGGGGACATATTCAGTTTTTATGGCCAAAATGTGCTTTTCAGGGGCTGAAAAGCATGTTTTGGCAGAGTATGATAATTTTCATTAAAACTTGATTTCTATCCATTCGAATGATGCCAAATGAATAACTTACTTGAATTGGACCATTTTACACTATGTCCATTGTAGATTTGTGTCTCCGACAGTTCGTTTGGTTGCAGGGGACATTTTCAGTTTTTATGGCCAAAATGTGCTTTTCAGGGGCTGAAAAGCATGTTTTGGCCGAGTATGATAATTTTCATTAAAACTTGATTTCTATCACTTCGAATGATGCCAAATGAATAATTTACTTGAATTGGACCATTTTACACTATGTCCATTGTAGATTTGTGTCTCTGACAGTTTGTTTGGTTGCAGGGGACATATTCAGTTTTTATGGCCAAAATGTGCTTTTCAGGGGCTGAAAAGCATGTTTTGGCAGAGTATGATAATTTTCATTAAAACTTGATTTCTATCCATTCGAATGATGCCAAATGAATAACTTACTTGAATTGGACCATTTTACACTATGTCCATTGTAGATTTGTGTCTCCGACAGTTCGTTTGGTTGCAGGGGACATTTTCAGTTTTTATGGCCAAAATGTGCTTTTCAGGGGCTGAAAAGCATGTTTTGGCCGAGTATGATGATTTTCATTAAAACTTAATTTCTATCACTTCGAATGATGCCAAATGAATAACTTACTTGAATTGGACCATTTTACACTATGTCCATTGTAGATTTGTGTCTCCGACAGTTCGTTTGGTTGCAGGGGACATTTTCAGTTTTTATGGCCAAAATGTGCTTTTCAGAGGCTGAAAAGCATGTTTTGGCAGAGTATGATAATTTTCATTAAAACTTAATTTCTATCACTTCGAATGATGCCAAATGAATAACTTACTTGAATTGGACCATTTTACACTATGTCCATTGTAGATTTGTGTCTCTGACAGTTCGTTTGGTTGCAGTGGACATATTCAGTTTTTATGGCCAAAATGTGCTTTTCAGGGGCTGAAAAGCATGTTTTGGCCGAGTTTGATAATTTTCATTAAAACTTGATTTCTATCCATTCGAATGATGCCAAATGAATAACTTACTTGAATTGGACCATTTTACACTATGTCCATTGTAGATTTGTGTCTCCGACAGTTCGTTTGGTTGCAGGGGACATTTTCAGTTTTTATGGCCGAAATGTGCTTTTCAGAGGCTGAAAAGCATGTTTTGGCCGAGTATGATAATTTTCATTAAAACTTGATTTCTATCACTTCGAATGATGCCAAATGAATAATTTGCTTGAATTGGACCATTTTACACTATGTCCATTGTAGATTTGTGTCTCTGACAGTTCGTTTGGTTGCAGGGGACATATTCAGTTTTTATGGCCAAAATGTGCTTTTCAGAGGCTGAAAAGCATGTTTTGGCCGAGTATGATAATTTTCATTAAAACTTAATTTCTATCACTTCGAATGATGCCAAATGAATAACTTACTTGAATTGGACCATTTTACACTATGTCCATTGTAGATTTGTGTCTCCGACAGTTTGTTTGGTTGCAGGGGACATTTTCAGTTTTTATGGCCAAAATGTGCTTTTCAGCCCCTGAAAAGCACATTTTGGCCGAGTTTGATAATTTTCATTAAAACTTGATTTCTATCACTTCGAATGATGCCAAATGAATAATTTACTTGAATTGGACCATTTTACACTATGTCCATTGTAGATTTGTGTCTCTGACAGTTCGTTTGGTTGCAGGGGACATATTCCGTTTTTATGGCCAAAATGTGCTTTTCAGGGGCTGAAAAGCATGTTTTGGCCGAGTATGATAATTTTCATTAAAACTTGATTTCTATCACTTCGAATGATGCCAAATGAATAACTTACTTGAATTGGACCATTTTACACTATGTCCATTGTAGATTTGTGTCTCCGACAGTTCGTTTGGTTGCAGGGGACATTTTCAGTTTTTATGGCCAAAATGTGCTATTCAGGGGCTGAAAAGCATGTTTTGGCCGAGTTTGATAATTTTCATTAAAACTTGATTTCTATCACTTCGATTGATGCCAAATGAATAACTTACTTGAATTGGACCATTTTACACTATGTCCATTGTAGATTTGTGTCTCCGACAGTTCGTTTGGTTGCTATGTCCATTGTAGATTTGTGTCTCTGACAGTTTGTTTGGTTGCAGGGGACATATTCAGTTTTTATGGCCAAAATGTGCTTTTCAGGGGCTGAAAAGCATGTTTTGGCAGAGTATGATAATTTTCATTAAAACTTGATTTCTATCCATTCGAATGATGCCAAATGAATAACTTACTTGAATTGGACCATTTTACACTATGTCCATTGTAGATTTGTGTCTCCAACAGTTCGTTTGGTTGCAGGGGACATTTTCAGTTTTTATGGCCAAAATGTGCTTTTCAGAGGCTGAAAAGCATGTTTTGGCAGAGTATGATAATTTTCATTAAAACTTAATTTCTATCACTTCGAATGATGCCAAATGAATAACTTACTTGAATTGGACCATTTTACACTATGTCCATTGTAGATTTGTGTCTCTGACAGTTCGTTTGGTTGCAGGGGACATATTCAGTTTTTATGGCCAAAATGTGCTTTTCAGGGGCTGAAAAGCATGTTTTGGCCGAGTTTGATAATTTTCATTAAAACTTGATTTCTATCACTTCGATTGATGCCAAATGAATAACTTACTTGAATTGGACCATTTTACACTATGTCCATTGTAGATTTGTGTCTCTGACAGTTCGTTTGGATGCAGGGGACATATTCAGTTTTTATGGCCAAAATGTGCTTTTCAGGGGCTGAAAAGCATGTTTTGGCCGAGTATGATAATTTTCATTAAAACTTGATTTCTATCACTTCGAATGATGCCAAATGAATAACTTACTTGAATTGGACCATTTTACACTATGTCAATTGTAGATTTGTGTCTCCGACAGTTCGTTTGGTTGCAGGGGACATTTTCAGTTTTTATGGCCAAAATGTGCTTTTCAGGGGCTGAAAAGCATGTTTTGGCCGAGTATGATGATTTTCATTAAAACTTAATTTCTATCACTTCGAATGATGCCAAATGAATAACTTACTTGAATTGGACCATTTTACACTATGTCCATTGTAGATTTGTGTCTCCGACAGTTCGTTTGGTTGCAGGGGACATTTTCAGTTTTTATGGCCAAAATGTGCTTTTCAGAGGCTGAAAAGCATGTTTTGGCAGAGTATGATAATTTTCATTAAAACTTAATTTCTATCACTTCGAATGATGCCAAATGAATAACTTACTTGAATTGGACCATTTTACACTATGTCAATTGTAGATTTGTGTCTCCGACAGTTCGTTTGGTTGCAGGGGACATTTTCAGTTTTTATGGCCAAAATGTGCTTCAGAGGCTGAAAAGCATGTTTTGGCAGAGTATCATAATTTTCATTAAAACTTAATTTCTATCACTTCGAATGATGCCAAATGAATAACTTACTTGAATTGGACCATTTTACACTATGTCCATTGTAGATTTGTGTCTCTGACAGTTCGTTTGGTTGCAGTGGACATATTCAGTTTTTATGGCCAAAATGTGCTTTTCAGGGGCTGAAAAGCATGTTTTGGCCGAGTTTGATAATTTTCATTAAAACTTGATTTCTATCCATTCGAATGATGCCAAATGAATAACTTACTTGAATTGGACCATTTTACACTATGTCCATTGTAGATTTGTGTCTCCGACAGTTCGTTTGGTTGGAGGGGACATTTTCAGTTTTTATGGCCGAAATGTGCTTTTCAGAGGCTGAAAAGCATGTTTTGGCCGAGTATGATAATTTTCATTAAAACTTAATTTCTATCACTTCGAATGATGCCAAATGAATAACTTACTTGAATTGGACCATTTTACACTATGTCCATTGTAGATTTGTGTCTCTGACAGTTTGTTTGGATGCAGGGGACATATTCAGTTTTTATGGCCAAAATGTGCTTTTCAGGGGCTGAAAAGCATGTTTTGGCCGAGTATGATAATTTTCATTAAAACTTGATTTCTATCCATTCGAATGATGCCAAATGAATAACTTACTTGAATTGGACCATTTTACACTATGTCAATTGTAGATTTGTGTCTCCGACAGTTCGTTTGGTTGCAGGGGACATTTTCAGTTTTTATGGCCAAAATGTGCTTTTCAGAGGCTGAAAAGCATGTTTTGGCAGAGTACGATAATTTTCATTAAAACTTAATTTCTATCACTTCGAATGATGCCAAATGAATAACTTACTTGAATTGGACCATTTTACACTATGTCCATTGTAGATTTGTGTCTCTGACAGTTCGTTTGGTTGCAGTGGACATATTCAGTTTTTATGGCCAAAATGTGCTTTTCAGGGGCTGAAAAGCATGTTTTGGCCGAGTTTGATAATTTTCATCAAAACTTGATTTCTATCCATTCGAATGATGCCAAATGAATAACTTACTTGAATTGGACCATTTTACACTATGTCCATTGTAGATTTGTGTCTCCGACAGTTCGTTTGGTTGGAGGGGACATTTTCAGTTTTTATGGCCGAAATGTGCTTTTCAGAGGCTGAAAAGCATGTTTTGGCCGAGTATGATAATTTTCATTAAAACTTGATTTCTATCACTTCGAATGATGCCAAATGAATAATTTGCTTGAATTGGACCATTTTACACTATGTCCATTGTAGATTTGTGTCTCTGACAGTTCGTTTGGTTGCAGGGGACATATTCAGTTTTTATGGCCAAAATGTGCTTTTCAGAGGCTGAAAAGCATGTTTTGGCCGAGTATGATAATTTTCATTAAAACTTAATTTCTATCACTTCGAATGATGCCAAATGAATAAATTACTTGAATTGGACCATTTTACACTATGTCCATTGTAGATTTGTGTCTCCGACAGTTTGTTTGGTTGCAGGGGACATTTTCAGTTTTTATGGCCAAAATAAGCTTTTCAGCCCCTGAAAAGCACATTTTGGCCGAGTTTGATAATTTTCATTAAAACTTGATTTCTATCACTTCGAATGATGCCAAATGAATAATTTACTTGAATTGGACCATTTTACACTATGTCCATTGTAGATTTGTGTCTCTGACAGTTCGTTTGGTTGCAGGGGACATATTCCGTTTTTATGGCCAAAATGTGCTTTTCAGGGGCTGAAAAGCATGTTTTGGCCGAGTATGATAATTTTCATTAAAACTTGATTTCTATCACTTCGAATGATGCCAAATGAATAACTTACTTGAATTGGACCATTTTACACTATGTCCATTGTAGATTTGTGTCTCTGACAGTTCGTTTGGTTGCAGGGGACATATTCAGTTTTTATGGCCAAAATGTGCTTTTCAGGGGCTGAAAAGCATGTTTTGGCCGAGTATGATAATTTTCATTAAAACTTGATTTCTATCACTTCGAATGATGCCAAATGAATAATTTACTTGAATTGGACCATTTTACACTATGTCCATTGTAGATTTGTGTCTCTGACAGTTTGTTTGGTTGCAGGGGACATATTCAGTTTTTATGGCCAAAATGTGCTTTTCAGCCCCTGAAAAGCACATTTTGGCCGAGTTTGATAATTTTCATTAAAACTTAATTTCTATCACTTCGAATGATGCCAAATGAATAACTTACTTGAATTGGACCATTTTACACTATGTCCATTGTAGATTTGTGTCTCCGACAGTTCGTTTGGTTGGCGGGGACATTTTCAGTTTTTATGGCCAAAATGTGCTTTTCAGCCCCTGAAAAGCACATTTTGGCCGAGTTTGATAATTTTCATTAAAACTTAATTTCTATCACTTCGAATGATGCCAAATGAATAACTTACTTGAATTGGACCATTTTACACTATGTCCATTGTAGATTTGTGTCTCCGACAGTTCGTTTGGTTGCAGGGGACATTTTCAGTTTTTATGGCCAAAATGTGCTTTTCAGAGGCTGAAAAGCATGTTTTGGCAGAGTATGATAATTTTCATTAAAACTTGATTTCTATCACTTCGAATGATGCCAAATGAATAATTTGCTTGAATTGGACCATTTTACACTATGTCCATTGTAGATTTGTGTCTCTGACAGTTCGTTTGGTTGCAGGGGACATATTCAGTTTTTATGGCCAAAATGTGCTTTTCAGAGGCTGAAAAGCATGTTTTGGCCGAGTATGATAATTTTCATTAAAACTTAATTTCTATCACTTCGAATGATGCCAAATGAATAACTTACTTGAATTGGACCATTTTACACTATGTCCATTGTAGATTTGTGTCTCCGACAGTTTGTTTGGTTGCAGGGGACATTTTCAGTTTTTATGGCCAAAATGTGCTTTTCAGCCCCTGAAAAGCACATTTTGGCCGAGTTTGATAATTTTCATTAAAACTTGATTTCTATCACTTCGAATGATGCCAAATGAATAATTTACTTGAATTGGACCATTTTACACTATGTCCATTGTAGATTTGTGTCTCTGACAGTTCGTTTGGTTGCAGGGGACATATTCCGTTTTTATGGCCAAAATGTGCTTTTCAGGGGCTGAAAAGCATGTTTTGGCCGAGTATGATAATTTTCATTAAAACTTGATTTCTATCACTTCGAATGATGCCAAATGAATAACTTACTTGAATTGGACCATTTTACACTATGTCCATTGTAGATTTGTGTCTCCGACAGTTCGTTTGGTTGCAGGGGACATTTTCAGTTTTTATGGCCAAAATGTGCTTTTCAGAGGCTGAAAAGCATGTTTTGGCAGAGTATGATAATTTTCATTAAAACTTAATTTCTATCACTTCGAATGATGCCAAATGAATAACTTACTTGAATTGGACCATTTTACACTATGTCCATTGTAGATTTGTGTCTCTGACAGTTCGTTTGGTTGCAGGGGACATATTCAGTTTTTATGGCCAAAATGTGCTATTCAGGGGCTGAAAAGCATGTTTTGGCCGAGTTTGATAATTTTCATTAAAACTTGATTTCTATCACTTCGATTGATGCCAAATGAATAACTTACTTGAATTGGACCATTTTACACTATGTCCATTGTAGATTTGTGTCTCCGACAGTTCGTTTGGTTGCAGGGGACATTTTCAGTTTTTATGGCCAAAATGTGCTTTTCAGGGGCTGAAAAGCATGTTTTGGCCGAGTATGATAATTTTCATTAAAACTTGATTTCTATCACTTCGAATGATGCCAAATGAATAATTTACTTGAATTGGACCATTTTACACTATGTCCATTGTAGATTTGTGTCTCTGACAGTTTGTTTGGTTGCAGGGGACATATTCAGTTTTTATGGCCAAAATGTGCTTTTCAGGGGCTGAAAAGCATGTTTTGGCAGAGTATGATAATTTTCATTAAAACTTGATTTCTATCCATTCGAATGATGCCAAATGAATAACTTACTTGAATTGGACCATTTTACACTATGTCCATTGTAGATTTGTGTCTCCAACAGTTCGTTTGGTTGCAGGGGACATTTTCAGTTTTTATGGCCAAAATGTGCTTTTCAGAGGCTGAAAAGCATGTTTTGGCAGAGTATGATAATTTTCATTAAAACTTAATTTCTATCACTTCGAATGATGCCAAATGAATAACTTACTTGAATTGGACCATTTTACACTATGTCCATTGTAGATTTGTGTCTCTGACAGTTCGTTTGGTTGCAGGGGACATATTCAGTTTTTATGGCCAAAATGTGCTTTTCAGGGGCTGAAAAGCATGTTTTGGCCGAGTTTGATAATTTTCATTAAAACTTGATTTCTATCACTTCGATTGATGCCAAATGAATAACTTACTTGAATTGGACCATTTTACACTATGTCCATTGTAGATTTGTGTCTCTGACAGTTCGTTTGGATGCAGGGGACATATTCAGTTTTTATGGCCAAAATGTGCTTTTCAGGGGCTGAAAAGCATGTTTTGGCCGAGTATGATAATTTTCATTAAAACTTGATTTCTATCACTTCGAATGATGCCAAATGAATAACTTACTTGAATTGGACCATTTTACACTATGTCAATTGTAGATTTGTGTCTCCGACAGTTCGTTTGGTTGCAGGGGACATTTTCAGTTTTTATGGCCAAAATGTGCTTTTCAGGGGCTGAAAAGCATGTTTTGGCCGAGTATGATGATTTTCATTAAAACTTAATTTCTATCACTTCGAATGATGCCAAATGAATAACTTACTTGAATTGGACCATTTTACACTATGTCCATTGTAGATTTGTGTCTCCGACAGTTCGTTTGGTTGCAGGGGACATTTTCAGTTTTTATGGCCAAAATGTGCTTTTCAGAGGCTGAAAAGCATGTTTTGGCAGAGTATGATAATTTTCATTAAAACTTAATTTCTATCACTTCGAATGATGCCAAATGAATAACTTACTTGAATTGGACCATTTTACACTATGTCCATTGTAGATTTGTGTCTCTGACAGTTCGTTTGGTTGCAGTGGACATATTCAGTTTTTATGGCCAAAATGTGCTTTTCAGGGGCTGAAAAGCATGTTTTGGCCGAGTTTGATAATTTTCATTAAAACTTGATTTCTATCACTTCGATTGATGCCAAATGAATAACTTACTTGAATTGGACCATTTTACACTATGTCCATTGTAGATTTGTGTCTCCGACAGTTCGTTTGGTTGCAGGGGACATTTTCAGTTTTTATGGCCAAAATGTGCTTTTCAGAGGCTGAAAAGCATGTTTTGGCCGAGTATGATAATTTACATTAAAACTTAATTTCTATCACTTCGAATGATGCCAAATGAATAACTTACTTGAATTGGACCATTTTACACTATGTCCATTGTAGATTTGTGTCTCTGACAGTTCGTTTGGTTGCAGGGGACATATTCAGTTTTTATGGCCAAAATGTGCTATTCAGGGGCTGAAAAGCATGTTTTGGCCGAGTTTGATAATTTTCATTAAAACTTGATTTCTATCACTTCGATTGATGCCAAATGAATAACTTACTTGAATTGGACCATTTTACACTATGTCCATTGTAGATTTGTGTCTCCGACAGTTCGTTTGGTTGCAGGGGACATTTTCAGTTTTTATGGCCAAAATGTGCTTTTCAGGGGCTGAAAAGCATGTTTTGGCCGAGTATGATAATTTTCATTAAAACTTGATTTCTATCACTTCGAATGATGCCAAATGAATAATTTACTTGAATTGGACCATTTTACACTATGTCCATTGTAGATTTGTGTCTCTGACAGTTTGTTTGGTTGCAGGGGACATATTCAGTTTTTATGGCCAAAATGTGCTTTTCAGGGGCTGAAAAGCATGTTTTGGCAGAGTATGATAATTTTCATTAAAACTTGATTTCTATCCATTCGAATGATGCCAAATGAATAACTTACTTGAATTGGACCATTTTACACTATGTCCATTGTAGATTTGTGTCTCCGACAGTTCGTTTGGTTGCAGGGGACATTTTCAGTTTTTATGGCCAAAATGTGCTTTTCAGAGGCTGAAAAGCATGTTTTGGCAGAGTATGATAATTTTCATTAAAACTTAATTTCTATCACTTCGAATGATGCCAAATGAATAACTTACTTGAATTGGACCATTTTACACTATGTCCATTGTAGATTTGTGTATCTGACAGTTCGTTTGGTTGCAGGGGACATATTCAGTTTTTATGGCCAAAATGTGCTTTTCAGGGGCTGAAAAGCATGTTTTGGCCGAGTTTGATAATTTTCATTAAAACTTAATTTCTATCACTTCGAATGATGCCAAATGAATAACTTACTTGAATTGGACCATTTTACACTATGTCCATTGTAGATTTGTGTCTCTGACAGTTCGTTTGGTTGCAGGGGACATATTCAGTTTTTATGGCCAAAATGTGCTTTTCAGGGGCTGAAAAGCATGTTTTGGCCGAGTTTGATAATTTTCATTAAAACTTGATTTCTATCACTTCGATTGATGCCAAATGAATAACTTACTTGAATTGGACCATTTTACACTATGTCCATTGTAGATTTGTGTCTCTGACAGTTCGTTTGGATGCAGGGGACATATTCAGTTTTTATGGCCAAAATGTGCTTTTCAGAGGCTGAAAAGCATGTTTTGGCCGAGTATGATAATTTTCATTAAAACTTGATTTCTATCACTTCGAATGATGCCAAATGAATAACTTACTTGAATTGGACCATTTTACACTATGTCAATTGTAGATTTGTGTCTCCGACAGTTCGTTTGGTTGCAGGGGACATTTTCAGTTTTTATGGCCAAAATGTGCTTTTCAGGGGCTGAAAAGCATGTTTTGGCCGAGTATGATGATTTTCATTAAAACTTAATTTCTATCACTTCGAATGATGCCAAATGAATAACTTACTTGAATTGGACCATTTTACACTATGTCCATTGTAGATTTGTGTCTCCGACAGTTCGTTTGGTTGCAGGGGACATTTTCAGTTTTTATGGCCAAAATGTGCTTTTCAGAGGCTGAAAAGCATGTTTTGGCAGAGTATGATAATTTTCATTAAAACTTAATTTCTATCACTTCGAATGATGCCAAATGAATAACTTACTTGAATTGGACCATTTTACACTATGTCCATTGTAGATTTGTGTCTCTGACAGTTCGTTTGGTTGCAGTGGACATATTCAGTTTTTATGGCCAAAATGTGCTTTTCAGGGGCTGAAAAGCATGTTTTGGCCGAGTTTGATAATTTTCATTAAAACTTGATTTCTATCACTTCGAATGATGCCAAATGAATAATTTACTTGAATTGGACCATTTTACACTATGTCCATTGTAGATTTGTGTCTCTGACAGTTTGTTTGGTTGCAGGGGACATATTCAGTTTTTATGGCCAAAATGTGCTTTTCAGGGGCTGAAAAGCATGTTTTGGCAGAGTATGATAATTTTCATTAAAACTTGATTTCTATCCATTCGAATGATGCCAAATGAATAACTTACTTGAATTGGACCATTTTACACTATGTCCATTGTAGATTTGTGTCTCCAACAGTTCGTTTGGTTGCAGGGGACATTTTCAGTTTTTATGGCCAAAATGTGCTTTTCAGAGGCTGAAAAGCATGTTTTGGCAGAGTATGATAATTTTCATTAAAACTTAATTTCTATCACTTCGAATGATGCCAAATGAATAACTTACTTGAATTGGACCATTTTACACTATGTCCATTGTAGATTTGTGTCTCTGACAGTTCGTTTGGTTGCAGGGGACATATTTAGTTTTTATGGCCAAAATGTGCTTTTCAGGGGCTGAAAAGCATGTTATGGCCGAGTTTGATAATTTTCATTAAAACTTGATTTCTATCACTTCGATTGATGCCAAATGAATAACTTACTTGAATTGGACCATTTTACACTATGTCCATTGTAGATTTGTGTCTCTGACAGTTCGTTTGGATGCAGGGGACATATTCAGTTTTTATGGCCAAAATGTGCTTTTCAGGGGCTGAAAAGCATGTTTTGGCCGAGTATGATAATTTTCATTAAAACTTGATTTCTATCACTTCGAATGATGCCAAATGAATAACTTACTTGAATTGGACCATTTTACACTATGTCAATTGTAGATTTGTGTCTCCGACAGTTCGTTTGGTTGCAGGGGACATTTTCAGTTTTTATGGCCAAAATGTGCTTTTCAGGGGCTGAAAAGCATGTTTTGGCCGAGTATGATGATTTTCATTAAAACTTAATTTCTATCACTTCGAATGATGCCAAATGAATAACTTACTTGAATTGGACCATTTTACACTATGTCCATTGTAGATTTGTGTCTCCGACAGTTCGTTTGGTTGCAGGGGACATTTTCAGTTTTTATGGCCAAAATGTGCTTTTCAGAGGCTGAAAAGCATGTTTTGGCAGAGTATGATAATTTTCATTAAAACTTAATTTCTATCACTTCGAATGATGCCAAATGAATAACTTACTTGAATTGGACCATTTTACACTATGTCCATTGTAGATTTGTGTCTCTGACAGTTCGTTTGGTTGCAGTGGACATATTCAGTTTTTATGGCCAAAATGTGCTTTTCAGGGGCTGAAAAGCATGTTTTGGCCGAGTTTGATAATTTTCATTAAAACTTGATTTCTATCACTTCGATTGATGCCAAATGAATAACTTACTTGAATTGGACCATTTTACACTATGTCCATTGTAGATTTGTGTCTCCGACAGTTCGTTTGGTTGCAGGGGACATTTTCAGTTTTTATGGCCAAAATGTGCTTTTCAGAGGCTGAAAAGCATGTTTTGGCCGAGTATGATAATTTACATTAAAACTTAATTTCTATCACTTCGAATGATGCCAAATGAATAACTTACTTGAATTGGACCATTTTACACTATGTCCATTGTAGATTTGTGTCTCTGACAGTTCGTTTGGTTGCAGGGGACATATTCAGTTTTTATGGCCAAAATGTGCTATTCAGGGGCTGAAAAGCATGTTTTGGCCGAGTTTGATAATTTTCATTAAAACTTGATTTCTATCACTTCGATTGATGCCAAATGAATAACTTACTTGAATTGGACCATTTTACACTATGTCCATTGTAGATTTGTGTCTCCGACAGTTCGTTTGGTTGCAGGGGACATTTTCAGTTTTTATGGCCAAAATGTGCTTTTCAGGGGCTGAAAAGCATGTTTTGGCCGAGTATGATAATTTTCATTAAAACTTGATTTCTATCACTTCGAATGATGCCAAATGAATAATTTACTTGAATTGGACCATTTTACACTATGTCCATTGTAGATTTGTGTCTCTGACAGTTTGTTTGGTTGCAGGGGACATATTCAGTTTTTATGGCCAAAATGTGCATTTCAGGGGCTGAAAAGCATGTTTTGGCAGAGTATGATAATTTTCATTAAAACTTGATTTCTATCCATTCGAATGATGCCAAATGAATAACTTACTTGAATTGGACCATTTTACACTATGTCCATTGTAGATTTGTGTCTCCGACAGTTCGTTTGGTTGCAGGGGACATTTTCAGTTTTTATGGCCAAAATGTGCTTTTCAGAGGCTGAAAAGCATGTTTTGGCAGAGTATGATAATTTTCATTAAAACTTGATTTCTATCACTTCGAATGATGCCAAATGAATAATTTGCTTGAATTGGACCATTTTACACTATGTCCATTGTAGATTTGTGTCTCTGACAGTTCGTTTGGTTGCAGGGGACATATTCAGTTTTTATGGCCAAAATGTGCTTTTCAGAGGCTGAAAAGCATGTTTTGGCCGAGTATGATAATTTTCATTAAAACTTAATTTCTATCACTTCGAATGATGCCAAATGAATAACTTACTTGAATTGGACCATTTTACACTATGTCCATTGTAGATTTGTGTCTCCGACAGTTTGTTTGGTTGCAGGGGACATTTTCAGTTTTTATGGCCAAAATGTGCTTTTCAGCCCCTGAAAAGCACATTTTGGCCGAGTTTGATAATTTTCATTAAAACTTGATTTCTATCACTTCGAATGATGCCAAATGAATAATTTACTTGAATTGGACCATTTTACACTATGTCCATTGTAGATTTGTGTCTCTGACAGTTCGTTTGGTTGCAGGGGACATATTCCGTTTTTATGGCCAAAATGTGCTTTTCAGGGGCTGAAAAGCATGTTTTGGCCGAGTATGATAATTTTCATTAAAACTTGATTTCTATCACTTCGAATGATGCCAAATGAATAACTTACTTGAATTGGACCATTTTACACTATGTCCATTGTAGATTTGTGTCTCCGACAGTTCGTTTGGTTGCAGGGGACATTTTCAGTTTTTATGGCCAAAATGTGCTTTTCAGGGGCTGAAAAGCATGTTTTGGCCGAGTATGATGATTTTCATTAAAACTTAATTTCTATCACTTCGAATGATGCCAAATGAATAACTTACTTGAATTGGACCATTTTACACTATGTCCATTGTAGATTTGTGTCTCCGACAGTTCGTTTGGTTGCAGGGGACATTTTCAGTTTTTATGGCCAAAATGTGCTTTTCAGAGGCTGAAAAGCATGTTTTGGCAGAGTATGATAATTTTCATTAAAACTTAATTTCTATCACTTCGAATGATGCCAAATGAATAACTTACTTGAATTGGACCATTTTACACTATGTCAATTGTAGATTTGTGTCTCCGACAGTTCGTTTGGTTGCAGGGGACATTTTCAGTTTTTATGGCCAAAATGTGCTTCAGAGGCTGAAAAGCATGTTTTGGCAGAGTATCATAATTTTCATTAAAACTTAATTTCTATCACTTCGAATGATGCCAAATGAATAACTTACTTGAATTGGACCATTTTACACTATGTCCATTGTAGATTTGTGTCTCTGACAGTTCGTTTGGTTGCAGTGGACATATTCAGTTTTTATGGCCAAAATGTGCTTTTCAGGGGCTGAAAAGTATGTTTTGGCCGAGTTTGATAATTTTCATTAAAACTTGATTTCTATCCATTCGAATGATGCCAAATGAATAACTTACTTGAATTGGACCATTTTACACTATGTCCATTGTAGATTTGTGTCTCCGACAGTTCGTTTGGTTGGAGGGGACATTTTCAGTTTTTATGGCCGAAATGTGCTTTTCAGAGGCTGAAAAGCATGTTTTGGCCGAGTATGATAATTTTCATTAAAACTTAATTTCTATCACTTCGAATGATGCCAAATGAATAACTTACTTGAATTGGACCATTTTACACTATGTCCATTGTAGATTTGTGTCTCTGACAGTTTGTTTGGATGCAGGGGACATATTCAGTTTTTATGGCCAAAATGTGCTTTTCAGGGGCTGAAAAGCATGTTTTGGCCGAGTATGATAATTTTCATTAAAACTTGATTTCTATCCATTCGAATGATGCCAAATGAATAACTTACTTGAATTGGACCATTTTACACTATGTCAATTGTAGATTTGTGTCTCCGACAGTTCGTTTGGTTGCAGGGGACATTTTCAGTTTTTATGGCCAAAATGTGCTTTTCAGAGGCTGAAAAGCATGTTTTGGCAGAGTACGATAATTTCATTAAAACTTAATTTCTATCACTTCGAATGATGCCAAATGAATAACTTACTTGAATTGGACCATTTTACACTATGTCCATTGTAGATTTGTGTCTCTGACAGTTCGTTTGGTTGCAGTGGACATATTCAGTTTTTATGGCCAAAATGTGCTTTTCAGGGGCTGAAAAGCATGTTTTGGCCGAGTTTGATAATTTTCATCAAAACTTGATTTCTATCCATTCGAATGATGCCAAATGAATAACTTACTTGAATTGGACCATTTTACACTATGTCCATTGTAGATTTGTGTCTCCGACAGTTCGTTTGGTTGGAGGGGACATTTTCAGTTTTTATGGCCGAAATGTGCTTTTCAGAGGCTGAAAAGCATGTTTTGGCCGAGTATGATAATTTTCATTAAAACTTGATTTCTATCACTTCGAATGATGCCAAATGAATAATTTGCTTGAATTGGACCATTTTACACTATGTCCATTGTAGATTTGTGTCTCTGACAGTTCGTTTGGTTGCAGGGGACATATTCAGTTTTTATGGCCAAAATGTGCTTTTCAGAGGCTGAAAAGCATGTTTTGGCCGAGTATGATAATTTTCATTAAAACTTAATTTCTATCACTTCGAATGATGCCAAATGAATAAATTACTTGAATTGGACCATTTTACACTATGTCCATTGTAGATTTGTGTCTCCGACAGTTTGTTTGGTTGCAGGGGACATTTTCAGTTTTTATGGCCAAAATAAGCTTTTCAGCCCCTGAAAAGCACATTTTGGCCGAGTTTGATAATTTTCATTAAAACTTGATTTCTATCACTTCGAATGATGCCAAATGAATAATTTACTTGAATTGGACCATTTTACACTATGTCCATTGTAGATTTGTGTCTCTGACAGTTCGTTTGGTTGCAGGGGACATATTCCGTTTTTATGGCCAAAATGTGCTTTTCAGGGGCTGAAAAGCATGTTTTGGCCGAGTATGATAATTTTCATTAAAACTTGATTTCTATCACTTCGAATGATGCCAAATGAATAACTTACTTGAATTGGACCATTTTACACTATGTCCATTGTAGATTTGTGTCTCTGACAGTTCGTTTGGTTGCAGGGGACATATTCAGTTTTTATGGCCAAAATGTGCTTTTCAGGGGCTGAAAAGCATGTTTTGGCCGAGTATGATAATTTTCATTAAAACTTGATTTCTATCACTTCGAATGATGCCAAATGAATAATTTACTTGAATTGGACCATTTTACACTATGTCCATTGTAGATTTGTGTCTCTGACAGTTTGTTTGGTTGCAGGGGACATATTCAGTTTTTATGGCCAAAATGTGCTTTTCAGCCCCTGAAAAGCACATTTTGGCCGAGTTTGATAATTTTCATTAAAACTTAATTTCTATCACTTCGAATGATGCCAAATGAATAACTTACTTGAATTGGACCATTTTACACTATGTCCATTGTAGATTTGTGTCTCCGACAGTTCGTTTGGTTGGCGGGGACATTTTCAGTTTTTATGGCCAAAATGTGCTTTTCAGCCCCTGAAAAGCACATTTTGGCCGAGTTTGATAATTTTCATTAAAACTTAATTTCTATCACTTCGAATGATGCCAAATGAATAACTTACTTGAATTGGACCATTTTACACTATGTCCATTGTAGATTTGTGTCTCCGACAGTTCGTTTGGTTGCAGGGGACATTTTCAGTTTTTATGGCCAAAATGTGCTTTTCAGAGGCTGAAAAGCATGTTTTGGCAGAGTATGATAATTTTCATTAAAACTTGATTTCTATCACTTCGAATGATGCCAAATGAATAATTTGCTTGAATTGGACCATTTTACACTATGTCCATTGTAGATTTGTGTCTCTGACAGTTCGTTTGGTTGCAGGGGACATATTCAGTTTTTATGGCCAAAATGTGCTTTTCAGAGGCTGAAAAGCATGTTTTGGCCGAGTATGATAATTTTCATTAAAACTTAATTTCTATCACTTCGAATGATGCCAAATGAATAACTTACTTGAATTGGACCATTTTACACTATGTCCATTGTAGATTTGTGTCTCCGACAGTTTGTTTGGTTGCAGGGGACATTTTCAGTTTTTATGGCCAAAATGTGCTTTTCAGCCCCTGAAAAGCACATTTTGGCCGAGTTTGATAATTTTCATTAAAACTTGATTTCTATCACTTCGAATGATGCCAAATGAATAATTTACTTGAATTGGACCATTTTACACTATGTCCATTGTAGATTTGTGTCTCTGACAGTTCGTTTGGTTGCAGGGGACATATTCCGTTTTTATGGCCAAAATGTGCTTTTCAGGGGCTGAAAAGCATGTTTTGGCCGAGTATGATAATTTTCATTAAAACTTGATTTCTATCACTTCGAATGATGCCAAATGAATAACTTACTTGAATTGGACCATTTTACACTATGTCCATTGTAGATTTGTGTCTCCGACAGTTCGTTTGGTTGCAGGGGACATTTTCAGTTTTTATGGCCAAAATGTGCTTTTCAGAGGCTGAAAAGCATGTTTTGGCAGAGTATGATAATTTTCATTAAAACTTAATTTCTATCACTTCGAATGATGCCAAATGAATAACTTACTTGAATTGGACCATTTTACACTATGTCCATTGTAGATTTGTGTCTCTGACAGTTCGTTTGGTTGCAGGGGACATATTCAGTTTTTATGGCCAAAATGTGCTATTCAGGGGCTGAAAAGCATGTTTTGGCCGAGTTTGATAATTTTCATTAAAACTTGATTTCTATCACTTCGATTGATGCCAAATGAATAACTTACTTGAATTGGACCATTTTACACTATGTCCATTGTAGATTTGTGTCTCCGACAGTTCGTTTGGTTGCAGGGGACATTTTCAGTTTTTATGGCCAAAATGTGCTTTTCAGGGGCTGAAAAGCATGTTTTGGCCGAGTATGATAATTTTCATTAAAACTTGATTTCTATCACTTCGAATGATGCCAAATGAATAATTTACTTGAATTGGACCATTTTACACTATGTCCATTGTAGATTTGTGTCTCTGACAGTTTGTTTGGTTGCAGGGGACATATTCAGTTTTTATGGCCAAAATGTGCTTTTCAGGGGCTGAAAAGCATGTTTTGGCAGAGTATGATAATTTTCATTAAAACTTGATTTCTATCCATTCGAATGATGCCAAATGAATAACTTACTTGAATTGGACCATTTTACACTATGTCCATTGTAGATTTGTGTCTCCAACAGTTCGTTTGGTTGCAGGGGACATTTTCAGTTTTTATGGCCAAAATGTGCTTTTCAGAGGCTGAAAAGCATGTTTTGGCAGAGTATGATAATTTTCATTAAAACTTAATTTCTATCACTTCGAATGATGCCAAATGAATAACTTACTTGAATTGGACCATTTTACACTATGTCCATTGTAGATTTGTGTCTCTGACAGTTCGTTTGGTTGCAGGGGACATATTCAGTTTTTATGGCCAAAATGTGCTTTTCAGGGGCTGAAAAGCATGTTTTGGCCGAGTTTGATAATTTTCATTAAAACTTGATTTCTATCACTTCGATTGATGCCAAATGAATAACTTACTTGAATTGGACCATTTTACACTATGTCCATTGTAGATTTGTGTCTCTGACAGTTCGTTTGGATGCAGGGGACATATTCAGTTTTTATGGCCAAAATGTGCTTTTCAGGGGCTGAAAAGCATGTTTTGGCCGAGTATGATAATTTTCATTAAAACTTGATTTCTATCACTTCGAATGATGCCAAATGAATAACTTACTTGAATTGGACCATTTTACACTATGTCAATTGTAGATTTGTGTCTCCGACAGTTCGTTTGGTTGCAGGGGACATTTTCAGTTTTTATGGCCAAAATGTGCTTTTCAGGGGCTGAAAAGCATGTTTTGGCCGAGTATGATGATTTTCATTAAAACTTAATTTCTATCACTTCGAATGATGCCAAATGAATAACTTACTTGAATTGGACCATTTTACACTATGTCCATTGTAGATTTGTGTCTCCGACAGTTCGTTTGGTTGCAGGGGACATTTTCAGTTTTTATGGCCAAAATGTGCTTTTCAGAGGCTGAAAAGCATGTTTTGGCAGAGTATGATAATTTTCATTAAAACTTAATTTCTATCACTTCGAATGATGCCAAATGAATAACTTACTTGAATTGGACCATTTTACACTATGTCCATTGTAGATTTGTGTCTCTGACAGTTCGTTTGGTTGCAGTGGACATATTCAGTTTTTATGGCCAAAATGTGCTTTTCAGGGGCTGAAAAGCATGTTTTGGCCGAGTTTGATAATTTTCATTAAAACTTGATTTCTATCACTTCGATTGATGCCAAATGAATAACTTACTTGAATTGGACCATTTTACACTATGTCCATTGTAGATTTGTGTCTCCGACAGTTCGTTTGGTTGCAGGGGACATTTTCAGTTTTTATGGCCAAAATGTGCTTTTCAGAGGCTGAAAAGCATGTTTTGGCCGAGTATGATAATTTACATTAAAACTTAATTTCTATCACTTCGAATGATGCCAAATGAATAACTTACTTGAATTGGACCATTTTACACTATGTCCATTGTAGATTTGTGTCTCTGACAGTTCGTTTGGTTGCAGGGGACATATTCAGTTTTTATGGCCAAAATGTGCTATTCAGGGGCTGAAAAGCATGTTTTGGCCGAGTTTGATAATTTTCATTAAAACTTGATTTCTATCACTTCGATTGATGCCAAATGAATAACTTACTTGAATTGGACCATTTTACACTATGTCCATTGTAGATTTGTGTCTCCGACAGTTCGTTTGGTTGCAGGGGACATTTTCAGTTTTTATGGCCAAAATGTGCTTTTCAGGGGCTGAAAAGCATGTTTTGGCCGAGTATGATAATTTTCATTAAAACTTGATTTCTATCACTTCGAATGATGCCAAATGAATAATTTACTTGAATTGGACCATTTTACACTATGTCCATTGTAGATTTGTGTCTCTGACAGTTTGTTTGGTTGCAGGGGACATATTCAGTTTTTATGGCCAAAATGTGCTTTTCAGGGGCTGAAAAGCATGTTTTGGCAGAGTATGATAATTTTCATTAAAACTTGATTTCTATCCATTCGAATGATGCCAAATGAATAACATACTTGAATTGGACCATTTTACACTATGTCCATTGTAGATTTGTGTCTCCGACAGTTCGTTTGGTTGCAGGGGACATTTTCAGTTTTTATGGCCAAAATGTGCTTTTCAGAGGCTGAAAAGCATGTTTTGGCAGAGTATGATAATTTTCATTAAAACTTAATTTCTATCACTTCGAATGATGCCAAATGAATAACTTACTTGAATTGGACCATTTTACACTATGTCCATTGTAGATTTGTGTATCTGACAGTTCGTTTGGTTGCAGGGGACATATTCAGTTTTTATGGCCAAAATGTGCTTTTCAGGGGCTGAAAAGCATGTTTTGGCCGAGTTTGATAATTTTCATTAAAACTTAATTTCTATCACTTCGAATGATGCCAAATGAATAACTTACTTGAATTGGACCATTTTACACTATGTCCATTGTAGATTTGTGTCTCTGACAGTTCGTTTGGTTGCAGGGGACATATTCAGTTTTTATGGCCAAAATGTGCTTTTCAGGGGCTGAAAAGCATGTTTTGGCCGAGTTTGATAATTTTCATTAAAACTTGATTTCTATCACTTCGATTGATGCCAAATGAATAACTTACTTGAATTGGACCATTTTACACTATGTCCATTGTAGATTTGTGTCTCTGACAGTTCGTTTGGATGCAGGGGACATATTCAGTTTTTATGGCCAAAATGTGCTTTTCAGAGGCTGAAAAGCATGTTTTGGCCGAGTATGATAATTTTCATTAAAACTTGATTTCTATCACTTCGAATGATGCCAAATGAATAACTTACTTGAATTGGACCATTTTACACTATGTCAATTGTAGATTTGTGTCTCCGACAGTTCGTTTGGTTGCAGGGGACATTTTCAGTTTTTATGGCCAAAATGTGCTTTTCAGGGGCTGAAAAGCATGTTTTGGCCGAGTATGATGATTTTCATTAAAACTTAATTTCTATCACTTCGAATGATGCCAAATGAATAACTTACTTGAATTGGACCATTTTACACTATGTCCATTGTAGATTTGTGTCTCCGACAGTTCGTTTGGTTGCAGGGGACATTTTCAGTTTTTATGGCCAAAATGTGCTTTTCAGAGGCTGAAAAGCATGTTTTGGCAGAGTATGATAATTTTCATTAAAACTTAATTTCTATCACTTCGAATGATGCCAAATGAATAACTTACTTGAATTGGACCATTTTACACTATGTCCATTGTAGATTTGTGTCTCTGACAGTTCGTTTGGTTGCAGTGGACATATTCAGTTTTTATGGCCAAAATGTGCTTTTCAGGGGCTGAAAAGCATGTTTTGGCCGAGTTTGATAATTTTCATTAAAACTTGATTTCTATCACTTCGAATGATGCCAAATGAATAATTTACTTGAATTGGACCATTTTACACTATGTCCATTGTAGATTTGTGTCTCTGACAGTTTGTTTGGTTGCAGGGGACATATTCAGTTTTTATGGCCAAAATGTGCTTTTCAGGGGCTGAAAAGCATGTTTTGGCAGAGTATGATAATTTTCATTAAAACTTGATTTCTATCCATTCGAATGATGCCAAATGAATAACTTACTTGAATTGGACCATTTTACACTATGTCCATTGTAGATTTGTGTCTCCAACAGTTCGTTTGGTTGCTGGGGACATTTTCAGTTTTTATGGCCAAAATGTGCTTTTCAGAGGCTGAAAAGCATGTTTTGGCAGAGTATGATAATTTTCATTAAAACTTAATTTCTATCACTTCGAATGATGCCAAATGAATAACTTACTTGAATTGGACCATTTTACACTATGTCCATTGTAGATTTGTGTCTCTGACAGTTCGTTTGGTTGCAGGGGACATATTCAGTTTTTATGGCCAAAATGTGCTTTTCAGGGGCTGAAAAGCATGTTATGGCCGAGTTTGATAATTTTCATTAAAACTTGATTTCTATCACTTCGATTGATGCCAAATGAATAACTTACTTGAATTGGACCATTTTACACTATGTCCATTGTAGATTTGTGTCTCTGACAGTTCGTTTGGATGCAGGGGACATATTCAGTTTTTATGGCCAAAATGTGCTTTTCAGGGGCTGAAAAGCATGTTTTGGCCGAGTATGATAATTTTCATTAAAACTTGATTTCTATCACTTCGAATGATGCCAAATGAATAACTTACTTGAATTGGACCATTTTACACTATGTCAATTGTAGATTTGTGTCTCCGACAGTTCGTTTGGTTGCAGGGGACATTTTCAGTTTTTATGGCCAAAATGTGCTTTTCAGGGGCTGAAAAGCATGTTTTGGCCGAGTATGATGATTTTCATTAAAACTTAATTTCTATCACTTCGAATGATGCCAAATGAATAACTTACTTGAATTGGACCATTTTACACTATGTCCATTGTAGATTTGTGTCTCCGACAGTTCGTTTGGTTGCAGGGGACATTTTCAGTTTTTATGGCCAAAATGTGCTTTTCAGAGGCTGAAAAGCATGTTTTGGCAGAGTATGATAATTTTCATTAAAACTTAATTTCTATCACTTCGAATGATGCCAAATGAATAACTTACTTGAATTGGACCATTTTACACTATGTCCATTGTAGATTTGTGTCTCTGACAGTTCGTTTGGTTGCAGTGGACATATTCAGTTTTTATGGCCAAAATGTGCTTTTCAGGGGCTGAAAAGCATGTTTTGGCCGAGTTTGATAATTTTCATTAAAACTTGATTTCTATCACTTCGATTGATGCCAAATGAATAACTTACTTGAATTGGACCATTTTACACTATGTCCATTGTAGATTTGTGTCTCCGACAGTTCGTTTGGTTGCAGGGGACATTTTCAGTTTTTATGGCCAAAATGTGCTTTTCAGAGGCTGAAAAGCATGTTTTGGCCGAGTATGATAATTTACATTAAAACTTAATTTCTATCACTTCGAATGATGCCAAATGAATAACTTACTTGAATTGGACCATTTTACACTATGTCCATTGTAGATTTGTGTCTCTGACAGTTCGTTTGGTTGCAGGGGACATATTCAGTTTTTATGGCCAAAATGTGCTATTCAGGGGCTGAAAAGCATGTTTTGGCCGAGTTTGATAATTTTCATTAAAACTTGATTTCTATCACTTCGATTGATGCCAAATGAATAACTTACTTGAATTGGACCATTTTACACTATGTCCATTGTAGATTTGTGTCTCCGACAGTTCGTTTGGTTGCAGGGGACATTTTCAGTTTTTATGGCCAAAATGTGCTTTTCAGGGGCTGAAAAGCATGTTTTGGCCGAGTATGATAATTTTCATTAAAACTTGATTTCTATCACTTCGAATGATGCCAAATGAATAATTTACTTGAATTGGACCATTTTACACTATGTCCATTGTAGATTTGTGTCTCTGACAGTTTGTTTGGTTGCAGGGGACATATTCAGTTTTTATGGCCAAAATGTGCTTTTCAGGGGCTGAAAAGCATGTTTTGGCAGAGTATGATAATTTTCATTAAAACTTGATTTCTATCCATTCGAATGATGCCAAATGAATAACTTACTTGAATTGGACCATTTTACACTATGTCCATTGTAGATTTGTGTCTCCGACAGTTCGTTTGGTTGCAGGGGACATTTTCAGTTTTTATGGCCAAAATGTGCTTTTCAGAGGCTGAAAAGCATGTTTTGGCAGAGTATGATAATTTTCATTAAAACTTGATTTCTATCACTTCGAATGATGCCAAATGAATAATTTGCTTGAATTGGACCATTTTACACTATGTCCATTGTAGATTTGTGTCTCTGACAGTTCGTTTGGTTGCAGGGGACATATTCAGTTTTTATGGCCAAAATGTGCTTTTCAGAGGCTGAAAAGCATGTTTTGGCCGAGTATGATAATTTTCATTAAAACTTAATTTCTATCACTTCGAATGATGCCAAATGAATAACTTACTTGAATTGGACCATTTTACACTATGTCCATTGTAGATTTGTGTCTCCGACAGTTTGTTTGGTTGCAGGGGACATTTTCAGTTTTTATGGCCAAAATGTGCTTTTCAGCCCCTGAAAAGCACATTTTGGCCGAGTTTGATAATTTTCATTAAAACTTGATTTCTATCACTTCGAATGATGCCAAATGAATAATTTACTTGAATTGGACCATTTTACACTATGTCCATTGTAGATTTGTGTCTCTGACAGTTCGTTTGGTTGCAGGGGACATATTCCGTTTTTATGGCCAAAATGTGCTTTTCAGGGGCTGAAAAGCATGTTTTGGCCGAGTATGATAATTTTCATTAAAACTTGATTTCTATCACTTCGAATGATGCCAAATGAATAACTTACTTGAATTGGACCATTTTACACTATGTCCATTGTAGATTTGTGTCTCCGACAGTTCGTTTGGTTGCAGGGGACATTTTCAGTTTTTATGGCCAAAATGTGCTTTTCAGAGGCTGAAAAGCATGTTTTGGCAGAGTATGATAATTTTCATTAAAACTTAATTTCTATCACTTCGAATGATGCCAAATGAATAACTTACTTGAATTGGACCATTTTACACTATGTCCATTGTAGATTTGTGTCTCTGACAGTTCGTTTGGTTGCAGGGGACATATTCAGTTTTTATGGCCAAAATGTGCTATTCAGGGGCTGAAAAGCATGTTTTGGCCGAGTTTGATAATTTTCATTAAAACTTGATTTCTATCACTTCGATTGATGCCAAATGAATAACTTACTTGAATTGGACCATTTTACACTATGTCCATTGTAGATTTGTGTCTCCGACAGTTCGTTTGGTTGCAGGGGACATTTTCAGTTTTTATGGCCAAAATGTGCTTTTCAGGGGCTGAAAAGCATGTTTTGGCCGAGTATGATAATTTTCATTAAAACTTGATTTCTATCACTTCGAATGATGCCAAATGAATAATTTACTTGAATTGGACCATTTTACACTATGTCCATTGTAGATTTGTGTCTCTGACAGTTTGTTTGGTTGCAGGGGACATATTCAGTTTTTATGGCCAAAATGTGCTTTTCAGGGGCTGAAAAGCATGTTTTGGCAGAGTATGATAATTTTCATTAAAACTTGATTTCTATCCATTCGAATGATGCCAAATGAATAACTTACTTGAATTGGACCATTTTACACTATGTCCATTGTAGATTTGTGTCTCCAACAGTTCGTTTGGTTGCAGGGGACATTTTCAGTTTTTATGGCCAAAATGTGCTTTTCAGAGGCTGAAAAGCATGTTTTGGCAGAGTATGATAATTTTCATTAAAACTTAATTTCTATCACTTCGAATGATGCCAAATGAATAACTTACTTGAATTGGACCATTTTACACTATGTCCATTGTAGATTTGTGTCTCTGACAGTTCGTTTGGTTGCAGGGGACATATTCAGTTTTTATGGCCAAAATGTGCTTTTCAGGGGCTGAAAAGCATGTTTTGGCCGAGTTTGATAATTTTCATTAAAACTTGATTTCTATCACTTCGATTGATGCCAAATGAATAACTTACTTGAATTGGACCATTTTACACTATGTCCATTGTAGATTTGTGTCTCTGACAGTTCGTTTGGATGCAGGGGACATATTCAGTTTTTATGGCCAAAATGTGCTTTTCAGGGGCTGAAAAGCATGTTTTGGCCGAGTATGATAATTTTCATTAAAACTTGATTTCTATCACTTCGAATGATGCCAAATGAATAACTTACTTGAATTGGACCATTTTACACTATGTCAATTGTAGATTTGTGTCTCCGACAGTTCGTTTGGTTGCAGGGGACATTTTCAGTTTTTATGGCCAAAATGTGCTTTTCAGGGGCTGAAAAGCATGTTTTGGCCGAGTATGATGATTTTCATTAAAACTTAATTTCTATCACTTCGAATGATGCCAAATGAATAACTTACTTGAATTGGACCATTTTACACTATGTCCATTGTAGATTTGTGTCTCCGACAGTTCGTTTGGTTGCAGGGGACATTTTCAGTTTTTATGGCCAAAATGTGCTTTTCAGAGGCTGAAAAGCATGTTTTGGCAGAGTATGATAATTTTCATTAAAACTTAATTTCTATCACTTCGAATGATGCCAAATGAATAACTTACTTGAATTGGACCATTTTACACTATGTCCATTGTAGATTTGTGTCTCTGACAGTTCGTTTGGTTGCAGTGGACATATTCAGTTTTTATGGCCAAAATGTGCTTTTCAGGGGCTGAAAAGCATGTTTTGGCCGAGTTTGATAATTTTCATTAAAACTTGATTTCTATCACTTCGATTGATGCCAAATGAATAACTTACTTGAATTGGACCATTTTACACTATGTCCATTGTAGATTTGTGTCTCCGACAGTTCGTTTGGTTGCAGGGGACATTTTCAGTTTTTATGGCCAAAATGTGCTTTTCAGAGGCTGAAAAGCATGTTTTGGCCGAGTATGATAATTTACATTAAAACTTAATTTCTATCACTTCGAATGATGCCAAATGAATAACTTACTTGAATTGGACCATTTTACACTATGTCCATTGTAGATTTGTGTCTCTGACAGTTCGTTTGGTTGCAGGGGACATATTCAGTTTTTATGGCCAAAATGTGCTATTCAGGGGCTGAAAAGCATGTTTTGGCCGAGTTTGATAATTTTCATTAAAACTTGATTTCTATCACTTCGATTGATGCCAAATGAATAACTTACTTGAATTGGACCATTTTACACTATGTCCATTGTAGATTTGTGTCTCCGACAGTTCGTTTGGTTGCAGGGGACATTTTCAGTTTTTATGGCCAAAATGTGCTTTTCAGGGGCTGAAAAGCATGTTTTGGCCGAGTATGATAATTTTCATTAAAACTTGATTTCTATCACTTCGAATGATGCCAAATGAATAATTTACTTGAATTGGACCATTTTACACTATGTCCATTGTAGATTTGTGTCTCTGACAGTTTGTTTGGTTGCAGGGGACATATTCAGTTTTTATGGCCAAAATGTGCTTTTCAGGGGCTGAAAAGCATGTTTTGGCAGAGTATGATAATTTTCATTAAAACTTGATTTCTATCCATTCGAATGATGCCAAATGAATAACTTACTTGAATTGGACCATTTTACACTATGTCCATTGTAGATTTGTGTCTCCGACAGTTCGTTTGGTTGCAGGGGACATTTTCAGTTTTTATGGCCAAAATGTGCTTTTCAGAGGCTGAAAAGCATGTTTTGGCAGAGTATGATAATTTTCATTAAAACTTAATTTCTATCACTTCGAATGATGCCAAATGAATAACTTACTTGAATTGGACCATTTTACACTATGTCCATTGTAGATTTGTGTATCTGACAGTTCGTTTGGTTGCAGGGGACATATTCAGTTTTTATGGCCAAAATGTGCTTTTCAGGGGCTGAAAAGCATGTTTTGGCCGAGTTTGATAATTTTCATTAAAACTTAATTTCTATCACTTCGAATGATGCCAAATGAATAACTTACTTGAATTGGACCATTTTACACTATGTCCATTGTAGATTTGTGTCTCTGACAGTTCGTTTGGTTGCAGGGGACATATTCAGTTTTTATGGCCAAAATGTGCTTTTCAGGGGCTGAAAAGCATGTTTTGGCCGAGTTTGATAATTTTCATTAAAACTTGATTTCTATCACTTCGATTGATGCCAAATGAATAACTTACTTGAATTGGACCATTTTACACTATGTCCATTGTAGATTTGTGTCTCTGACAGTTCGTTTGGATGCAGGGGACATATTCAGTTTTTATGGCCAAAATGTGCTTTTCAGAGGCTGAAAAGCATGTTTTGGCCGAGTATGATAATTTTCATTAAAACTTGATTTCTATCACTTCGAATGATGCCAAATGAATAACTTACTTGAATTGGACCATTTTACACTATGTCAATTGTAGATTTGTGTCTCCGACAGTTCGTTTGGTTGCAGGGGACATTTTCAGTTTTTATGGCCAAAATGTGCTTTTCAGGGGCTGAAAAGCATGTTTTGGCCGAGTATGATGATTTTCATTAAAACTTAATTTCTATCACTTCGAATGATGCCAAATGAATAACTTACTTGAATTGGACCATTTTACACTATGTCCATTGTAGATTTGTGTCTCCGACAGTTCGTTTGGTTGCAGGGGACATTTTCAGTTTTTATGGCCAAAATGTGCTTTTCAGAGGCTGAAAAGCATGTTTTGGCAGAGTATGATAATTTTCATTAAAACTTAATTTCTATCACTTCGAATGATGCCAAATGAATAACTTACTTGAATTGGACCATTTTACACTATGTCCATTGTAGATTTGTGTCTCTGACAGTTCGTTTGGTTGCAGTGGACATATTCAGTTTTTATGGCCAAAATGTGCTTTTCAGGGGCTGAAAAGCATGTTTTGGCCGAGTTTGATAATTTTCATTAAAACTTGATTTCTATCACTTCGAATGATGCCAAATGAATAATTTACTTGAATTGGACCATTTTACACTATGTCCATTGTAGATTTGTGTCTCTGACAGTTCGTTTGGTTGCAGGGGACATATTCAGTTTTTATGGCCAAAATGTGCTTTTCAGGGGCTGAAAAGCATGTTATGGCCGAGTTTGATAATTTTCATTAAAACTTGATTTCTATCACTTCGATTGATGCCAAATGAATAACTTACTTGAATTGGACCATTTTACACTATGTCCATTGTAGATTTGTGTCTCTGACAGTTCGTTTGGATGCAGGGGACATATTCAGTTTTTATGGCCAAAATGTGCTTTTCAGGGGCTGAAAAGCATGTTTTGGCCGAGTATGATAATTTTCATTAAAACTTGATTTCTATCACTTCGAATGATGCCAAATGAATAACTTACTTGAATTGGACCATTTTACACTATGTCAATTGTAGATTTGTGTCTCCGACAGTTCGTTTGGTTGCAGGGGACATTTTCAGTTTTTATGGCCAAAATGTGCTTTTCAGGGGCTGAAAAGCATGTTTTGGCCGAGTATGATGATTTTCATTAAAACTTAATTTCTATCACTTCGAATGATGCCAAATGAATAACTTACTTGAATTGGACCATTTTACACTATGTCCATTGTAGATTTGTGTCTCCGACAGTTCGTTTGGTTGCAGGGGACATTTTCAGTTTTTATGGCCAAAATGTGCTTTTCAGAGGCTGAAAAGCATGTTTTGGCAGAGTATGATAATTTTCATTAAAACTTAATTTCTATCACTTCGAATGATGCCAAATGAATAACTTACTTGAATTGGACCATTTTACACTATGTCCATTGTAGATTTGTGTCTCTGACAGTTCGTTTGGTTGCAGTGGACATATTCAGTTTTTATGGCCAAAATGTGCTTTTCAGGGGCTGAAAAGCATGTTTTGGCCGAGTTTGATAATTTTCATTAAAACTTGATTTCTATCACTTCGATTGATGCCAAATGAATAACTTACTTGAATTGGACCATTTTACACTATGTCCATTGTAGATTTGTGTCTCCGACAGTTCGTTTGGTTGCAGGGGACATTTTCAGTTTTTATGGCCAAAATGTGCTTTTCAGAGGCTGAAAAGCATGTTTTGGCCGAGTATGATAATTTACATTAAAACTTAATTTCTATCACTTCGAATGATGCCAAATGAATAACTTACTTGAATTGGACCATTTTACACTATGTCCATTGTAGATTTGTGTCTCTGACAGTTCGTTTGGTTGCAGGGGACATATTCAGTTTTTATGGCCAAAATGTGCTATTCAGGGGCTGAAAAGCATGTTTTGGCCGAGTTTGATAATTTTCATTAAAACTTGATTTCTATCACTTCGATTGATGCCAAATGAATAACTTACTTGAATTGGACCATTTTACACTATGTCCATTGTAGATTTGTGTCTCCGACAGTTCGTTTGGTTGCAGGGGACATTTTCAGTTTTTATGGCCAAAATGTGCTTTTCAGGGGCTGAAAAGCATGTTTTGGCCGAGTATGATAATTTTCATTAAAACTTGATTTCTATCACTTCGAATGATGCCAAATGAATAATTTACTTGAATTGGACCATTTTACACTATGTCCATTGTAGATTTGTGTCTCTGACAGTTTGTTTGGTTGCAGGGGACATATTCAGTTTTTATGGCCAAAATGTGCTTTTCAGGGGCTGAAAAGCATGTTTTGGCAGAGTATGATAATTTTCATTAAAACTTGATTTCTATCCATTCGAATGATGCCAAATGAATAACTTACTTGAATTGGACCATTTTACACTATGTCCATTGTAGATTTGTGTCTCCGACAGTTCGTTTGGTTGCAGGGGACATTTTCAGTTTTTATGGCCAAAATGTGCTTTTCAGGGGCTGAAAAGCATGTTTTGGCCGAGTATGATGATTTTCATTAAAACTTAATTTCTATCACTTCGAATGATGCCAAATGAATAACTTACTTGAATTGGACCATTTTACACTATGTCCATTGTAGATTTGTGTCTCCGACAGTTCGTTTGGTTGCAGGGGACATTTTCAGTTTTTATGGCCAAAATGTGCTTTTCAGAGGCTGAAAAGCATGTTTTGGCAGAGTATGATAATTTTCATTAAAACTTAATTTCTATCACTTCGAATGATGCCAAATGAATAACTTACTTGAATTGGACCATTTTACACTATGTCCATTGTAGATTTGTGTCTCTGACAGTTCGTTTGGTTGCAGTGGACATATTCAGTTTTTATGGCCAAAATGTGCTTTTCAGGGGCTGAAAAGCATGTTTTGGCCGAGTTTGATAATTTTCATTAAAACTTGATTTCTATCACTTCGATTGATGCCAAATGAATAACTTACTTGAATTGGACCATTTTACACTATGTCCATTGTAGATTTGTGTCTCCGACAGTTCGTTTGGTTGCAGGGGACATTTTCAGTTTTTATGGCCAAAATGTGCTTTTCAGAGGCTGAAAAGCACGTTTTGGCAGAATATGATAATTTTCATTAAAACTTGATTTCTATCCATTCGAATGATGCCAAATGAATATCTTACTTGAATTGGACCATTTTACACTATGTCCATTGTAGATTTGTGTCTCTGACAGTTCGTTTGGTTGCAGTGGACATATTCAGTTTTTATGGCCCAAATGTGCTTTTCAGGGGCTGAAAAGCATGTTTTGGCCGAGTTTGATAATTTTCATTAAAACTTGATTTCTATCACTTCGAATGATGCCAAATGAATATCTTACTTGAATTGGACCATTTTACACTATGTCCATTGTAGATTTGTGTCTCTGACAGTTCGTTTGGTTGCAGGGGACATATTCAGTTTTTAAGGCCAAAATGTGCTTTTCAGGGGCTGAAAAGCATGTTTTGGACGAGTATGATAATTTTCATTAAAACTTGATTTCTATCCATTCGAATGATGCCAAATGAATAACTTACTTGAATTGGACCATTTTACACTATGTCCATTGTAGATTTGTGTCTCTGACAGTTCATTTGGTTGCAGGGGACATATTCAGTTTTTATGGCCAAAATGTGCTTTTCAGGGGCTGAAAAGCACGTTTTGGCAGAATATGATAATTTTCATTAAAACTTGATTTCTATCCATTCGAATGATGCCAAATGAATAACTTACTTGAATTGGACCATTTTACACTATGTCCATTGTAGATTTGTGTCTCCGACAGTTCGTTTGGTTGCAGGGGACATTTTCAGTTTTTATGGCCAAAATGTGCTTTTCAGAGGCTGAAAAGCATGTTTTGGCAGAGTATGATAATTTTCATTAAAACTTAATTTCTATCACTTCGAATGATGCCAAATGAATAACTTACTTGAATTGGACCATTTTACACTATGTCCATTGTAGATTTGTGTCTCTGACAGTTCGTTTGGTTGCAGTGGACATATTCAGTTTTTATGGCCAAAATGTGCTTTTCAGGGGCTGAAAAGCATGTTTTGGCCGAGTTTGATAATTTTCATTAAAACTTGATTTCTATCCATTCGAATGATGCCAAATGAATAACTTACTTGAATTGGACCATTTTACACTATGTCCATTGTAGATTTGTGTCTCCGACAGTTCGTTTGGTTGGAGGGGACATTTTCAGTTTTTATGGCCGAAATGTGCTTTTCAGAGGCTGAAAAGCATGTTTTGGCCGAGTATGATAATTTTCATTAAAACTTAATTTCTATCACTTCGAATGATGCCAAATGAATAACTTACTTGAATTGGACCATTTTACACTATGTCCATTGTAGATTTGTGTCTCTGACAGTTTGTTTGGATGCAGGGGACATATTCAGTTTTTATGGCCAAAATGTGCTTTTCAGGGGCTGAAAAGCATGTTTTGGCCGAGTATGATAATTTTCATTAAAACTTGATTTCTATCACTTCGAATGATGCCAAATGAATAACTTACTTGAATTGGACCATTTTACACTATGTCAATTGTAGATTTGTGTCTCCGACAGTTCGTTTGGTTGCAGGGGACATTTTCAGTTTTTATGGCCAAAATGTGCTTTTCAGAGGCTGAAAAGCATGTTTTGGCAGAGTATGATAATTTTCATTAAAACTTAATTTCTATCACTTCGAATGATGCCAAATGAATAACTTACTTGAATTGGACCATTTTACACTATGTCCATTGTAGATTTGTGTCTCTGACAGTTCGTTTGGTTGCAGTGGACATATTCAGTTTTTATGGCCAAAATGTGCTTTTCAGGGGCTGAAAAGCATGTTTTGGCCGAGTTTGATAATTTTCATCAAAACTTGATTTCTATCCATTCGAATGATGCCAAATGAATAACTTACTTGAATTGGACCATTTTACACTATGTCCATTGTAGATTTGTGTCTCCGACAGTTCGTTTGGTTGGAGGGGACATTTTCAGTTTTTATGGCCGAAATGTGCTTTTCAGAGGCTGAAAAGCATGTTTTGGCCGAGTATGATAATTTTCATTAAAACTTGATTTCTATCACTTCGAATGATGCCAAATGAATAATTTGCTTGAATTGGACCATTTTACACTATGTCCATTGTAGATTTGTGTCTCTGACAGTTCGTTTGGTTGCAGGGGACATATTCAGTTTTTATGGCCAAAATGTGCTTTTCAGAGGCTGAAAAGCATGTTTTGGCCGAGTATGATAATTTTCATTAAAACTTAATTTCTATCACTTCGAATGATGCCAAATGAATAACTTACTTGAATTGGACCATTTTACACTATGTCCATTGTAGATTTGTGTCTCCGACAGTTTGTTTGGTTGCAGGGGACATTTTCAGTTTTTATGGCCAAAATGTGCTTTTCAGCCCCTGAAAAGCACATTTTGGCCGAGTTTGATAATTTTCATTAAAACTTGATTTCTATCACTTCGAATGATGCCAAATGAATAATTTACTTGAATTGGACCATTTTACACTATGTCCATTGTAGATTTGTGTCTCTGACAGTTCGTTTGGTTGCAGGGGACATATTCCGTTTTTATGGCCAAAATGTGCTTTTCAGGGGCTGAAAAGCATGTTTTGGCCGAGTATGATAATTTTCATTAAAACTTGATTTCTATCACTTCGAATGATGCCAAATGAATAACTTACTTGAATTGGACCATTTTACACTATGTCCATTGTAGATTTGTGTCTCTGACAGTTCGTTTGGTTGCAGTGGACATATTCAGTTTTTATGGCCAAAATGTGCTTTTCAGGGGCTGAAAAGCATGTTTTGGCCGAGTTTGATAATTTTCATTAAAACTTGATTTCTATCACTTCGAATGATGCCAAATGAATAATTTACTTGAATTGGACCATTTTACACTATGTCCATTGTAGATTTGTGTCTCTGACAGTTTGTTTGGTTGCAGGGGACATATTCAGTTTTTATGGCCAAAATGTGCTTTTCAGGGGCTGAAAAGCATGTTTTGGCAGAGTATGATAATTTTCATTAAAACTTGATTTCTATCCATTCGAATGATGCCAAATGAATAACTTACTTGAATTGGACCATTTTACACTATGTCCATTGTAGATTTGTGTCTCCAACAGTTCGTTTGGTTGCAGGGGACATTTTCAGTTTTTATGGCCAAAATGTGCTTTTCAGAGGCTGAAAAGCATGTTTTGGCAGAGTATGATAATTTTCATTAAAACTTAATTTCTATCACTTCGAATGATGCCAAATGAATAACTTACTTGAATTGGACCATTTTACACTATGTCCATTGTAGATTTGTGTCTCTGACAGTTCGTTTGGTTGCAGGGGACATATTCAGTTTTTATGGCCAAAATGTGCTTTTCAGGGGCTGAAAAGCATGTTTTGGCCGAGTTTGATAATTTTCATTAAAACTTGATTTCTATCACTTCGATTGATGCCAAATGAATAACTTACTTGAATTGGACCATTTTACACTATGTCCATTGTAGATTTGTGTCTCTGACAGTTCGTTTGGATGCAGGGGACATATTCAGTTTTTATGGCCAAAATGTGCTTTTCAGGGGCTGAAAAGCATGTTTTGGCCGAGTATGATAATTTTCATTAAAACTTGATTTCTATCACTTCGAATGATGCCAAATGAATAACTTACTTGAATTGGACCATTTTACACTATGTCAATTGTAGATTTGTGTCTCCGACAGTTCGTTTGGTTGCAGGGGACATTTTCAGTTTTTATGGCCAAAATGTGCTTTTCAGGGGCTGAAAAGCATGTTTTGGCCGAGTATGATGATTTTCATTAAAACTTAATTTCTATCACTTCGAATGATGCCAAATGAATAACTTACTTGAATTGGACCATTTTACACTATGTCCATTGTAGATTTGTGTCTCCGACAGTTCGTTTGGTTGCAGGGGACATTTTCAGTTTTTATGGCCAAAATGTGCTTTTCAGAGGCTGAAAAGCATGTTTTGGCAGAGTATGATAATTTTCATTAAAACTTAATTTCTATCACTTCGAATGATGCCAAATGAATAACTTACTTGAATTGGACCATTTTACACTATGTCCATTGTAGATTTGTGTCTCTGACAGTTCGTTTGGTTGCAGTGGACATATTCAGTTTTTATGGCCAAAATGTGCTTTTCAGGGGCTGAAAAGCATGTTTTGGCCGAGTTTGATAATTTTCATTAAAACTTGATTTCTATCACTTCGATTGATGCCAAATGAATAACTTACTTGAATTGGACCATTTTACACTATGTCCATTGTAGATTTGTGTCTCCGACAGTTCGTTTGGTTGCAGGGGACATTTTCAGTTTTTATGGCCAAAATGTGCTTTTCAGAGGCTGAAAAGCATGTTTTGGCCGAGTTTGATAATTTTCATTAAAACTTGATTTCTATCACTTCGATTGATGCCAAATGAATAACTTACTTGAATTGGACCATTTTACACTATGTCCATTGTAGATTTGTGTCTCCGACAGTTCGTTTGGTTGCAGGGGACATTTTCAGTTTTTATGGCCAAAATGTGCTTTTCAGAGGCTGAAAGCATGTTTTGGCAGAGTATGATAATTTTCATTAAAACTTAATTTCTATCACTTCGAATGATGCCAAATGAATAACTTACTTGAATTGGACCATTTTACACTATGTCCATTGTAGATTTGTGTCTCTGACAGTTCGTTTGGTTGCAGTGGACATATTCAGTTTTTATGGCCAAAATGTGCTTTTCAGGGGCTGAAAAGCATGTTTTGGCCGAGTTTGATAATTTTCATTAAACTTGATTTCTATCACTTCGATTGATGCCAAATGAATAACTTACTTGAATTGGACCATTTTACACTATGTCCATTGTAGATTTGTGTCTCCGACAGTTCGTTTGGTTGCAGGGGACATTTTCAGTTTTTATGGCCAAAATGTGCTTTTCAGAGGCTGAAAAGCACGTTTTGGCAGAATATGATAATTTTCATTAAAACTTGATTTCTATCCATTCGAATGATGCCAAATGAATATCTTACTTGAATTGGACCATTTTACACTATGTCCATTGTAGATTTGTGTCTCTGACAGTTCGTTTGGTTGCAGTGGACATATTCAGTTTTTATGGCCAAAATGTGCTTTTCAGGGGCTGAAAAGCATGTTTTGGCCGAGTTTGATAATTTTCATTAAAACTTGATTTCTATCACTTCGAATGATGCCAAATGAATATCTTACTTGAATTGGACCATTTTACACTATGTCCATTGTAGATTTGTGTCTCTGACAGTTCGTTTGGTTGCAGGGGACATATTCAGTTTTTAAGGCCAAAATGTGCTTTTCAGGGGCTGAAAAGCATGTTTTGGCCGAGTATGATAATTTTCATTAAAACTTGATTTCTATCCATTCGAATGATGCCAAATGAATAACTTACTTGAATTGGACCATTTTACACTATGTCCATTGTAGATTTGTGTCTCTGACAGTTCATTTGGCTGCAGGGGACATATTCAGTTTTTATGGCCAAAATGTGCTTTTCAGGGGCTGAAAAGCACGTTTTGGCAGAATATGATAATTTTCATTAAAACTTGATTTCTATCCATTCGAATGATGCCAAATGAATAACTTACTTGAATTGGACCATTTTACACTATGTCCATTGTAGATTTGTGTCTCCGACAGTTCGTTTGGTTGCAGGGGACATTTTCAGTTTTTATGGCCAAAATGTGCTTTTCAGAGGCTGAAAAGCATGTTTTGGCAGAGTATGATAATTTTCATTAAAACTTAATTTCTATCACTTCGAATGATGCCAAATGAATAACTTACTTGAATTGGACCATTTTACACTATGTCCATTGTAGATTTGTGTCTCTGACAGTTCGTTTGGTTGCAGTGGACATATTCAGTTTTTATGGCCAAAATGTGCTTTTCAGGGGCTGAAAAGCATGTTTTGGCCGAGTTTGATAATTTTCATTAAAACTTGATTTCTATCCATTCGAATGATGCCAAATGAATAACTTACTTGAATTGGACCATTTTACACTATGTCCATTGTAGATTTGTGTCTCCGACAGTTCGTTTGGTTGGAGGGGACATTTTCAGTTTTTATGGCCGAAATGTGCTTTTCAGAGGCTGAAAAGCATGTTTTGGCCGAGTATGATAATTTTCATTAAAACTTAATTTCTATCACTTCGAATGATGCCAAATGAATACTTACTTGAATTGGACCATTTTACACTATGTCCATTGTAGATTTGTGTCTCTGACAGTTTGTTTGGATGCAGGGGACATATTCAGTTTTTATGGCCAAAATGTGCTTTTCAGGGGCTGAAAAGCATGTTTTGGCCGAGTATGATAATTTTCATTAAAACTTGATTTCTATCACTTCGAATGATGCCAAATGAATAACTTACTTGAATTGGACCATTTTACACTATGTCAATTGTAGATTTGTGTCTCCGACAGTTCGTTTGGTTGCAGGGGACATTTTCAGTTTTTATGGCCAAAATGTGCTTTTCAGAGGCTGAAAAGCATGTTTTGGCAGAGTATGATAATTTTCATTAAAACTTAATTTCTATCACTTCGAATGATGCCAAATGAATAACTTACTTGAATTGGACCATTTTACACTATGTCCATTGTAGATTTGTGTCTCTGACAGTTCGTTTGGTTGCAGTGGACATATTCAGTTTTTATGGCCAAAATGTGCTTTTCAGGGGCTGAAAAGCATGTTTTGGCCGAGTTTGATAATTTTCATCAAAACTTGATTTCTATCCATTCGAATGATGCCAAATGAATAACTTACTTGAATTGGACCATTTTACACTATGTCCATTGTAGATTTGTGTCTCCGACAGTTCGTTTGGTTGGAGGGGACATTTTCAGTTTTTATGGCCGAAATGTGCTTTTCAGAGGCTGAAAAGCATGTTTTGGCCGAGTATGATAATTTTCATTAAAACTTGATTTCTATCACTTCGAATGATGCCAAATGAATAATTTGCTTGAATTGGACCATTTTACACTATGTCCATTGTAGATTTGTGTCTCTGACAGTTCGTTTGGTTGCAGGGGACATATTCCGTTTTTATGGCCAAAATGTGCTTTTCAGGGGCTGAAAAGCATGTTTTGGCCGAGTTTGATAATTTTCATTAAAACTTGATTTCTATCACTTCGATTGATGCCAAATGAATAACTTACTTGAATTGGACCATTTTACACTATGTCCATTGTAGATTTGTGTCTCCGACAGTTCGTTTGGTTGCAGGGGACATTTTCAGTTTTTATGGCCAAAATGTGCTTTTCAGGGGCTGAAAAGCATGTTTTGGCCGAGTATGATAATTTTCATTAAAACTTGATTTCTATCACTTCGAATGATGCCAAATGAATAATTTACTTGAATTGGACCATTTTACACTATGTCCATTGTAGATTTGTGTCTCTGACAGTTTGTTTGGTTGCAGGGGACATATTCAGTTTTTATGGCCAAAATGTGCTTTTCAGGGGCTGAAAAGCATGTTTTGGCAGAGTATGATAATTTTCATTAAAACTTGATTTCTATCCATTCGAATGATGCCAAATGAATAACTTACTTGAATTGGACCATTTTACACTATGTCCATTGTAGATTTGTGTCTCCGACAGTTCGTTTGGTTGCAGGGGACATTTTCAGTTTTTATGGCCAAAATGTGCTTTTCAGGGGCTGAAAAGCATGTTTTGGCCGAGTATGATAATTTTCATTAAAACTTGATTTCTATCACTTCGAATGATGCCAAATGAATAATTTACTTGAATTGGACCATTTTACACTATGTCCATTGTAGATTTGTGTCTCTGACAGTTTGTTTGGTTGCAGGGGACATATTCAGTTTTTATGGCCAAAATGTGCTTTTCAGGGGCTGAAAAGCATGTTTTGGCAGAGTATGATAATTTTCATTAAAACTTGATTTCTATCCATTCGAATGATGCCAAATGAATAACTTACTTGAATTGGACCATTTTACACTATGTCCATTGTAGATTTGTGTCTCCGACAGTTCGTTTGGTTGCAGGGGACATTTTCAGTTTTTATGGCCAAAATGTGCTTTTCAGGGGCTGAAAAGCATGTTTTGGCCGAGTATGATGATTTTCATTAAAACTTAATTTCTATCACTTCGAATGATGCCAAATGAATAACTTACTTGAATTGGACCATTTTACACTATGTCCATTGTAGATTTGTGTCTCCGACAGTTCGTTTGGTTGCAGGGGACATTTTCAGTTTTTATGGCCAAAATGTGCTTTTCAGAGGCTGAAAAGCATGTTTTGGCAGAGTATGATAATTTTCATTAAAACTTAATTTCTATCACTTCGAATGATGCCAAATGAATAACTTACTTGAATTGGACCATTTTACACTATGTCCATTGTAGATTTGTGTCTCTGACAGTTCGTTTGGTTGCAGTGGACATATTCAGTTTTTATGGCCAAAATGTGCTTTTCAGGGGCTGAAAAGCATGTTTTGGCCGAGTTTGATAATTTTCATTAAAACTTGATTTCTATCCATTCGAATGATGCCAAATGAATAACTTACTTGAATTGGACCATTTTACACTATGTCCATTGTAGATTTGTGTCTCCGACAGTTCGTTTGGTTGGAGGGGACATTTTCAGTTTTTATGGCCGAAATGTGCTTTTCAGAGGCTGAAAAGCATGTTTTGGCCGAGTATGATAATTTTCATTAAAACTTGATTTCTATCACTTCGAATGATGCCAAATGAATAATTTGCTTGAATTGGACCATTTTACACTATGTCCATTGTAGATTTGTGTCTCTGACAGTTCGTTTGGTTGCAGGGGACATATTCAGTTTTTATGGCCAAAATGTGCTTTTCAGAGGCTGAAAAGCATGTTTTGGCCGAGTATGATAATTTTCATTAAAACTTAATTTCTATCACTTCGAATGATGCCAAATGAATAACTTACTTGAATTGGACCATTTTACACTATGTCCATTGTAGATTTGTGTCTCCGACAGTTTGTTTGGTTGCAGGGGACATTTTCAGTTTTTATGGCCAAAATGTGCTTTTCAGCCCCTGAAAAGCACATTTTGGCCGAGTTTGATAATTTTCATTAAAACTTGATTTCTATCACTTCGAATGATGCCAAATGAATAATTTACTTGAATTGGACCATTTTACACTATGTCCATTGTAGATTTGTGTCTCTGACAGTTCGTTTGGTTGCAGGGGACATATTCCGTTTTTATGGCCAAAATGTGCTTTTCAGGGGCTGAAAAGCATGTTTTGGCCGAGTATGATAATTTTCATTAAAACTTGATTTCTATCACTTCGATTGATGCCAAATGAATAACTTACTTGAATTGGACCATTTTACACTATGTCCATTGTAGATTTGTGTCTCCGACAGTTCGTTTGGTTGCAGGGGACATTTTCAGTTTTTATGGCCAAAATGTGCTTTTCAGAGGCTGAAAAGCATGTTTTGGCCGAGTATGATAATTTACATTAAAACTTAATTTCTATCACTTCGAATGATGCCAAATGAATAACTTACTTGAATTGGACCATTTTACACTATGTCCATTGTAGATTTGTGTCTCTGACAGTTCGTTTGGTTGCAGGGGACATATTCAGTTTTTATGGCCAAAATGTGCTATTCAGGGGCTGAAAAGCATGTTTTGGCCGAGTTTGATAATTTTCATTAAAACTTGATTTCTATCACTTCGATTGATGCCAAATGAATAACTTACTTGAATTGGACCATTTTACACTATGTCCATTGTAGATTTGTGTCTCTGACAGTTCGTTTGGTTGCAGGGGACATATTCAGTTTTTATGGCCAAAATGTGCTTTTCAGGGGCTGAAAAGCATGTTTTGGCCGAGTATGATGATTTTCATTAAAACTTAATTTCTATCACTTCGAATGATGCCAAATGAATAACTTACTTGAATTGGACCATTTTACACTATGTCCATTGTAGATTTGTGTCTCTGACAGTTCGTTTGGTTGCAGTGGACATATTCAGTTTTTATGGCCAAAATGTGCTTTTCAGGGGCTGAAAAGCATGTTTTGGCCGAGTTTGATAATTTTCATTAAAACTTGATTTCTATCACTTCGAATGATGCCAAATGAATATCTTACTTGAATTGGACCATTTTACACTATGTCCATTGTAGATTTGTGTCTCTGACAGTTCGTTTGGTTGCAGGGGACATATTCAGTTTTTAAGGCCAAAATGTGCTTTTCAGGGGCTGAAAAGCATGTTTTGGCCGAGTATGATAATTTTCATTAAAACTTGATTTCTATCCATTCGAATGATGCCAAATGAATAACTTACTTGAATTGGACCATTTTACACTATGTCCATTGTAGATTTGTGTCTCTGACAGTTCATTTGGTTGCAGGGGACATATTCAGTTTTTATGGCCAAAATGTGCTTTTCAGGGGCTGAAAAGCACGTTTTGGCAGAATATGATAATTTTCATTAAAACTTGATTTCTATCCATTCGAATGATGCCAAATGAATAACTTACTTGAATTGGACCATTTTACACTATGTCCATTGTAGATTTGTGTCTCCGACAGTTCGTTTGGTTGCAGGGGACATTTTCATTTTTTATGGCCAAAATGTGCTTTTCAGAGGCTGAAAAGCATGTTTTGGCAGAGTATGATAATTTTCATTAAAACTTAATTTCTATCACTTCGAATGATGCCAAATGAATAACTTACTTGAATTGGACCATTTTACACTATGTCCATTGTAGATTTGTGTCTCTGACAGTTCATTTGGTTGCAGGGGACATATTCAGTTTTTATGGCCAAAATGTGCTTTTCAGAGGCTGAAAAGCATGTTTTGGCCGAGTATGATAATTTTCATTAAAACTTAATTTCTATCACTTCGAATGATGCCAAATGAATAACTTACTTGAATTGGACCATTTTACACTATGTCCATTGTAGATTTGTGTCTCCGACAGTTTGTTTGGTTGCAGGGGACATTTTCAGTTTTTATGGCCAAAATGTGCTTTTCAGAGGCTGAAAAGCATGTTTTGGCCGAGTTTGATAATTTTCATTAAAACTTGATTTCTATCACTTCGAATGATGCCAAATGAATAACTTACTTGAATTGGACCATTTTACACTATGTCCATTGTAGATTTGTGTCTCTGACAGTTCATTTGGTTGCAGGGGACATATTCAGTTTTTATGGCCAAAATGTGCTTTTCAGGGGCTGAAAAGCATGTTTTGGCCGAGTTTGATAATTTTCATTAAAACTTGATTTCTATCCATTCGAATGATGCCAAATGAATAACTTACTTGAATTGGACCATTTTACACTATGTCCATTGTAGATTTGTGTCTCCGACAGTTCGTTTGGTTGGAGGGGACATTTTCAGTTTTTATGGCCGAAATGTGCTTTTCAGAGGCTGAAAAGCATGTTTTGGCCGAGTATGATAATTTTCATTAAAACTTGATTTCTATCACTTCGAATGATGCCAAATGAATAATTTGCTTGAATTGGACCATTTTACACTATGTCCATTGTAGATTTGTGTCTCTGACAGTTCGTTTGGTTGCAGGGGACATATTCAGTTTTTATGGCCAAAATGTGCTTTTCAGAGGCTGAAAAGCATGTTTTGGCCGAGTATGATAATTTTCATTAAAACTTAATTTCTATCACTTCGAATGATGCCAAATGAATAACTTACTTGAATTGGACCATTTTACACTATGTCCATTGTAGATTTGTGTCTCCGACAGTTTGTTTGGTTGCAGGGGACATTTTCAGTTTTTATGGCCAAAATGTGCTTTTCAGCCCCTGAAAAGCACATTTTGGCCGAGTTTGATAATTTTCATTAAAACTTGATTTCTATCACTTCGAATGATGCCAAATGAATAATTTACTTGAATTGGACCATTTTACACTATGTCCATTGTAGATTTGTGTCTCTGACAGTTCGTTTGGTTGCAGGGGACATATTCCGTTTTTATGGCCAAAATGTGCTTTTCAGGGGCTGAAAAGCATGTTTTGGCCGAGTATGATAATTTTCATTAAAACTTGATTTCTATCACTTCGATTGATGCCAAATGAATAACTTACTTGAATTGGACCATTTTACACTATGTCCATTGTAGATTTGTGTCTCCGACAGTTCGTTTGGTTGCAGGGGACATTTTCAGTTTTTATGGCCAAAATGTGCTTTTCAGAGGCTGAAAAGCATGTTTTGGCCGAGTATGATAATTTACATTAAAACTTAATTTCTATCACTTCGAATGATGCCAAATGAATAACTTACTTGAATTGGACCATTTTACACTATGTCCATTGTAGATTTGTGTCTCTGACAGTTCGTTTGGTTGCAGGGGACATATTCAGTTTTTATGGCCAAAATGTGCTATTCAGGGGCTGAAAAGCATGTTTTGGCCGAGTTTGATAATTTTCATTAAAACTTGATTTCTATCACTTCGATTGATGCCAAATGAATAACTTACTTGAATTGGACCATTTTACACTATGTCCATTGTAGATTTGTGTCTCTGACAGTTCGTTTGGTTGCAGGGGACATATTCAGTTTTTATGGCCAAAATGTGCTTTTCAGGGGCTGAAAAGCATGTTTTGGCCGAGTATGATGATTTTCATTAAAACTTAATTTCTATCACTTCGAATGATGCCAAATGAATAACTTACTTGAATTGGACCATTTTACACTATGTCCATTGTAGATTTGTGTCTCTGACAGTTCGTTTGGTTGCAGTGGACATATTCAGTTTTTATGGCCAAAATGTGCTTTTCAGGGGCTGAAAAGCATGTTTTGGCCGAGTTTGATAATTTTCATTAAAACTTGATTTCTATCACTTCGAATGATGCCAAATGAATATCTTACTTGAATTGGACCATTTTACACTATGTCCATTGTAGATTTGTGTCTCTGACAGTTCGTTTGGTTGCAGGGGACATATTCAGTTTTTAAGGCCAAAATGTGCTTTTCAGGGGCTGAAAAGCATGTTTTGGCCGAGTATGATAATTTTCATTAAAACTTGATTTCTATCCATTCGAATGATGCCAAATGAATAACTTACTTGAATTGGACCATTTTACACTATGTCCATTGTAGATTTGTGTCTCTGACAGTTCATTTGGTTGCAGGGGACATATTCAGTTTTTATGGCCAAAATGTGCTTTTCAGGGGCTGAAAAGCACGTTTTGGCAGAATATGATAATTTTCATTAAAACTTGATTTCTATCCATTCGAATGATGCCAAATGAATAACTTACTTGAATTGGACCATTTTACACTATGTCCATTGTAGATTTGTGTCTCCGACAGTTCGTTTGGTTGCAGGGGACATTTTCATTTTTTATGGCCAAAATGTGCTTTTCAGAGGCTGAAAAGCATGTTTTGGCAGAGTATGATAATTTTCATTAAAACTTAATTTCTATCACTTCGAATGATGCCAAATGAATAACTTACTTGAATTGGACCATTTTACACTATGTCCATTGTAGATTTGTGTCTCTGACAGTTCATTTGGTTGCAGGGGACATATTCAGTTTTTATGGCCAAAATGTGCTTTTCAGAGGCTGAAAAGCATGTTTTGGCCGAGTATGATAATTTTCATTAAAACTTAATTTCTATCACTTCGAATGATGCCAAATGAATAACTTACTTGAATTGGACCATTTTACACTATGTCCATTGTAGATTTGTGTCTCCGACAGTTTGTTTGGTTGCAGGGGACATTTTCAGTTTTTATGGCCAAAATGTGCTTTTCAGAGGCTGAAAAGCATGTTTTGGCCGAGTTTGATAATTTTCATTAAAACTTGATTTCTATCACTTCGAATGATGCCAAATGAATAACTTACTTGAATTGGACCATTTTACACTATGTCCATTGTAGATTTGTGTCTCTGACAGTTCATTTGGTTGCAGGGGACATATTCAGTTTTTATGGCCAAAATGTGCTTTTCAGGGGCTGAAAAGCATGTTTTGGCCGAGTTTGATAATTTTCATTAAAACTTGATTTCTATCCATTCGAATGATGCCAAATGAATAACTTACTTGAATTGGACCATTTTACACTATGTCCATTGTAGATTTGTGTCTCCGACAGTTCGTTTGGTTGCAGGGGACATTTTCAGTTTTTATGGCCAAAATGTGCTTTTCAGAGGCTGAAAAGCATGTTTTGGCAGAGTATGATAATTTTCATTAAAACTTAATTTCTATCACTTCGAATGATGCCAAATGAATAACTTACTTGAATTGGACCATTTTACACTATGTCCATTGTAGATTTGTGTCTCCGACAGTTCGTTTGGTTGCAGGGGACATTTTCAGTTTTTATGGCCAAAATGTGCTTTTCAGGGGCTGAAAAGCATGTTTTGGCCGAGTTTGATAATTTTCATTAAAACTTGATTTCTATCACTTCGATTGATGCCAAATGAATAACTTACTTGAATTGGACCATTTTACACTATGTCCATTGTAGATTTGTGTCTCTGACAGTTCGTTTGGATGCAGGGGACATATTCAGTTTTTATGGCCAAAATGTGCTTTTCAGAGGCTGAAAAGCATGTTTTGGCCGAGTATGATAATTTTCATTAAAACTTGATTTCTATCACTTCGAATGATGCCAAATGAATAACTTACTTGAATTGGACCATTTTACACTATGTCAATTGTAGATTTGTGTCTCCGACAGTTCGTTTGGTTGCAGGGGACATTTTCAGTTTTTATGGCCAAAATGTGCTTTTCAGGGGCTGAAAAGCATGTTTTGGCCGAGTATGATGATTTTCATTAAAACTTAATTTCTATCACTTCGAATGATGCCAAATGAATAACTTACTTGAATTGGACCATTTTACACTATGTCCATTGTAGATTTGTGTCTCCGACAGTTCGTTTGGTTGCAGGGGACATTTTCAGTTTTTATGGCCAAAATGTGCTTTTCAGAGGCTGAAAAGCATGTTTTGGCAGAGTATGATAATTTTCATTAAAACTTAATTTCTATCACTTCGAATGATGCCAAATGAATAACTTACTTGAATTGGACCATTTTACACTATGTCCATTGTAGATTTGTGTCTCTGACAGTTCGTTTGGTTGCAGTGGACATATTCAGTTTTTATGGCCAAAATGTGCTTTTCAGGGGCTGAAAAGCATGTTTTGGCCGAGTTTGATAATTTTCATTAAAACTTGATTTCTATCACTTCGAATGATGCCAAATGAATAATTTACTTGAATTGGACCATTTTACACTATGTCCATTGTAGATTTGTGTCTCTGACAGTTTGTTTGGTTGCAGGGGACATATTCAGTTTTTATGGCCAAAATGTGCTTTTCAGGGGCTGAAAAGCATGTTTTGGCAGAGTATGATAATTTTCATTAAAACTTGATTTCTATCCATTCGAATGATGCCAAATGAATAACTTACTTGAATTGGACCATTTTACACTATGTCCATTGTAGATTTGTGTCTCTGACAGTTCGTTTGGTTGCAGTGGACATATTCAGTTTTTATGGCCAAAATGTGCTTTTCAGGGGCTGAAAAGCATGTTTTGGCCGAGTTTGATAATTTTCATTAAAACTTGATTTCTATCACTTCGATTGATGCCAAATGAATAACTTACTTGAATTGGACCATTTTACACTATGTCCATTGTAGATTTGTGTCTCCGACAGTTCGTTTGGTTGCAGGGGACATTTTCAGTTTTTATGGCCAAAATGTGCTTTTCAGAGGCTGAAAAGCATGTTTTGGCCGAGTATGATAATTTACATTAAAACTTAATTTCTATCACTTCGAATGATGCCAAATGAATAACTTACTTGAATTGGACCATTTTACACTATGTCCATTGTAGATTTGTGTCTCTGACAGTTCGTTTGGTTGCAGGGGACATATTCAGTTTTTATGGCCAAAATGTGCTATTCAGGGGCTGAAAAGCATGTTTTGGCCGAGTTTGATAATTTTCATTAAAACTTGATTTCTATCACTTCGATTGATGCCAAATGAATAACTTACTTGAATTGGACCATTTTACACTATGTCCATTGTAGATTTGTGTCTCTGACAGTTCGTTTGGTTGCAGGGGACATATTCAGTTTTTATGGCCAAAATGTGCTTTTCAGGGGCTGAAAAGCATGTTTTGGCCGAGTATGATGATTTTCATTAAAACTTAATTTCTATCACTTCGAATGATGCCAAATGAATAACTTACTTGAATTGGACCATTTTACACTATGTCCATTGTAGATTTGTGTCTCTGACAGTTCGTTTGGTTGCAGTGGACATATTCAGTTTTTATGGCCAAAATGTGCTTTTCAGGGGCTGAAAAGCATGTTTTGGCCGAGTTTGATAATTTTCATTAAAACTTGATTTCTATCACTTCGAATGATGCCAAATGAATATCTTACTTGAATTGGACCATTTTACACTATGTCCATTGTAGATTTGTGTCTCTGACAGTTCGTTTGGTTGCAGGGGACATATTCAGTTTTTAAGGCCAAAATGTGCTTTTCAGGGGCTGAAAAGCATGTTTTGGCCTAGTATGATAATTTTCATTAAAACTTGATTTCTATCCATTCGAATGATGCCAAATGAATAACTTACTTGAATTGGACCATTTTACACTATGTCCATTGTAGATTTGTGTCTCTGACAGTTCATTTGGTTGCAGGGGACATATTCAGTTTTTATGGCCAAAATGTGCTTTTCAGGGGCTGAAAAGCACGTTTTGGCAGAATATGATAATTTTCATTAAAACTTGATTTCTATCCATTCGAATGATGCCAAATGAATAACTTACTTGAATTGGACCATTTTACACTATGTCCATTGTAGATTTGTGTCTCTGACAGTTCGTTTGGTTGCAGTGGACATATTCAGTTTTTATGGCCAAAATGTGCTTTTCAGGGGCTGAAAAGCATGTTTTGGCCGAGTTTGATAATTTTCATTAAAACTTGATTTCTATCACTTCGAATGATGCCAAATGAATATCTTACTTGAATTGGACCATTTTACACTATGTCCATTGTAGATTTGTGTCTCTGACAGTTCGTTTGGTTGCAGGGGACATATTCAGTTTTTAAGGCCAAAATGTGCTTTTCAGGGGCTGAAAAGCATGTTTTGGCCGAGTATGATAATTTTCATTAAAACTTGATTTCTATCCATTCGAATGATGCCAAATGAATAACTTACTTGAATTGGACCATTTTACACTATGTCCATTGTAGATTTGTGTCTCTGACAGTTCATTTGGTTGCAGGGGACATATTCAGTTTTTATGGCCAAAATGTGCTTTTCAGGGGCTGAAAAGCACGTTTTGGCAGAATATGATAATTTTCATTAAAACTTGATTTCTATCCATTCGAATGATGCCAAATGAATAACTTACTTGAATTGGACCATTTTACACTATGTCCATTGTAGATTTGTGTCTCTGACAGTTCGTTTGGTTGCAGTGGACATATTCAGTTTTTATGGCCAAAATGTGCTTTTCAGGGGCTGAAAAGCATGTTTTGGCCGAGTATGATAATTTTCATTAAAACTTGATTTCTATCCATTCGAATGATGCCAAATGAATAACTTACTTGAATTGGACCATTTTACACTATGTCCATTGTAGATTTGTGTCTCTGACAGTTCATTTGGTTGCAGGGGACATATTCAGTTTTTATGGCCAAAATGTGCTTTTCAGGGGCTGAAAAGCACGTTTTGGCAGAATATGATGATTTTCATTAAAACTTAATTTCTATCCATTCGAATGATGCCAAATGAATAACTTACTTGAATTGGACCATTTTACACTATGTCCATTGTAGATTTGTGTCTCTGACAGTTCGTTTGGTTGCAGTGGACATATTCAGTTTTTATGGCCAAAATGTGCTTTTCAGAGGCTGAAAAGCATGTTTTGGCAGAGTATGATAATTTTTCATTAAAACTTAATTTCTATCACTTCGAATGATGCCAAATGAATAACTTACTTGAATTGGACCATTTTACACTATGTCCATTGTAGATTTGTGTCTCTGACAGTTCGTTTGGTTGCAGGGGACATATTCAGTTTTTATGGCCAAAATGTGCTTTTCAGGGGCTGAAAAGCATGTTTTGGCCGAGTATGATAATTTTCATTAAAACTTGATTTCTATCACTTCGAATGATGCCAAATGAATAATTTACTTGAATTGGACCATTTTACACTATGTCCATTGTAGATTTGTGTCTCTGACAGTTCGTTTGGTTGCAGGGGACATATTCAGTTTTTATGGCCAAAATGTGCTTTTCAGGGGCTGAAAAGCACGTTTTGGCAGAGTATGATAATTTTCATTAAAACTTGATTTCTATCCATTCGAATGATGCCAAATGAATAACTTACTTGAATTGGACCATTTTACACTATGTCCATTGTAGATTTGTGTCTCTGACAGTTCGTTTGGATGCAGGGGACATATTCAGTTTTTATGGCCAAAATGTGCTTTTCAAGGGCTGAAAAGCATGTTTTGGCCGAGTATGATAATTTTCATTAAAACTTGATTTCTATCACTTCGAATGATGCCAAATGAATAATTTACTTGAATTGGACCATTTTACACTATGTCCATTGTAGATTTGTGTCTCTGACAGTTCATTTGGTTGCAGGGGACATATTCAGTTTTTATGGCCAAAATGTGCTTTTCAGGGGCTGAAAAGCACGTTTTGGCAGAATATGATAATTTTCATTAAAACTTGATTTCTATCACTTCGAATGATGCCAAATGAATAATTTACTTGAATTGGACTATTTTACACTATGTCCATTGTAGATTTGTGTCTCTGACAGTTCATTTGGTTGCGGGGGACATATTCAGTTTTTATGGCCAAAATGTGCTTTTCAGGGGCTGAAAAGCACGTTTTGGCAGAATATGATAATTTTCATTAAAACTTGATTTCTATCCATTCGAATGATGCCAAATGAATATCTTACTTGAATTGGACACTTTTACACTATGTCCATTGTAGATTTGTGTCTCTGACAGTTCGTTTGGTTGCAGGGGACATATTCAGTTTTTATGGCCAAAATGTGCTTTTCAGGGGCTGAAAAGCATGTTTTGGCCGAGTATGATGATTTTCATTAAAACTTAATTTCTATCACTTCGAATGATGCCAAATGAATAACTTACTTGAATTGGACCATTTTACACTATGTCCATTGAAGATTTGTGTCTCCGACAGTTCGTTTGGTTGCAGGGGACATTTTCAGTTTTTATGGCCAAAATGTGCTTTTCAGAGGCTGAAAAGCATGTTTTGGCAGAGTATGATAATTTTCATTAAAACTTAATTTCTATCACTTCGAATGATGCCAAATGAATAACTTACTTGAATTGGACCATTTTACACTATGTCCATTGTAGATTTGTGTCTCTGACAGTTCGTTTGGTTGCAGGGGATATATTCAGTTTTTATGGCCAAAATGTGCTTTTCAGGGGCTGAAAAGCATGTTTTGGCCGAGTTTGATAATTTTCATTAAAACTTGATTTCTATCACTTCGATTGATGCCAAATGAATAACTTACTTGAATTGGACCATTTTACACTATGTCCATTGTAGATTGGTGTCTCCGACAGTTCGTTTGGTTGCAGGGGACATTTTCAGTTTTTATGGCCAAAATGTGCTTTTCAGGGGCTGAAAAGCATGTTTTGGCCGAGTTTGATAATTTTCATTAAAACTTGATTTCTATCACTTCGAATGATGCCAAATGAATAACTTACTTGAATTGGACCATTTTACACTATGTCCATTGTAGATTTGTGTCTCTGACAGTTCGTTTGGTTGCAGGGGACATATTAAGTTTTTATGGCCAAAATGTGCTTTTCAGGGGCTGAAAAGTATGTTTTGGCCGAGTATGATAATTTTTATTAAAACTTGATTTCTATCACTTCGAATGATGCCAAATGAATAACTTACTTGAATTGGACCATTTTACACTATGTCCATTGTAGATTTGTGTCTCCGACAGTTCGTTTGGTTGCAGGGGACATTTTCAGTTTTTATGGCCAAAATGTGCTTTTCAGAGGCTGAAAAGCATGTTTTGGCCGAGTATGATAATTTTCATTAAAACTTGATTTCTATCCATTCGAATGATGCCAAATGAATAACTTACTTGAATTGGACCATTTTACACTATGTCCATTGTAGATTTGTGTCTCTGACAGTTCATTTGGTTGCAGGGGACATATTCAGTTTTTATGGCCAAAATGTGCTTTTCAGGGGCTGAAAAGCACGTTTTGGCAGAATATGATAATTTTCATTAAAACTTGATTTCTATCCATTCGAATGATGCCAAATGAATAACTTACTTGAATTGGACCATTTTACACTATGTCCATTGTAGATTTGTGTCTCCGACAGTTCGTTTGGTTGCAGGGGACATATTCAGTTTTTATGGCCAAAATGTGCTTTTCAGGGGCTGAAAATCATGTTTTGGCCGAGTATGATAATTTTCATTAAAACTTGATTTCTATCCATTCGAATGATGCCAAATGAATAACTTACTTGAATTGGACCATTTTACACTATGTCCATTGTAGATTTGTGTCTCTGACAGTTCGTTTGGTTGCAGGGGACATATTCAGTTTTTATGGCCAAAATGTGCTTTTCAGAGGCTGAAAAGCATGTTTTGGCCGAGTATGATAATTTTCATTAAAACTTATTTTCTATCACTTCGAATGATGCCAAATGAATAACTTACTTGAATTGGACCATTTTACACTATGTCCATTGTAGATTTGTGTCTCCGACAGTTTGTTTGGTTGCAGGGGACATTTTCAGTTTTTATGGCCAAAATGTGCTTTTCAGCCCCTGAAAAGCACATTTTGGCCGAGTTTGATAATTTTCATTAAAACTTGATTTCTATCACTTCGAATGATGCCAAATAAATAATTTACTTGAATTGGACCATTTTACACTATGTCCATTGTAGATTTGTGTCTCTGACAGTTCATTTGGTTGCAGGGGACATATTCAGTTTTTATGGCCAAAATGTGCTTTTCAGGGGCTGAAAAGCACGTTTTGGCAGAATATGATAATTTTCATTAAAACTTGATTTCTATCACTTCGAATGATGCCAAATGAATAATTTACTTGAATTGGACCATTTTACACTATGTCCATTGTAGATTTGTGTCTCTGACAGTTCATTTGGTTGCAGGGGACATATTCAGTTTTTATGGCCAAAATGTGCTTTTCAGGGGCTGAAAAGCATGTTTTGGCCGAGTTTGATAATTTTCATTAAAACTTGATTTCTATCACTTCGATTGATGCCAAATGAATAACTTACTTGAATTGGACCATTTTACACTTTGTCCATTGTAGATTTGTGTCTCCGACAGTTCGTTTGGTTGCAGGGGACATATTCAGTTTTTATGGCCAAAATGTGCTTTTCAGGGGCTGAAAAGCATGTTTTGGCCGAGTATGATAATTTTCATTAAAACTTGATTTCTATCCATTCGAATGATGCCAAATGAATATCTTACTTGAATTGGACCATTTTACACTATGTCCATTGTAGATTTGTGTCTCTGACAGTTCGTTTGGTTGCAGGGGACATATTCAGTTTTTATGGCCAAAATGTGCTTTTCAGGGGCTGAAAAGCATGTTTTGGCCGAGTATGATAATTTTCATTAAAACTTGATTTCTATCACTTCGAATGATGCCAAATGAATAACTTACTTGAATTGGACCATTTTACACTATGTCAATTGTAGATTTGTGTCTCCGACAGTTCGTTTGGTTGCAGGGGACATTTTCAGTTTTTATGGCCAAAATGTGCTTTTCAGGGGCTGAAAAGCATGTTTTGGCCGAGTATGATGATTTTCATTAAAACTTAATTTCTATCACTTCGAATAATGCCAAATGAATAACTTATTTGAATTGGACCATTTTACACTATGTCCATTGTAGATTTGTGTCTCCGACAGTTCGTTTGGTTGCAGGGGACATTTTCAGTTTTTATGGCCAAAATGTGCTTTTCAGAGGCTGAAAAGCATGTTTTGGCAGAGTATGATAATTTTTCATTAAAACTTAATTTCTATCACTTCGAATGATGCCAAATGAATAACTTACTTGAATTGGACCATTTTACACTATGTCCATTGTAGATTTGTGTCTCTGACAGTTCGTTTGGTTGCAGGGGACATATTCAGTTTTTATGGCCAAAATGTGCTTTTCAGGGGCTGAAAAGCATGTTTTGGCCGAGTATGATAATTTTCATTAAAACTTGATTTCTATCACTTCGAATGATGCCAAATGAATAATTTACTTGAATTGGACCATTTTACACTATGTCCATTGTAGATTTGTGTCTCTGACAGTTCGTTTGGTTGCAGGGGCCATATTCAGTTTTTATGGCCAAAATGTGCTTTTCAGGGGCTGAAAAGCACGTTTTGGCAGAGTATGATAATTTTCATTAAAACTTGATTTCTATCCATTCGAATGATGCCAAATGAATAACTTACTTGAATTGGACCATTTTACAATATGTCCATTGTAGATTTGTGTCTCTGACAGTTCGTTTGGATGCAGGGGACATATTCAGTTTTTATGGCCAAAATGTGCTTTTCAAGGGCTGAAAAGCATGTTTTGGCCGAGTATGATAATTTTCATTAAAACTTGATTTCTATCACTTCGAATGATGCCAAATGAATAACTTACTTGAATTGGACCATTTTACACTATGTCAATTGTAGATTTGTGTCTCCGACAGTTCGTTTGGTTGCAGGGGACATTTTCAGTTTTTATGGCCAAAATGTGCTTTTCAGGGGCTGAAAAGCACGTTTTGGCAGAGTATGATAATTTTCATTAAAACTTGATTTCTATCACTTCGAATGATGCCAAATGAATAATTTACTTGAATTGGACCATTTTACACTATGTCCATTGTAGATTTGTGTCTCTGACAGTTCATTTGGTTGCAGGGGACATATTCAGTTTTTATGGCCAAAATGTGCTTTTCAGGGGCTGAAAAGCATGTTTTGGCCGAGTTTGATAATTTTCATTAAATCTTGATTTCTATCACTTCGATTGATGCCAAATGAATAACTTACTTGAATTGGACCATTTTACACTTTGTCCATTGTAGATTTGTGTCTCCGACAGTTCGTTTGGTTGCAGGGGACATATTCAGTTTTTATGGCCAAAATGTGCTTTTCAGGGGCTGAAAAGCATGTTTTGGCCGAGTATGATAATTTTCATTAAAACTTGATTTCTATCCATTCGAATGATGCCAAATGAATATCTTACTTGAATTGGACCATTTTACACTATGTCCATTGTAGATTTGTGTCTCTGACAGTTCGTTTGGTTGCAGGGGACATATTCAGTTTTAATGGCCAAAATGTGCTTTTCAGGGGCTGAAAAGCATGTTTTGGCCGAGTATGATAATTTTCATTAAAACTTGATTTCTATCACTTCGAATGATGCCAAATGAATAACTTACTTGAATTGGACCATTTTACACTATGTCAATTGTAGATTTGTGTCTCCGACAGTTCGTTTGGTTGCAGGGGACATTTTCAGTTTTTATGGCCAAAATGTGCTTTTCAGGGGCTGAAAAGCATGTTTTGGCCGAGTATGATGATTTTCATTAAAACTTAATTTCTATCACTTCGAATAATGCCAAATGAATAACTTATTTGAATTGGACCATTTTACACTATGTCCATTGTAGATTTGTGTCTCCGACAGTTCGTTTGGTTGCAGGGGACATTTTCAGTTTTTATGGCCAAAATGTGCTTTTCAGAGGCTGAAAAGCATGTTTTGGCAGAGTATGATAATTTTTCATTAAAACTTAATTTCTATCACTTCGAATGATGCCAAATGAATAACTTACTTGAATTGGACCATTTTACACTATGTCCATTGTAGATTTGTGTCTCTGACAGTTCGTTTGGTTGCAGGGGACATATTCAGTTTTTATGGCCAAAATGTGCTTTTCAGGGGCTGAAAAGCATGTTTTGGCCGAGTATGATAATTTTCATTAAAACTTGATTTCTATCACTTCGAATGATGCCAAATGAATAATTTACTTGAATTGGACCATTTTACACTATGTCCATTGTAGATTTGTGTCTCTGACAGTTCGTTTGGTTGCAGGGGACATATTCAGTTTTTATGGCCAAAATGTGCTTTTCAGGGGCTGAAAAGCACGTTTTGGCAGAGTATGATAATTTTCATTAAAACTTGATTTCTATCCATTCGAATGATGCCAAATGAATAACTTACTTGAATTGGACCATTTTACACTATGTCCATTGTTGATTTGTGTCTCTGACAGTTCGTTTGGATGCAGGGGACATATTCAGTTTTTATGGCCAAAATGTGCTTTTCAAGGGCTGAAAAGCATGTTTTGGCCGAGTATGATAATTTTCATTAAAACTTGATTTCTATCACTTCGAATGATGCCAAATGAATAATTTACTTGAATTGGACCATTTTACACTATGTCCATTGTAGATTTGTGTCTCTGACAGTTCGTTTGGTTGCAGGGGCCATATTCAGTTTTTATGGCCAAAATGTGCTTTTCAGGGGCTGAAAAGCACGTTTTGGCAGAGTATGATGATTTTCATTAAAACTTAATTTCTATCACTTCGAATGATGCCAAATGAATAACTTACTTGAATTGGACCATTTTACACTATGTCCATTGTAGATTTGTGTCTCCGACAGTTCGTTTGGTTGCAGGGGACATTTTCAGTTTTTATGGCCAAAATGTGCTTTTCAGAGGCTGAAAAGCATGTTTTGGCAGAGTATGATAATTTTCATTAAAACTTAATTTCTATCACTTCGAATGATGCCAAATGAATAACTTACTTGAATTGGACCATTTTACACTATGTCCATTGTAGATTTGTGTCTCTGACAGTTCGTTTGGTTGCAGGGGACATATTCAGTTTTTATGGCCAAAATGTGCTTTTCAGGGGCTGAAAAGCATGTTTTGGCCGAGTTTGATAATTTTCATTAAAACTTGATTTCTATCCATTCGAATGATGCCAAATGAATAACTTACTTGAATTGGACCATTTTACACTATGTCCATTGTAGATTTGTGTCTCCGACAGTTCGTTTGGTTGGAGGGGACATTTTCAGTTTTTATGGCCGAAATGTGCTTTTCAGAGGCTGAAAAGCATGTTTTGGCCGAGTATGATAATTTTCATTAGAACTTGATTTCTATCACTTCGAATGATGCCAAATGAATAATTTGCTTGAATTGGACCATTTTACACTATGTCCATTGTAGATTTGTGTCTCTGACAGTTCGTTTGGTTGCAGGGGACATATTCAGTTTTTATGGCCAAAATGTGCTTTTCAGGGGCTGAAAAGCATGTTTTGGCCGAGTATGATAATTTTCATTAAAACTTGATTTCTATCACTTCGAATGATGCCAAATGAATAATTTACTTGAATTGGACCATTTTACACTATGTCCATTGTAGATTTGTGTCTCTGACAGTTCGTTTGGTTGCAGGGGCCATATTCAGTTTTTATGGCCAAAATGTGCTTTTCAGGGGCTGAAAAGCACGTTTTGGCAGAGTATGATAATTTTCATTAAAACTTGATTTCTATCACTTCGAATGATGCCAAATGAATAACTTACTTGAATTGGACCATTTTACACTATGTCAATTGTAGATTTGTGTCTCCGACAGTTCGTTTGGTTGCAGGGGACATTTTCAGTTTTTATGGCCAAAATGTGCTTTTCAGGGGCTGAAAAGCACGTTTTGGCAGAGTATGATAATTTTCATTAAAACTTGATTTCTATCACTTCGAATGATGCCAAATGAATAATTTACTTGAATTGGACCATTTTACACTATGTCCATTGTAGATTTGTGTCTCTGACAGTTCATTTGGTTGCAGGGGACATATTCAGTTTTTATGGCCAAAATGTGCTTTTCAGGGGCTGAAAAGCATGTTTTGGCCGAGTATGATAATTTTCATTAAAACTTGATTTCTATCCATTCGAATGATGCCAAATGAATATCTTACTTGAATTGGACCATTTTACACTATGTCCATTGTAGATTTGTGTCTCTGACAGTTCGTTTGGTTGCAGGGGACATATTCAGTTTTTATGGCCAAAATGTGCTTTTCAGGGGCTGAAAAGCATGTTTTGGCCGAGTATGATAATTTTCATTAAAACTTGATTTCTATCACTTCGAATGATGCCAAATGAATAACTTACTTGAATTGGACCATTTTACACTATGTCAATTGTAGATTTGTGTCTCCGACAGTTCGTTTGGTTGCAGGGGACATTTTCAGTTTTTATGGCCAAAATGTGCTTTTCAGGGGCTGAAAAGCATGTTTTGGCCGAGTATGATAATTTTCATTAAAACGTAATTTCAAACACTTCGAATGATGCCAAATGAATAACTTACTTGAATTGGACCATTTTACACTATGTCCATTGTAGATTTGTGTCTCTGACAGTTCGTTTGGTTGCAGGGGACATATTCAGTTTTTATGGCCAAAATGTGCTTTTCAGGGGCTGAAAAGCATGTTTTGGCCGAGTATGATAATTTTCATTAAAACTTGATTTCTATCACTTCGAATGATGCCAAATGAATAATTTACTTGAATTGGACCATTTTACACTATGTCCATTGTAGATTTGTGTCTCTGACAGTTCGTTTGGTTGCAGGGGCCATATTCAGTTTTTATGGCCAAAATGTGCTTTTCAGGGGCTGAAAAGCACGTTTTGGCAGAGTATGATAATTTTCATTAAAACTTGATTTCTATCCATTCGAATGATGCCAAATGAATAACTTACTTGAATTGGACCATTTTACACTATGTCCATTGTAGATTTGTGTCTCTGACAGTTCGTTTGGATGCAGGGGACATATTCAGTTTTTATGGCCAAAATGTGCTTTTCAAGGGCTGAAAAGCATGTTTTGGCCGAGTATGATAATTTTCATTAAAACTTGATTTCTATCACTTCGAATGATGCCAAATGAATAACTTACTTGAATTGGACCATTTTACACTATGTCAATTGTAGATTTGTGTCTCCGACAGTTCGTTTGGTTGCAGGGGACATTTTCAGTTTTTATGGCCAAAATGTGCTTTTCAGGGGCTGAAAAGCACGTTTTGGCAGAGTATGATAATTTTCATTAAAACTTGATTTCTATCACTTCGAATGATGCCAAATGAATAATTTACTTGAATTGGACCATTTTACACTATGTCCATTGTAGATTTGTGTCTCTGACAGTTCATTTGGTTGCAGGGGACATATTCAGTTTTTATGGCCAAAATGTGCTTTTCAGGGGCTGAAAAGCATGTTTTGGCCGAGTTTGATAATTTTCATTAAAACTTGATTTCTATCACTTCGATTGATGCCAAATGAATAACTTACTTGAATTGGATCATTTTACACTTTGTCCATTGTAGATTTGTGTCTCCGACAGTTCGTTTGGTTGCAGGGGACATATTCAGTTTTTATGGCCAAAATGTGCTTTTCAGGGGCTGAAAAGCATGTTTTGGCCGAGTATGATAATTTTCATTAAAACTTGATTTCTATCCATTCGAATGATGCCAAATGAATATCTTACTTGAATTGGACCATTTTACACTATGTCCATTGTAGATTTGTGTCTCTGACAGTTCGTTTGGTTGCAGGGGACATATTCAGTTTTTATGGCCAAAATGTGCTTTTCAGGGGCTGAAAAGCATGTTTTGGCCGAGTATGATAATTTTCATTAAAACTTGATTTCTATCCATTCGAATGATGCCAAATGAATAACTTACTTGAATTGGACCATTTTACACTATGTCCATTGTAGATTTGTGTCTCTGACAGTTCGTTTGGATGCAGGGGACATATTCAGTTTTTATGGCCAAAATGTGCTTTTCAAGGGCTGAAAAGCATGTTTTGGCCGAGTATGATGATTTTCATTAAAACTTGATTTCTATCACTTCGAATGATGCCAAATGAATAACTTACTTGAATTGGACCATTTTACACTATGTCAATTGTAGATTTGTGTCTCCGACAGTTCGTTTGGTTGCAGGGGACATTTTCAGTTTTTATGGCCAAAATGTGCTTTTCAGGGGCTGAAAAGCATGTTTTGGCAGAGTATGATGATTTTCATTAAAACTTAATTTCTATCACTTCGAATGATGCCAAATGAATAACTTACTTGAATTGGACCATTTTACACTATGTCCATTGTAGATTTGTGTCTCTGACAGTTCGTTTGGTTGCAGGGGACATTTTCAGTTTTTATGGCCAAAATGTGCTTTTCAGAGGCTGAAAAGCATGTTTTGGCCGAGTTTGATAATTTTCATTAAAACTTGATTTCTATCCATTCGAATGATGCCAAATGAATAACTTACTTGAATTGGACCATTTTACACTATGTCCATTGTAGATTTGTGTCTCCGACAGTTCGTTTGGTTGCAGGGGACATTTTCAGTTTTTATGGCCAAAATGTGCTTTTCAGGGGCTGAAAAGCATGTTTTGGCCGAGTATGATAATTTTCATTAAAACTTGATTTCTATCACTTCGAATGATGCCAAATGAATAATTTACTTGAATTGGACCATTTTACACTATGTCCATTGTAGATTTGTGTCTCTGACAGTTCATTTGGTTGCAGGGGACATATTCAGTTTTTATGGCCAAAATGTGCTTTTCAGGTGCTGAAAAGCATGTTTTGGCCGAGTTTGATAATTTTCATTAAAACTTGATTTCTATCACTTCGATTGATGCCAAATGAATAACTTACTTGAATTGGACCATTTTACACTATGTCCATTGTAGATTTGTGTCTCCGACAGTTCGTTTGGTTGCAGGGGACATATTCAGTTTTTATGGCCAAAATGTGCTTTTCAGGGGCTGAAAAGCATGTTTTGGCCGAGTATGATAATTTTCATTAAAACTTGATTTCTATCCATTCGAATGATGCCAAATGAATATCTTACTTGAATTGGACCATTTTACACTATGTCCATTGTAGATTTGTGTCTCTGACAGTTCGTTTGGTTGCAGGGGACATATTCAGTTTTTATGGCCAAAATGTGCTTTTCAGGGGCTGAAAAGCATGTTTTGGCCGAGTATGATAATTTTCATTAAAACTTGATTTCTATCACTTCGAATGATGCCAAATGAATAACTTACTTGAATTGGACCATTTTACACTATGTCAATTGTAGATTTGTGTCTCCGACAGTTCGTTTGGTTGCAGGGGACATTTTCAGTTTTTATGGCTAAAATGTGCTTTTCAGGGGCTGAAAGCATGTTTTGGCCGAGTATGATGATTTTCATTAAAACTTAATTTCTATCACTTCGAATGATGCCAAATGAATAACTTATTTGAATTGGACCATTTTACACTATGTCCATTGTAGATTTGTGTCTCCGACAGTTCGTTTGGTTGCAGGGGACATTTTCAGTTTTTATGGCCAAAATGTGCTTTTCAGAGGCTGAAAAGCATGTTTTGGCCGAGTATGATAATTTTCATTAAAATTTGATTTCTATCACTTCGAATGATGCCAAATGAATAATTTACTTGAATTGGACCATTTTACACTATGTCCATTGTAGATTTGTGTCTCTGACAGTTCGTTTGGTTGCAGGGGACATATTCAGTTTTTATGGCTAAAATGTGCTTTTCAGGGGCTGAAAAGCACGTTTTGGCAGAGTATGATAATTTTCATTAAAACTTGATTTCTATCCATTCGAATGATGCCAAATGAATAACTTACTTGAATTGGACCATTTTACACTATGTCCATTGTAGATTTGTGTCTCTGACAGTTCGTTTGGATGCAGGGGACATATTCAGTTTTTATGGCCAAAATGTGCTTTTCAAGGGCTGAAAAGCATGTTTTGGCCGAGTATGATAATTTTCATTAAAACTTGATTTCTATCACTTCGAATGATGCCAAATGAATAATTTACTTGAATTGGACCATTTTACACTATGTCAATTGTAGATTTGTGTCTCCGACAGTTCGTTTGGTTGCAGGGGACATTTTCAGTTTTTATGGCCAAAATGTGCTTTTCAGGGGCTGAAAAGCATGTTTTGGCAGAGTATGATGATTTTCATTAAAACTTAATTTCTATCACTTCGAATGATGCCAAATGAATAACTTACTTGAATTGGACCATTTTACACTATGTCCATTGTAGATTTGTGTCTCCGACAGTTCGTTTGGTTGCAGGGGACATTTTCAGTTTTTATGGCCAAAATGTGCTTTTCAGAGGCTGAAAAGCATGTTTTGGCAGAGTATGATAATTTTCATTAAAACTTAATTTCTATCACTTCGAATGATGCCAAATGAATAACTTACTTGAATTGGACCATTTTACACTATGTCCATTGTAGATTTGTGTCTCCGACAGTTCGTTTGGTTGCAGGGGACATTTTCAGTTTTTATGGCCAAAATGTGCTTTTCAGGGGCTGAAAAGCATGTTTTGGCCGAGTATGATAATTTTCATTAAAACTTGATTTCTATCACTTCGAATGATGCCAAATGAATAATTTACTTGAATTGGACCATTTTACACTATGTCCATTGTAGATTTGTGTCTCTGACAGTTCATTTGGTTGCAGGGGACATATTCAGTTTTTATGGCCAAAATGTGCTTTTCAGGTGCTGAAAAGCATGTTTTGGCCGAGTTTGATAATTTTCATGAAAACTTGATTTCTATCACTTCGATTGATGCCAAATGAATAACTTACTTGAATTGGACCATTTTACACTATGTCCATTGTAGATTTGTGTCTCCGACAGTTCGTTTGGTTGCAGGGGACATATTCAGTTTTTATGGCCAAAATGTGCTTTTCAGGGGCTGAAAAGCATGTTTTGGCCGAGTATGATAATTTTCATTAAAACTTGATTTCTATCCATTCGAATGATGCCAAATGAATATCTTACTTGAATTGGACCATTTTACACTATGTCCATTGTAGATTTGTGTCTCCGACAGTTCGTTTGGTTGCAGGGGACATTTTCAGTTTTTATGGCCAAAATGTGCTTTTCAGGGGCTGAAAAGCATGTTTTGGCCGAGTATGATGATTTTCATTAAAACTTAATTTCTATCACTTCGAATAATGCCAAATGAATAACTTATTTGAATTGGACCATTTTACACTATGTCCATTGTAGATTTGTGTCTCCGACAGTTCGTTTGGTTGCAGGGGACATTTTCAGTTTTTATGGCCAAAATGTGCTTTTCAGAGGCTGAAAAGCATGTTTTGGCAGAGTATGATAATTTTTCATTAAAACTTAATTTCTATCACTTCGAATGATGCCAAATGAATAACTTACTTGAATTGGACCATTTTACACTATGTCCATTGTAGATTTGTGTCTCTGACAGTTCGTTTGGTTGCAGGGGACATATTCAGTTTTTATGGCCAAAATGTGCTTTTCAGGGGCTGAAAAGCATGTTTTGGCCGAGTATGATAATTTTCATTAAAACTTGATTTCTATCACTTCGAATGATGCCAAATGAATAATTTACTTGAATTGGACCATTTTACACTATGTCCATTGTAGATTTGTGTCTCTGACAGTTCGTTTGGTTGCAGGGGACATATTCAGTTTTTATGGCCAAAATGTGCTTTTCAGGGGCTGAAAAGCACGTTTTGGCAGAGTATGATAATTTTCATTAAAACTTGATTTCTATCCATTCGAATGATGCCAAATGAATAACTTACTTGAATTGGACCATTTTACACTATGTCCATTGTTGATTTGTGTCTCTGACAGTTCGTTTGGATGCAGGGGACATATTCAGTTTTTATGGCCAAAATGTGCTTTTCAAGGGCTGAAAAGCATGTTTTGGCCGAGTATGATAATTTTCATTAAAACTTGATTTCTATCACTTCGAATGATGCCAAATGAATAATTTACTTGAATTGGACCATTTTACACTATGTCCATTGTAGATTTGTGTCTCTGACAGTTCGTTTGGTTGCAGGGGCCATATTCAGTTTTTATGGCCAAAATGTGCTTTTCAGGGGCTGAAAAGCACGTTTTGGCAGAGTATGATGATTTTCATTAAAACTTAATTTCTATCACTTCGAATGATGCCAAATGAATAACTTACTTGAATTGGACCATTTTACACTATGTCCATTGTAGATTTGTGTCTCCGACAGTTCGTTTGGTTGCAGGGGACATTTTCAGTTTTTATGGCCAAAATGTGCTTTTCAGAGGCTGAAAAGCATGTTTTGGCAGAGTATGATAATTTTCATTAAAACTTAATTTCTATCACTTCGAATGATGCCAAATGAATAACTTACTTGAATTGGACCATTTTACACTATGTCCATTGTAGATTTGTGTCTCTGACAGTTCGTTTGGTTGCAGGGGACATATTCAGTTTTTATGGCCAAAATGTGCTTTTCAGGGGCTGAAAAGCATGTTTTGGCCGAGTTTGATAATTTTCATTAAAACTTGATTTCTATCCATTCGAATGATGCCAAATGAATAACTTACTTGAATTGGACCATTTTACACTATGTCCATTGTAGATTTGTGTCTCCGACAGTTCGTTTGGTTGGAGGGGACATTTTCAGTTTTTATGGCCGAAATGTGCTTTTCAGAGGCTGAAAAGCATGTTTTGGCCGAGTATGATAATTTTCATTAGAACTTGATTTCTATCACTTCGAATGATGCCAAATGAATAATTTGCTTGAATTGGACCATTTTACACTATGTCCATTGTAGATTTGTGTCTCTGACAGTTCGTTTGGTTGCAGGGGACATATTCAGTTTTTATGGCCAAAATGTGCTTTTCAGGGGCTGAAAAGCATGTTTTGGCCGAGTATGATAATTTTCATTAAAACTTGATTTCTATCACTTCGAATGATGCCAAATGAATAATTTACTTGAATTGGACCATTTTACACTATGTCCATTGTAGATTTGTGTCTCTGACAGTTCGTTTGGTTGCAGGGGCCATATTCAGTTTTTATGGCCAAAATGTGCTTTTCAGGGGCTGAAAAGCACGTTTTGGCAGAGTATGATAATTTTCATTAAAACTTGATTTCTATCACTTCGAATGATGCCAAATGAATAACTTACTTGAATTGGACCATTTTACACTATGTCAATTGTAGATTTGTGTCTCCGACAGTTCGTTTGGTTGCAGGGGACATTTTCAGTTTTTATGGCCAAAATGTGCTTTTCAGGGGCTGAAAAGCACGTTTTGGCAGAGTATGATAATTTTCATTAAAACTTGATTTCTATCACTTCGAATGATGCCAAATGAATAATTTACTTGAATTGGACCATTTTACACTATGTCCATTGTAGATTTGTGTCTCTGACAGTTCATTTGGTTGCAGGGGACATATTCAGTTTTTATGGCCAAAATGTGCTTTTCAGGGGCTGAAAAGCATGTTTTGGCCGAGTATGATAATTTTCATTAAAACTTGATTTCTATCCATTCGAATGATGCCAAATGAATATCTTACTTGAATTGGACCATTTTACACTATGTCCATTGTAGATTTGTGTCTCTGACAGTTCGTTTGGTTGCAGGGGACATATTCAGTTTTTATGGCCAAAATGTGCTTTTCAGGGGCTGAAAAGCATGTTTTGGCCGAGTATGATAATTTTCATTAAAACTTGATTTCTATCACTTCGAATGATGCCAAATGAATAACTTACTTGAATTGGACCATTTTACACTATGTCAATTGTAGATTTGTGTCTCCGACAGTTCGTTTGGTTGCAGGGGACATTTTCAGTTTTTATGGCCAAAATGTGCTTTTCAGGGGCTGAAAAGCATGTTTTGGCCGAGTATGATAATTTTCATTAAAACGTAATTTCAAACACTTCGAATGATGCCAAATGAATAACTTACTTGAATTGGACCATTTTACACTATGTCCATTGTAGATTTGTGTCTCTGACAGTTCGTTTGGTTGCAGGGGACATATTCAGTTTTTATGGCCAAAATGTGCTTTTCAGGGGCTGAAAAGCATGTTTTGGCCGAGTATGATAATTTTCATTAAAACTTGATTTCTATCACTTCGAATGATGCCAAATGAATAATTTACTTGAATTGGACCATTTTACACTATGTCCATTGTAGATTTGTGTCTCTGACAGTTCGTTTGGTTGCAGGGGCCATATTCAGTTTTTATGGCCAAAATGTGCTTTTCAGGGGCTGAAAAGCACGTTTTGTCAGAGTATGATAATTTTCATTAAAACTTGATTTCTATCCATTCGAATGATGCCAAATGAATAACTTACTTGAATTGGACCATTTTACACTATGTCCATTGTAGATTTGTGTCTCTGACAGTTCGTTTGGATGCAGGGGACATATTCAGTTTTTATGGCCAAAATGTGCTTTTCAAGGGCTGAAAAGCATGTTTTGGCCGAGTATGATAATTTTCATTAAAACTTGATTTCTATCACTTCGAATGATGCCAAATGAATAACTTACTTGAATTGGACCATTTTACACTATGTCAATTGTAGATTTGTGTCTCCGACAGTTCGTTTGGTTGCAGGGGACATTTTCAGTTTTTATGGCCAAAATGTGCTTTTCAGGGGCTGAAAAGCACGTTTTGGCAGAGTATGATAATTTTCATTAAAACTTGATTTCTATCACTTCGAATGATGCCAAATGAATAATTTACTTGAATTGGACCATTTTACACTATGTCCATTGTAGATTTGTGTCTCTGACAGTTCATTTGGTTGCAGGGGACATATTCAGTTTTTATGGCCAAAATGTGCTTTTCAGGGGCTGAAAAGCATGTTTTGGCCGAGTTTGATAATTTTCATTAAAACTTGATTTCTATCACTTCGATTGATGCCAAATGAATAACTTACTTGAATTGGATCATTTTACACTTTGTCCATTGTAGATTTGTGTCTCCGACAGTTCGTTTGGTTGCAGGGGACATATTCAGTTTTTATGGCCAAAATGTGCTTTTCAGGGGCTGAAAAGCATGTTTTGGCCGAGTATGATAATTTTCATTAAAACTTGATTTCTATCCATTCGAATGATGCCAAATGAATATCTTACTTGAATTGGACCATTTTACACTATGTCCATTGTAGATTTGTGTCTCTGACAGTTCGTTTGGTTGCAGGGGACATATTCAGTTTTTATGGCCAAAATGTGCTTTTCAGGGGCTGAAAAGCACGTTTTGGCAGAGTATGATAATTTTCATTAAAACTTGATTTCTATCCATTCGAATGATGCCAAATGAATAACTTACTTGAATTGGACCATTTTACACTATGTCCATTGTAGATTTGTGTCTCTGACAGTTCGTTTGGATGCAGGGGACATATTCAGTTTTTATGGCCAAAATGTGCTTTTCAAGGGCTGAAAAGCATGTTTTGGCCGAGTATGATAATTTTCATTAAAACTTGATTTCTATCACTTCGATTGATGCCAAATGAATAACTTACTTGAATTGGATCATTTTACACTTTGTCCATTGTAGATTTGTGTCTCCGACAGTTCGTTTGGTTGCAGGGGACATATTCAGTTTTTATGGCCAAAATGTGCTTTTCAGGGGCTGAAAAGCATGTTTTGGCCGAGTATGATAATTTTCATTAAAACTTGATTTCTATCCATTCGAATGATGCCAAATGAATATCTTACTTGAATTGGACCATTTTACACTATGTCCATTGTAGATTTGTGTCTCTGACAGTTCGTTTGGTTGCAGGGGACATATTCAGTTTTTATGGCCAAAATGTGCTTTTCAGGGGCTGAAAAGCATGTTTTGGCCGAGTATGATAATTTTCATTAAAACTTGATTTCTATCACTTCGAATGATGCCAAATGAATAACTTACTTGAATTGGACCATTTTACACTATGTCAATTGTAGATTTGTGTCTCCGACAGTTCATTTGGTTGCAGGGGACATTTTCAGTTTTTATGGCCAAAATGTGCTTTTCAGGGGCTGAAAAGCATGTTTTGGCCGAGTATGATGATTTTCATTAAAACTTAATTTCTATCACTTCGAATAATGCCAAATGAATAACTTATTTGAATTGGACCATTTTACACTATGTCCATTGTAGATTTGTGTCTCCGACAGTTCGTTTGGTTGCAGGGGACATTTTCAGTTTTTATGGCCAAAATGTGCTTTTCAGAGGCTGAAAAGCATGTTTTGGCAGAGTATGATAATTTTTCATTAAAACTTAATTTCTATCACTTCGAATGATGCCAAATGAATAACTTACTTGAATTGGACCATTTTACACTATGTCCATTGTAGATTTGTGTCTCTGACAGTTCGTTTGGTTGCAGGGGACATATTCAGTTTTTATGGCCAAAATGTGCTTTTCAGGGGCTGAAAAGCATGTTTTGGCCGAGTATGATAATTTTCATTAAAACTTGATTTCTATCCATTCGAATGATGCCAAATGAATAACTTACTTGAATTGGACCATTTTACACTATGTCCATTGTAGATTTGTGTCTCTGACAGTTCGTTTGGATGCAGGGGACATATTCAGTTTTTATGGCCAAAATGTGCTTTTCAAGGGCTGAAAAGCATGTTTTGGCCGAGTATGATGATTTTCATTAAAACTTGATTTCTATCACTTCGAATGATGCCAAATGAATAACTTACTTGAATTGGACCATTTTACACTATGTCAATTGTAGATTTGTGTCTCCGACAGTTCGTTTGGTTGCAGGGGACATTTTCAGTTTTTATGGCCAAAATGTGCTTTTCAGGGGCTGAAAAGCATGTTTTGGCAGAGTATGATGATTTTCATTAAAACTTAATTTCTATCACTTCGAATGATGCCAAATGAATAACTTACTTGAATTGGACCATTTTACACTATGTCCATTGTAGATTTGTGTCTCCGACAGTTCGTTTGGTTGCAGGGGACATTTTCAGTTTTTATGGCCAAAATGTGCTTTTCAGAGGCTGAAAAGCATGTTTTGGCAGAGTATGATAATTTTCATTAAAACTTAATTTCTATCACTTCGAATGATGCCAAATGAATAACTTACTTGAATTGGACCATTTTACACTATGTCCATTGTAGATTTGTGTCTCTGACAGTTCGTTTGGTTGCAGGGGACATATTCAGTTTTTATGGCCAAAATGTGCTTTTCAGGGGCTGAAAAGCATGTTTTGGCCGAGTTTGATAATTTTCATTAAAACTTGATTTCTATCCATTCGAATGATGCCAAATGAATAACTTACTTGAATTGGACCATTTTACACTATGTCCATTGTAGATTTGTGTCTCCGACAGTTCGTTTGGTTGCAGGGGACATTTTCAGTTTTTATGGCCAAAATGTGCTTTTCAGGGGCTGAAAAGCATGTTTTGGCCGAGTATGATAATTTTCATTAAAACTTGATTTCTATCACTTCGAATGATGCCAAATGAATAATTTACTTGAATTGGACCATTTTACACTATGTCCATTGTAGATTTGTGTCTCTGACAGTTCATTTGGTTGCAGGGGACATATTCAGTTTTTATGGCCAAAATGTGCTTTTCAGGTGCTGAAAAGCATGTTTTGGCCGAGTTTGATAATTTTCATTAAAACTTGATTTCTATCACTTCGATTGATGCCAAATGAATAACTTACTTGAATTGGACCATTTTACACTATGTCCATTGTAGATTTGTGTCTCCGACAGTTCGTTTGGTTGCAGGGGACATATTCAGTTTTTATGGCCAAAATGTGCTTTTCAGGGGCTGAAAAGCATGTTTTGGCCGAGTATGATAATTTTCATTAAAACTTGATTTCTATCCATTCGAATGATGCCAAATGAATATCTTACTTGAATTGGACCATTTTACACTATGTCCATTGTAGATTTGTGTCTCTGACAGTTCGTTTGGTTGCAGGGGACATATTCAGTTTTTATGGCCAAAATGTGCTTTTCAGGGGCTGAAAAGCATGTTTTGGCCGAGTATGATAATTTTCATTAAAACTTGATTTCTATCACTTCGAATGATGCCAAATGAATAACTTACTTGAATTGGACCATTTTACACTATGTCAATTGTAGATTTGTGTCTCCGACAGTTCGTTTGGTTGCAGGGGACATTTTCAGTTTTTATGGCTAAAATGTGCTTTTCAGGGGCTGAAAGCATGTTTTGGCCGAGTATGATGATTTTCATTAAAACTTAATTTCTATCACTTCGAATGATGCCAAATGAATAACTTATTTGAATTGGACCATTTTACACTATGTCCATTGTAGATTTGTGTCTCCGACAGTTCGTTTGGTTGCAGGGGACATTTTCAGTTTTTATGGCCAAAATGTGCTTTTCAGAGGCTGAAAAGCATGTTTTGGCCGAGTATGATAATTTTCATTAAAATTTGATTTCTATCACTTCGAATGATGCCAAATGAATAATTTACTTGAATTGGACCATTTTACACTATGTCCATTGTAGATTTGTGTCTCTGACAGTTCGTTTGGTTGCAGGGGACATATTCAGTTTTTATGGCTAAAATGTGCTTTTCAGGGGCTGAAAAGCACGTTTTGGCAGAGTATGATAATTTTCATTAAAACTTGATTTCTATCCATTCGAATGATGCCAAATGAATAACTTACTTGAATTGGACCATTTTACACTATGTCCATTGTAGATTTGTGTCTCTGACAGTTCGTTTGGATGCAGGGGACATATTCAGTTTTTATGGCCAAAATGTGCTTTTCAAGGGCTGAAAAGCATGTTTTGGCCGAGTATGATAATTTTCATTAAAACTTGATTTCTATCACTTCGAATGATGCCAAATGAATAATTTACTTGAATTGGACCATTTTACACTATGTCAATTGTAGATTTGTGTCTCCGACAGTTCGTTTGGTTGCAGGGGACATTTTCAGTTTTTATGGCCAAAATGTGCTTTTCAGGGGCTGAAAAGCATGTTTTGGCAGAGTATGATGATTTTCATTAAAACTTAATTTCTATCACTTCGAATGATGCCAAATGAATAACTTACTTGAATTGGACCATTTTACACTATGTCCATTGTAGATTTGTGTCTCCGACAGTTCGTTTGGTTGCAGGGGACATTTTCAGTTTTTATGGCCAAAATGTGCTTTTCAGAGGCTGAAAAGCATGTTTTGGCAGAGTATGATAATTTTCATTAAAACTTAATTTCTATCACTTCGAATGATGCCAAATGAATAACTTACTTGAATTGGACCATTTTACACTATGTCCATTGTAGATTTGTGTCTCCGACAGTTCGTTTGGTTGCAGGGGACATTTTCAGTTTTTATGGCCAAAATGTGCTTTTCAGGGGCTGAAAAGCATGTTTTGGCCGAGTATGATAATTTTCATTAAAACTTGATTTCTATCACTTCGAATGATGCCAAATGAATAATTTACTTGAATTGGACCATTTTACACTATGTCCATTGTAGATTTGTGTCTCTGACAGTTCATTTGGTTGCAGGGGACATATTCAGTTTTTATGGCCAAAATGTGCTTTTCAGGTGCTGAAAAGCATGTTTTGGCCGAGTTTGATAATTTTCATGAAAACTTGATTTCTATCACTTCGATTGATGCCAAATGAATAACTTACTTGAATTGGACCATTTTACACTATGTCCATTGTAGATTTGTGTCTCCGACAGTTCGTTTGGTTGCAGGGGACATATTCAGTTTTTATGGCCAAAATGTGCTTTTCAGGGGCTGAAAAGCATGTTTTGGCCGAGTATGATAATTTTCATTAAAACTTGATTTCTATCCATTCGAATGATGCCAAATGAATATCTTACTTGAATTGGACCATTTTACACTATGTCCATTGTAGATTTGTGTCTCTGACAGTTCGTTTGGTTGCAGGGGACATATTCAGTTTTTATGGCCAAAATGTGCTTTTCAGGGGCTGAAAAGCATGTTTTGGCCGAGTATGATAATTTTCATTAAAACTTGATTTCTATCACTTCGAATGATGCCAAATGAATAACTTACTTGAATTGGACCATTTTACACTATGTCAATTGTAGATTTGTGTCTCCGACAGTTCGTTTGGTTGCAGGGGACATTTTCAGTTTTTATGGCTAAAATGTGCTTTTCAGGGGCTGAAAGCATGTTTTGGCCGAGTATGATGATTTTCATTAAAACTTAATTTCTATCACTTCGAATGATGCCAAATGAATAACTTATTTGAATTGGACCATTTTACACTATGTCCATTGTAGATTTGTGTCTCCGACAGTTCGTTTGGTTGCAGGGGACATTTTCAGTTTTTATGGCCAAAATGTGCTTTTCAGAGGCTGAAAAGCATGTTTTGGCCGAGTATGATAATTTTCATTAAAATTTGATTTCTATCACTTCGAATGATGCCAAATGAATAATTTACTTGAATTGGACCATTTTACACTATGTCCATTGTAGATTTGTGTCTCTGACAGTTCGTTTGGTTGCAGGGGACATATTCAGTTTTTATGGCTAAAATGTGCTTTTCAGGGGCTGAAAAGCACGTTTTGGCAGAGTATGATAATTTTCATTAAAACTTGATTTCTATCCATTCGAATGATGCCAAATGAATAACTTACTTGAATTGGACCATTTTACACTATGTCCATTGTAGATTTGTGTCTCTGACAGTTCGTTTGGATGCAGGGGACATATTCAGTTTTTATGGCCAAAATGTGCTTTTCAAGGGCTGAAAAGCATGTTTTGGCCGAGTATGATAATTTTCATTAAAACTTGATTTCTATCACTTCGAATGATGCCAAATGAATAATTTACTTGAATTGGACCATTTTACACTATGTCAATTGTAGATTTGTGTCTCCGACAGTTCGTTTGGTTGCAGGGGACATTTTCAGTTTTTATGGCCAAAATGTGCTTTTCAGGGGCTGAAAAGCATGTTTTGGCAGAGTATGATGATTTTCATTAAAACTTAATTTCTATCACTTCGAATGATGCCAAATGAATAACTTACTTGAATTGGACCATTTTACACTATGTCCATTGTAGATTTGTGTCTCCGACAGTTCGTTTGGTTGCAGGGGACATTTTCAGTTTTTATGGCCAAAATGTGCTTTTCAGAGGCTGAAAAGCATGTTTTGGCAGAGTATGATAATTTTCATTAAAACTTAATTTCTATCACTTCGAATGATGCCAAATGAATAACTTACTTGAATTGGACCATTTTACACTATGTCCATTGTAGATTTGTGTCTCTGACAGTTCGTTTGGTTGCAGGGGACATATTCAGTTTTTATGGCCAAAATGTGCTTTTCAGGGGCTGAAAAGCATGTTTTGGCCGAGTTTGATAATTTTCATTAAAACTTGATTTCTATCCATTCGAATGATGCCAAATGAATAACTTACTTGAATTGGACCATTTTACACTATGTCCATTGTAGATTTGTGTCTCCGACAGTTCGTTTGGTTGGAGGGGACATTTTCAGTTTTTATGGCCGAAATGTGCTTTTCAGAGGCTGAAAAGCATGTTTTGGCCGAGTATGATAATTTTCATTAGAACTTGATTTCTATCACTTCGAATGATGCCAAATGAATAATTTGCTTGAATTTGACCATTTTACACTATGTCCATTGTAGATTTGTGTCTCTGACAGTTCGTTTGGTTGCAGGGGACATATTCAGTTTTTATGGCCAAAATGTGCTTTTCAGAGGCTGAAAAGCATGTTTTGGCCGAGTATGATAATTTTCATTAAAACGTAATTTCTATCACTTCGAATGATGCCAAATGAATAACTTACTTGAATTGGACCATTTTACACTATGTCCATTGTAGATTTGTGTCTCCGACAGTTTGTTTGGTTGCAGGGGACATTTTCAGTTTTTATGGCCAAAATGTGCTTTTCAGCCCCTGAAAAGCACATTTTGGCCGAGTTTGATAATTTTTGTTGGATCTAATCGATAAACATTCAATAACTTCGAATTAGAGGAAGCACACAGAGTCGGCCATGATGAGTTTTATCTAGCTTCAGCTGAAGGAGGGGGTCAGAGCAGCCAGCGGCAGGAGCGCGTCTATCCTCCAGCCTGACTAGTTTGAACTCCCTGAATCCCCCCAGCAGGTCGACTAGTTTTATTGACAAAGGTCATGTGACATAGGTACAAACAGAAGGCGGGACAGTGATCTAATCATGTTTTATACTATCACATGCAGATGATGCGCCCCCAACTCATAGGTGTCACGGACGGAAATTTCCGCTAGCCCATGCAAAATTCTATTCTAGTGACTACACTAAATAAACCTATTGACTAGTAAAAAGCATAAGAATACATTTCATACTCCACAATTTTCATTAAAACTTGATTTCTATCACTTCGAATGATGCCAAATGAATAATTTACTTGAATTGGACCATTTTACACTATGTCCATTGTCGATTTGTGTCTCTGACAGTTCATTTGGTTGCAGGGGACATATTCAGTTTTTATGGCCAAAATGTGCTTTTCAGGGGCTGAAAAGCACGTTTTGGCAGAATATGATAATTTTCATTAAAACTTGATTTCTATCCATTCGAATGATGCCAAATGAATATCTTACTTGAATTGGACCATTTTACACTATGTCCATTGTAGATTTGTGTCTCTGACAGTTCGTTTGGTTGCAGGGGACATATTCAGTTTTTATGGCCAAAATGTGCTTTTCAGGGGCTGAAAAGCATGTTTTGGCCGAGTTTGATAATTTTCATGAAAACTTGATTTCTATCACTTCGATTGATGCCAAATGAATAACTTACTTGAATTGGACCATTTTACACTATGTCCATTGTAGATTTGTGTCTCCGACAGTTCGTTTGGTTGCAGGGGACATATTCAGTTTTTATGGCCAAAATGTGCTTTTCAGGGGCTGAAAAGCATGTTTTGGCCGAGTATGATAATTTTCATTAAAACTTGATTTCTATCCATTCGAATGATGCCAAATGAATATCTTACTTGAATTGGACCATTTTACACTATGTCCATTGTAGATTTGTGTCTCTGACAGTTCGTTTGGTTGCAGGGGACATATTCAGTTTTTATGGCCAAAATGTGCTTTTCAGGTGCTGAAAAGCATGTTTTGGCCGAGTTTGATAATTTTCATGAAAACTTGATTTCTATCACTTCGATTGATGCCAAATGAATAACTTACTTGAATTGGACCATTTTACACTATGTCCATTGTAGATTTGTGTCTCCGACAGTTCGTTTGGTTGCAGGGGACATATTCAGTTTTTATGGCCAAAATGTGCTTTTCAGGGGCTGAAAAGCATGTTTTGGCCGAGTATGATAATTTTCATTAAAACTTGATTTCTATCCATTCGAATGATGCCAAATGAATATCTTACTTGAATTGGACCATTTTACACTATGTCCATTGTAGATTTGTGTCTCTGACAGTTCGTTTGGTTGCAGGGGACATATTCAGTTTTTATGGCCAAAATGTGCTTTTCAGGGGCTGAAAAGCATGTTTTGGCCGAGTATGATAATTTTCATTAAAACTTGATTTCTATCACTTCGAATGATGCCAAATGAATAACTTACTTGAATTGGACCATTTTACACTATGTCAATTGTAGATTTGTGTCTCCGACAGTTCGTTTGGTTGCAGGGGACATTTTCAGTTTTTATGGCTAAAATGTGCTTTTCAGGGGCTGAAAGCATGTTTTGGCCGAGTATGATGATTTTCATTAAAACTTAATTTCTATCACTTCGAATGATGCCAAATGAATAACTTATTTGAATTGGACCATTTTACACTATGTCCATTGTAGATTTGTGTCTCCGACAGTTCGTTTGGTTGCAGGGGACATTTTCAGTTTTTATGGCCAAAATGTGCTTTTCAGAGGCTGAAAAGCATGTTTTGGCCGAGTATGATAATTTTCATTAAAATTTGATTTCTATCACTTCGAATGATGCCAAATGAATAATTTACTTGAATTGGACCATTTTACACTATGTCCATTGTAGATTTGTGTCTCTGACAGTTCGTTTGGTTGCAGGGGACATATTCAGTTTTTATGGCTAAAATGTGCTTTTCAGGGGCTGAAAAGCACGTTTTGGCAGAGTATGATAATTTTCATTAAAACTTGATTTCTATCCATTCGAATGATGCCAAATGAATAACTTACTTGAATTGGACCATTTTACACTATGTCCATTGTAGATTTGTGTCTCTGACAGTTCGTTTGGATGCAGGGGACATATTCAGTTTTTATGGCCAAAATGTGCTTTTCAAGGGCTGAAAAGCATGTTTTGGCCGAGTATGATAATTTTCATTAAAACTTGATTTCTATCACTTCGAATGATGCCAAATGAATAATTTACTTGAATTGGACCATTTTACACTATGTCAATTGTAGATTTGTGTCTCCGACAGTTCGTTTGGTTGCAGGGGACATTTTCAGTTTTTATGGCCAAAATGTGCTTTTCAGGGGCTGAAAAGCATGTTTTGGCAGAGTATGATGATTTTCATTAAAACTTAATTTCTATCACTTCGAATGATGCCAAATGAATAACTTACTTGAATTGGACCATTTTACACTATGTCCATTGTAGATTTGTGTCTCCGACAGTTCGTTTGGTTGCAGGGGACATTTTCAGTTTTTATGGCCAAAATGTGCTTTTCAGAGGCTGAAAAGCATGTTTTGGCAGAGTATGATAATTTTCATTAAAACTTAATTTCTATCACTTCGAATGATGCCAAATGAATAACTTACTTGAATTGGACCATTTTACACTATGTCCATTGTAGATTTGTGTCTCTGACAGTTCGTTTGGTTGCAGGGGACATATTCAGTTTTTATGGCCAAAATGTGCTTTTCAGGGGCTGAAAAGCATGTTTTGGCCGAGTTTGATAATTTTCATTAAAACTTGATTTCTATCCATTCGAATGATGCCAAATGAATAACTTACTTGAATTGGACCATTTTACACTATGTCCATTGTAGATTTGTGTCTCCGACAGTTCGTTTGGTTGGAGGGGACATTTTCAGTTTTTATGGCCGAAATGTGCTTTTCAGAGGCTGAAAAGCATGTTTTGGCCGAGTATGATAATTTTCATTAGAACTTGATTTCTATCACTTCGAATGATGCCAAATGAATAATTTGCTTGAATTGGACCATTTTACACTATGTCCATTGTAGATTTGTGTCTCTGACAGTTCGTTTGGTTGCAGGGGACATATTCAGTTTTTATGGCCAAAATGTGCTTTTCAGAGGCTGAAAAGCATGTTTTGGCCGAGTATGATAATTTTCATTAAAACGTAATTTCTATCACTTCGAATGATGCCAAATGAATAACTTACTTGAATTGGACCATTTTACACTATGTCCATTGTAGATTTGTGTCTCCGACAGTTTGTTTGGTTGCAGGGGACATTTTCAGTTTTTATGGCCAAAATGTGCTTTTCAGCCCCTGAAAAGCACATTTTGGCCGAGTTTGATAATTTTTGTTGGATCTAATCGATAAACATTCAATAACTTCGAATTAGAGGAAGCACACAGAGTCGGCCATGATGAGTTTTATCTAGCTTCAGCTGAAGGAGGGGGTCAGAGCAGCCAGCGGCAGGAGCGCGTCTATCCTCCAGCCTGACTAGTTTGAACTCCCTGAATCCCCCCAGCAGGTCGACTAGTTTTATTGACAAAGGTCATGTGACATAGGTACAAACAGAAGGTGGGACAGTGATCTAATCATGTTTTATACTATCACATGCAGATGATGCGCCCCCAACTCATAGGTGTCACGGACGGAAATTTCCGCTAGCCCATGCAAAATTCTATTCTAGTGACTACACTAAATAAACCTATTGACTAGTAAAAAGCATAAGAATACATTTCATACTCCACATTTCCCCCCTGTAGTTACTTTGAAAGAATTTTCATTAGACATCAATTTATATCCCTCCTATCCAGGTTCTAGAATACAAATATCATCAACAGTTACTTTCAACAGGGTATGGAAAATAATAAAATCACTTGTCAAGGCAGAGGCGAAAAACTCGAGGTATTTAGCGTCATTCGAGAAAAATTCCTCTGCGTCCCTCTTAATGAGCGAACACAATTTTTTAAGTCAAGACAAGTACAATTACCCGGACGACTCGACAAACTGAGGCTCGTCACACTTTGAAAGCGCAATAATCTCCAGTATGGTTTGCCATGCGGTGATACTGTATGTCACTGTAAGCTACCAGCGTGTGCTGGATAGTGTTTCAAATCATAACTTTGATACAGGGGATTACACACACAGAAAAAATACAGAACAGAAACAAAATCGCAAATGAGGGAGTTGCAAATTTAAACAGCATTGACTGGTTTCGTCTGGGATGAAGGTGCAGCAGTGTTCTCCCATCATGGCACACACACCTCCATCCTCTGTCCCGCAACATCCCTAAGGGTATTATGTTCACTCCCCTTAAAAGGAATGCATCTCATCTGCACCACTGCAGATTTAAGTGTGGCGTCTAGACCCAGTGAATTCAGGTTGTCAGGATACCACACGTCTTCTTCATAGTAGTTCTCCAGATTTTTCTTTCATCTTGCTGTTGAGGGATCGAAGACCCTCCAGGGCCTTGGTTAAACTCCCGTCAGCTGCTGTGTTGTTCGGGATGAACGTGCAATTTGGTCAGCGAGCTTATACTCATCTGGTACGCTGCGGGGAACCCCGATGTTGATGTAGGTTGGGTCCCCATCCAAGAGCGGACCGCTTGGCTCTGCCTTTCCAGTGATGAGGCAGGACGTTTCCTGCACTTGTTTTCCAACTCGAGTCTCTGTGGGCGGGGCGTTCAGATACGCCCAGGTTGTCACTGACAGTGCAGTCACTGACAGTCCAGTCACTGTGATGTGGGTGGCAACAGCTTTCACTGTGGCTTCTGTATAGAGGTGCAAAGTCTATGGGAGGTCAGGGTTAAGTGAGGGGTGCTCGTGGCAGGTGAGTAGACGTCAGATGAGTTTCTTCACGGACAAGGGTTTTGACACCGTCCGACTTAGTCTACTCAAGAGTCACCTGTCTCTAACGACCTTGACCTGAATCGACTTTGACTTTTCAGCGATCTTTGCTGCTGTGGAGGTTGGTGAGTTGGGCCACGAATGGGTCTTCCCATCGTGGAGAGAACCAGGACTTCCTTTTATGACTCGGATCAGGATCCAGTCACCTGGCTTCACCACCTCCTGCAAGATAGACAAAAAGATCACGGCAGCTTACATGTTCTTTGGATAAGTTTCTCTCCTTCCTTAGTCTCTCGTCATGGTTCATCTTCCCATAGAGGAAGTTGGAATGGTCTTCCATGAACTATCTCAAAAAGGTGTTAATCTCGAGCTAGTTGGCACTATCTTCATATACGTTCTGACCAGTGTTAGGCGTTCTGGCCATGGCTTCTTTATCTCTTCCATGGTTTTCTTAAGCCTTGGTTTTATCGTACCATTTGTTTGCTCTACCAGTCCCACACTCTTGGACATTGGCCTCGTTTGGGCCTGAGGTCATCTTGCACATTATATCTGTAACAAATTAAACAGTTCCTACAAAAATTTTAAAAGTAGGTATTTCGATGTCCATATCTCCCCCCTGTTGAGACATTGTCCATGGCTCAATTTTGGAGTACATTTTTGGTAGGCACTGTAGGCCTTTAGCTGTGTACAGGTCGTCTGCAGACTGTTCTTGAGATCGGCTCAGCCCTTGTTGCTGTGCATACTGTGCAGCAAGTGTCCGCGTTGCCTCCCCAGCTGCCGCACTCTGTCGCTGTCTTCAAACACGTACTCAACATCTGCAGACAGCTATTAGGTTGGGCTTAATACCCCAATGAACAAAAATCACAACAATCTTACTTATTCCATCACTATAGTTTGTGAAAATCTAAATGCCTTATCAGTCAAAATTAAATATGCTAGCTGATATTCTATTTTGATCACTGCTTCCTTGTTAAGATAAAGAACTATATATATATTTTTTTCCCTTTCCTACAATTACACAAATTAACTAATCATACCAAAAATAGGAAAAATACAAAAAGCAAACCAGACTGCTTTCTCCTCAGGAAAACAGCTTTGCCGTTCTCTGTAATAGTTTAGATTCACATCAATTAATATCCAAAAACAAAATGCACACATTTATAATTCTGAATAGAATTGAACCCACTAAATTGTAACCACCCCTTGTTTGTCAGGGTCAACATTTTTAGCATAACTGTCTTTTAGAGCAATTAAAGCCCATTACTTTTAAAATGCATACTAATCAAGTCCCAATTCAATTAACAATGTGTATCGCGTTGCATATTAAACTCAGTTGTTTGAAATTCAAAATATCCCAATCTAGTAGTCTTTTAATCAAATGTAACATTCCATTGTCTTTGGAGTTTGCCAATCAGCTCCTATAAAACTTTCTTAATCAATATTTCTCAATAGTCGGGCATAAAATTAAAATCTAGTTACATTTCTATCCATTGTAGTTTCTCTTTTCTCTCTAATTGTTTACTTTAAAAATATGTAAGAAGATCTAGTCACAATTGTTTACTTTAACTATCTGTAAGAAGGTGTAGTCTCAATTGAAACGCTTTTTTATATGGAGACAATAAAACCAATATAAAAAGTTCCTCATGGCTTATAGCATTGCTCCCCGAGCAATAATCTTTCCAATCAATATTGGAGTGCTTGCCATTTTGTCTGATTACGTCAAAAGTTTATCTTACCTGCCTCCGCATACGTTTCAACTGAGAGAACCTTCTTACAGAGCACAAAATGGATCCGCTATTTTCATGTCTGCTGGTTTGGTCAGGAACATTTGCACTCTCATCCTGGGTTGCTCATCATGTTTCCTGTTGAGAAATGCAATCTCCCTCTGCCAACCCAAAATTAATGCGTTTCTTTAAAGTTTTTTCTTTTATGCAGACATATGATTAGCCTCATCCTCCAATTCCAATCGTGTAGTTAATAATGGCGTTTGGTACATTCCACTAAATTGGATTTCCATATTTTTCCGGAACGAAATATGGAAACTTTTGTCAATTCAGTCAATTATTCTGTTAACACAATTTGGATGCCATTATCACAATAAATCAATAGTACTTTGGAATTTGGTATCAAGCACTGTCTTTTCAGTGCTCCTAAATTTTGCATAGCAGATTTGTTTCTCCACTTCAATTTTCACATTTGGAGTACTGCTGCTTTTTCCATTAAAAAATTCCTTGGACAAAATATTTTTCCATAATTTGTCGTTGCCATCCCTGGAACGGGCTTATTGGCGAATTCCGAAATCGATTCCAATTTGCTAAATCATTTTCCACCTTGATACCTAACCGATTGATTATATCTTGGTGGTCGGCCAATTAGAAACACAAAAAGACAAACAAACAATCATTCATGTTCACACTCATTTTCAGAAATCAGTGGTCTGCAATTTTTCATCACTGGTGAAGAGCGCCATCCCACGTCTGGGCTTTTTGGCAGCTTACCTCCATTTTGCTGTCTTATCAGCCTAATCATTCTCAAAAGAAATAGGTTAACGTCATTTGGTTGACATCAACTGTTTGATGCTAATGCAATTCGTATATCATTAATATTCTAATAGTCATTAAAATGAACCACGCCAAAGCATATTTCACTTGTTCCGGGCAAAACAAGGAATGCTTTTTGTGCACTTAAAAACATTCCATGCCTCTTCCGTCCCAGGGAAATCATGCCTATCCTAAATCAATTATTTTATCTAAATTTACCTAATAATTTGGATAAATGCCATTTCTGCGTTGTTTTCATGTTTGATATCATTAATAATTTGGATGATTCTTAATACTTAAGTCTAAATCGCAAATCACTCTCATATTGCTAAAACAAATAGTTAAAGCTCTGGCTGAATTCCTATCCGCTCTAAGAAGGCGGTTTTATTTAAAATAAGAGCCATTTTCTGTGCTCACTGTTACCTCAATTAAAATTTAGGGAAAATAACCTTTCACTAAGCATTTCCTAATATAAATTTCAGTGTTTAATAAAGGACCCATAATTTGTCACTAATATATTACAACACTGTCATCTCTCTGTCTCTCTCTCTTTCCCTCCCCCTCCCTGTGGAGACAATCGGACTCAAGTGATTTAGGTTCAAACCTGCAGTGGCATTTGCGTGCTGTGGTTCCTCTCTCTCTTTGTGGAGGGGGAGGGGGCCTTGGGCTGGGCTGGTGTGGGCTCTCTCCTGGGTCCAGGTGTGAAATGGGCAGTAAGAGCTATGGGCGAGCCCCCCCCCCTCTTTTTGTTTGCACCGGGTGTGCTTGGCTTGTCGGGTGAGGGGTGTCCGCTTCTGTGAAGGGGGCCTGGCCGTAAAGTGGGCTTCTTGCCTGGCTCCACATTATTCGGCCATTTTCGTCCTTTGTTCTGTCTTACATGTGCTCATTCCCCCTTCTCTCTCCCTTTGTAGCTCATCTTGCCAAAGGCCGTACCTCTTGAGCTCATGTTCAATGATCTTCATAGGGAGGGCCCCAATTTTGAAATGTGTGACTAGTACCTGAACTTGTGAAAAACATATCATTCTTGTTCTCCATGAAGATAGAAAGTTTCTTGAGGAAAGACAACCACCTAAAGCAGCTCCTCATCCTTTCTGTCCAAAATCTTCACAAGCATGTTAACCATGGTTTTGTTTCATTCTTCAATGAACAGGAAAATCTCTCAGCATGAATTTCACATCTTCTTACTTCACGTCCCTTTGTTTGAACGTTTTTTTTTTTTTTTAAACAATGGTCACATGTTACGCTATTAATACATTTAAGGCGATATTTTATGGCGATTCTTTAGGGACGTCCCATCTAATTTATTATCTCTTTAATACTTATCTTTTATTATCCTATTTATCCGTCTACGCCGTCTTTTTAACCGTTATTCTCTTCAATCCTCTCGATTCATGAGCGCATACCAAGCGCGTACCAAGCGCGACATAAAGCGCGTCACGGCCTACTTCCGGTTCTTAACAAACGCTTCTGGTTTATATAATAGTAGTACTATACTTTTTAATCGAGCGCTTTCTTACTCATCGGGTGCAGTATTTTTGGAAGCTTTATTTTTGACAATCTCCAGAAATCCTTTTAACAAAGGGGACTCTAACCCCCACCTTAGGGGGACTTTTAACCCCCACCCTAGGTTAAGCCGCGTCACCAGCCCACCTCTTGGATCGACATTTAGTTGGCCAGACCGACTAAATGTACGTCCGTTGCATACCTTACGTATTTATTTTCCTTTTTTCTGACATACGTACTTCTCAACAGTATGCACAATTTATCCCCTATTTATGAGGCGTTTTTCTCGACTATTCCACGAATGAAAAACGGGATTCCCACCAGCCTTGTCCTAAATATTAATTTTAAACAGCCCCTTACCGTCTCTTGTGCCTCCTCTTTTCCGATGGGGGTTCGTTCTTCAACCGGGCCGCGATCAACCGAAATGCCCTCTCTTTCAAAGTAAGAGTAGCTGACGTCAGTATTCTCGGCTTTCAGTCCACCGCGGTCCGAAAATTCAGAAATGAATCTCCCGGGTTTCGGCACCAGAAAATGGTGGATCTAATCGATAAACATTCAATAACTTCGAATTAGAGGAAGCACACAGAGTCGGCCATGATGAGTTTTATCTAGCTTCAGCTGAAGGAGGGGGTCAGAGCAGCCAGCGGCAGGAGCGCGTCTATCCTCCAGCCTGACTAGTTTGAACTCCCTGAATCCCCCCAGCAGGTCGACTAGTTTTATTGACAAAGGTCATGTGACATAGGTACAAACAGAAGGCGGGACAGTGATCTAATCATGTTTTATACTATCACATGCAGATGATGCGCCCCCAACTCATAGGTGTCACGGACGGAAATTTCCGCTAGCCCATGCAAAATTCTATTCTAGTGACTACACTAAATAAACCTATTGACTAGTAAAAAGCATAAGAATACATTTCATACTCCACAATTTTCATTAAAACTTGATTTCTATCACTTCGAATGATGCCAAATGAATAATTTACTTGAATTGGACCATTTTACACTATGTCCATTGTCGATTTGTGTCTCTGACAGTTCATTTGGTTGCAGGGGACATATTCAGTTTTTATGGCCAAAATGTGCTTTTCAGGGGCTGAAAAGCACGTTTTGGCAGAATATGATAATTTTCATTAAAACTTGATTTCTATCCATTCGAATGATGCCAAATGAATATCTTACTTGAATTGGACCATTTTACACTATGTCCATTGTAGATTTGTGTCTCTGACAGTTCGTTTGGTTGCAGGGGACATATTCAGTTTTTATGGCCAAAATGTGCTTTTCAGGGGCTGAAAAGCATGTTTTGGCCGAGTTTGATAATTTTCATTAAAACTTAATTTCTATCACTTCGAATGATGCCAAATGAATAACTTACTTGAATTGGACCATTTTACACTATGTCCATTGTAGATTTGTGTCTCCGACAGTTCGTTTGGTTGCAGGGGACATTTTCAGTTTTTATGGCCAAAATGTGCTTTTCAGAGGCTGAAAAGCATGTTTTGGCAGAGTATGATAATTTTCATTAAAACTTAATTTCTATCACTTCGAATGATGCCAAATGAATAACTTACTTGAATTGGACCATTTTACACTATGTCCATTGTAGATTTGTGTCTCTGACAGTTCGTTTGGTTGCAGGGGACATATTCAGTTTTTATGGCCAAAATGTGCTTTTCAGGGGCTGAAAAGCATGTTTTGGCCGAGTTTGATAATTTTCATTAAAACTTGATTTCTATCCATTCGAATGATGCCAAATGAATAACTTACTTGAATTGGACCATTTTACACTATGTCCATTGTAGATTTGTGTCTCCGACAGTTCGTTTGGTTGGAGGGGACATTTTCAGTTTTTATGGCCGAAATGTGCTTTTCAGAGGCTGAAAAGCATGTTTTGGCCGAGTATGATAATTTTCATTAGAACTTGATTTCTATCACTTCGAATGATGCCAAATGAATAATTTGCTTGAATTGGACCATTTTACACTATGTCCATTGTAGATTTGTGTCTCTGACAGTTCGTTTGGTTGCAGGGGACATATTCAGTTTTTATGGCCAAAATGTGCTTTTCAGAGGCTGAAAAGCATGTTTTGGCCGAGTATGATAATTTTCATTAAAACGTAATTTCTATCACTTCGAATGATGCCAAATGAATAACTTACTTGAATTGGACCATTTTACACTATGTCCATTGTAGATTTGTGTCTCTGACAGTTCGTTTGGTTGCAGGGGACATATTCAGTTTTTATGGCCAAAATGTGCTTTTCAGGGGCTGAAAAGCATGTTTTGGCCGAGTATGATAATTTTCATTAAAACTTGATTTCTATCACTTCGAATGATGCCAAATGAATAACTTACTTGAATTGGACCATTTTACACTATGTCCATTGTAGATTTGTGTCTCCGACAGTTCGTTTGGTTGCAGGGGACATATTCAGTTTTTATGGCCAAAATGTGTTTTTCAGGGGCTGAAAAGCATGTTTTGGCCGAGTATGATAATTTTCATTAAAACTTGATTTCTATCCATTCGAATGATGCCAAATGAATATCTTACTTGAATTGGACCATTTTACACTATGTCCATTGTAGATTTGTGTCTCTGACAGTTCGTTTGGTTGCAGGGGACATATTCAGTTTTTATGGCCAAAATGTGCTTTTCAGGGGCTGAAAAGCATGTTTTGGCCGAGTATGATAATTTTCATTAAAACTTGATTTCTATCACTTCGAATGATGCCAAATGAATAACTTACTTGAATTGGACCATTTTACACTATGTCAATTGTAGATTTGTGTCGCCGACAGTTCGTTTGGTTGCAGGTGACATTTTCAGTTTTTATGGCCAAAATGTGCTTTTCAGGGGCTGAAAAGCATGTTTTGGCCGAGTATGATGATTTTCATTAAAACTTAATTTCTATCACTTCGAATGATGCCAAATGAATAACTTACTTGAATTGGACCATTTTACACTATGTCCATTGTAGATTTGTGTCTCCGACAGTTCGTTTGGTTGCAGGGGACATTTTCAGTTTTTATGGCCAAAATGTGCTTTTCAGAGGCTGAAAAGCATGTTTTCGCAGAGTATGATAATTTTCATTAAAACTTAATTTCTATCACTTCGAATGATGCCAAATGAATAACTTACTTGAATTGGACCATTTTACACTATGGCCATTGTAGATTTGTGTCTCTGACAGTTCGTTTGGTTGCAGGGAACATATTCAGTTTTTATGGCCAAAATGTGCTTTTCAGGGGCTGAAAAGCATGTTTTGGCCGAGTTTGATAATTTTCATTAAAACTTGATTTCTATCACTTCGATTGATGCCAAATGAATAACTTACTTGAATTGGACCATTTTACACTATGTCCATTGTAGATTTGTGTCTCCGACAGTTCGTTTGGTTGCAGGGGACATTTTCAGTTTTTATGGCCAAAATGTGCTTTTCAGAGGCTGAAAAGCATGTTTTGGCCGAGTATGATAATTTTCATTAAAACTTGATTTCTATCACTTCGAATGATGCCAAATGAATAATTTACTTGAATTGGACCATTTTACACTATGTCCATTGTAGATTTGTGTCTCTGACAGTTCGTTTGGTTGCAGGGGACATATTCAGTTTTTATGGCCAAAATGTGCTTTTCAGGGGCTGAAAAGCACGTTTTGGCAGAGTATGATAATTTTCATTAAAACTTGATTTCTATCCATTCGAATGATGCCAAATGAATAACTTACTTGAATTGGACCATTTTACACTATGTCCATTGTAGATTTGTGTCTCTGACAGTTCGTTTGGATGCAGGGGACATATTCAGTTTTTATGGCCAAAATGTGCTTTTCAAGGGCTGAAAAGCATGTTTTGGCCGAGTATGATAATTTTCATTAAAACTTGATTTCTATCACTTCGAATGATGCCAAATGAATAACTTACTTGAATTGGACCATTTTACACTATGTCAATTGTAGATTTGTGTCTCCGACAGTTCGTTTGGTTGCAGGGGACATTTTCAGTTTTTATGGCCAAAATGTGCTTTTCAGGGGCTGAAAAGCATGTTTTGGCAGAGTATGATGATTTTCATTAAAACTTAATTTCTATCACTTCGAATGATGCCAAATGAATAACTTACTTGAATTGGACCATTTTACACTATGTCCATTGTAGATTTGTGTCTCCGACAGTTCGTTTGGTTGCAGGGGACATTTTCAGTTTTTATGGCCAAAATGTGCTTTTCAGAGGCTGAAAAGCATGTTTTGGCAGAGTATGATAATTTTCATTAAAACTTAATTTCTATCACTTCGAATGATGCCAAATGAATAACTTACTTGAATTGGACCATTTTACACTATGTCCATTGTAGATTTGTGTCTCTGACAGTTCGTTTGGTTGCAGGGGACATATTCAGTTTTTATGGCCAAAATGTGCTTTTCAGGGGCTGAAAAGCATGTTTTGGCCGAGTTTGATAATTTTCATTAAAACTTGATTTCTATCCATTCGAATGATGCCAAATGAATAACTTACTTGAATTGGACCATTTTACACTATGTCCATTGTAGATTTGTGTCTCCGACAGTTCGTTTGGTTGGAGGGGACATTTTCAGTTTTTATGGCCGAAATGTGCTTTTCAGAGGCTGAAAAGCATGTTTTGGCCGAGTATGATAATTTTCATTAGAACTTGATTTCTATCACTTCGAATGATGCCAAATGAATAATTTGCTTGAATTGGACCATTTTACACTATGTCCATTGTAGATTTGTGTCTCTGACAGTTCGTTTGGTTGCAGGGGACATATTCAGTTTTTATGGCCAAAATGTGCTTTTCAGGGGCTGAAAAGCATGTTTTGGCCGAGTATGATAATTTTCATTAAAACTTGATTTCTATCACTTCGAATGATGCCAAATGAATAACTTACTTGAATTGGACCATTTTACACTATGTCAATTGTAGATTTGTGTCGCCGACAGTTCGTTTGGTTGCAGGTGACATTTTCAGTTTTTATGGCCAAAATGTGCTTTTCAGGGGCTGAAAAGCATGTTTTGGCCGAGTATGATGATTTTCATTAAAACTTAATTTCTATCACTTCGAATGATGCCAAATGAATAACTTACTTGAATTGGACCATTTTACACTATGTCCATTGTAGATTTGTGTCTCCGACAGTTCGTTTGGTTGCAGGGGACATTTTCAGTTTTTATGGCCAAAATGTGCTTTTCAGAGGCTGAAAAGCATGTTTTCGCAGAGTATGATAATTTTCATTAAAACTTAATTTCTATCACTTCGAATGATGCCAAATGAATAACTTACTTGAATTGGACCATTTTACACTATGGCCATTGTAGATTTGTGTCTCTGACAGTTCGTTTGGTTGCAGGGAACATATTCAGTTTTTATGGCCAAAATGTGCTTTTCAGGGGCTGAAAAGCATGTTTTGGCCGAGTTTGATAATTTTCATTAAAACTTGATTTCTATCACTTCGATTGATGCCAAATGAATAACTTACTTGAATTGGACCATTTTACACTATGTCCATTGTAGATTTGTGTCTCCGACAGTTCGTTTGGTTGCAGGGGACATTTTCAGTTTTTATGGCCAAAATGTGCTTTTCAGAGGCTGAAAAGCATGTTTTGGCCGAGTATGATAATTTTCATTAAAACTTGATTTCTATCACTTCGAATGATGCCAAATGAATAATTTACTTGAATTGGACCATTTTACACTATGTCCATTGTAGATTTGTGTCTCTGACAGTTCGTTTGGTTGCAGGGGACATATTCAGTTTTTATGGCCAAAATGTGCTTTTCAGGGGCTGAAAAGCACGTTTTGGCAGAGTATGATAATTTTCATTAAAACTTGATTTCTATCCATTCGAATGATGCCAAATGAATAACTTACTTGAATTGGACCATTTTACACTATGTCCATTGTAGATTTGTGTCTCTGACAGTTCGTTTGGATGCAGGGGACATATTCAGTTTTTATGGCCAAAATGTGCTTTTCAAGGGCTGAAAAGCATGTTTTGGCCGAGTATGATAATTTTCATTAAAACTTGATTTCTATCACTTCGAATGATGCCAAATGAATAACTTACTTGAATTGGACCATTTTACACTATGTCAATTGTAGATTTGTGTCTCCGACAGTTCGTTTGGTTGCAGGGGACATTTTCAGTTTTTATGGCCAAAATGTGCTTTTCAGGGGCTGAAAAGCATGTTTTGGCAGAGTATGATGATTTTCATTAAAACTTAATTTCTATCACTTCGAATGATGCCAAATGAATAACTTACTTGAATTGGACCATTTTACACTATGTCCATTGTAGATTTGTGTCTCCGACAGTTCGTTTGGTTGCAGGGGACATTTTCAGTTTTTATGGCCAAAATGTGCTTTTCAGAGGCTGAAAAGCATGTTTTGGCAGAGTATGATAATTTTCATTAAAACTTAATTTCTATCACTTCGAATGATGCCAAATGAATAACTTACTTGAATTGGACCATTTTACACTATGTCCATTGTAGATTTGTGTCTCTGACAGTTCGTTTGGTTGCAGGGGACATATTCAGTTTTTATGGCCAAAATGTGCTTTTCAGGGGCTGAAAAGCATGTTTTGGCCGAGTTTGATAATTTTCATTAAAACTTGATTTCTATCCATTCGAATGATGCCAAATGAATAACTTACTTGAATTGGACCATTTTACACTATGTCCATTGTAGATTTGTGTCTCCGACAGTTCGTTTGGTTGGAGGGGACATTTTCAGTTTTTATGGCCGAAATGTGCTTTTCAGAGGCTGAAAAGCATGTTTTGGCCGAGTATGATAATTTTCATTAGAACTTGATTTCTATCACTTCGAATGATGCCAAATGAATAATTTGCTTGAATTGGACCATTTTACACTATGTCCATTGTAGATTTGTGTCTCTGACAGTTCGTTTGGTTGCAGGGGACATATTCAGTTTTTATGGCCAAAATGTGCTTTTCAGAGGCTGAAAAGCATGTTTTGGCCGAGTATGATAATTTTCATTAAAACGTAATTTCTATCACTTCGAATGATGCCAAATGAATAACTTACTTGAATTGGACCATTTTACACTATGTCCATTGTAGATTTGTGTCTCTGACAGTTCGTTTGGTTGCAGGGGACATATTCAGTTTTTATGGCCAAAATGTGCTTTTCAGGGGCTGAAAAGCATGTTTTGGCCGAGTATGATAATTTTCATTAAAACTTGATTTCTATCACTTCGAATGATGCCAAATGAATAATTTACTTGAATTGGACCATTTTACACTATGTCCATTGTAGATTTGTGTCTCTGACAGTTCGTTTGGTTGCAGGGGCCATATTCAGTTTTTATGGCCAAAATGTGCTTTTCAGGGGCTGAAAAGCACGTTTTGGCAGAGTATGATAATTTTCATTAAAACTTGATTTCTATCCATTCGAATGATGCCAAATGAATAACTTACTTGAATTGGACCATTTTACACTATGTCCATTGTAGATTTGTGTCTCTGACAGTTCGTTTGGATGCAGGGGACATATTCAGTTTTTATGGCCAAAATGTGCTTTTCAAGGGCTGAAAAGCATGTTTTGGCCGAGTATGATAATTTTCATTAAAACTTGATTTCTATCACTTCGAATGATGCCAAATGAATAACTTACTTGAATTGGACCATTTTACACTATGTCAATTGTAGATTTGTGTCTCCGACAGTTCGTTTGGTTGCAGGGGACATTTTCAGTTTTTATGGCCAAAATGTGCTTTTCAGGGGCTGAAAAGCACGTTTTGGCAGAGTATGATAATTTTCATTAAAACTTGATTTCTATCACTTCGAATGATGCCAAATGAATAATTTACTTGAATTGGACCATTTTACACTATGTCCATTGTAGATTTGTGTCTCTGACAGTTCATTTGGTTGCAGGGGACATATTCAGTTTTTATGGCCAAAATGTGCTTTTCAGGGGCTGAAAAGCATGTTTTGGCCGAGTTTGATAATTTTCATTAAAACTTGATTTCTATCACTTCGATTGATGCCAAATGAATAACTTACTTGAATTGGACCATTTTACACTTTGTCCATTGTAGATTTGTGTCTCCGACAGTTCGTTTGGTTGCAGGGGACATATTCAGTTTTTATGGCCAAAATGTGCTTTTCAGGGGCTGAAAAGCATGTTTTGGCCGAGTATGATAATTTTCATTAAAACTTGATTTCTATCCATTCGAATGATGCCAAATGAATATCTTACTTGAATTGGACCATTTTACACTATGTGCATTGTAGATTTGTGTCTCTGACAGTTCGTTTGGTTGCAGGGGACATATTCAGTTTTTATGGCCAAAATGTGCTTTTCAGGGGCTGAAAAGCATGTTTTGGCCGAGTATGATAATTTTCATTAAAACTTGATTTCTATCACTTCGAATGATGCCAAATGAATAACTTACTTGAATTGGACCATTTTACACTATGTCAATTGTAGATTTGTGTCTCCGACAGTTCGTTTGGTTGCAGGGGACATTTTCAGTTTTTATGGCCAAAATGTGCTTTTCAGGGGCTGAAAAGCATGTTTTGGCAGAGTATGATAATTTTCATTAAAACTTAATTTCTATCACTTCGAATGATGCCAAATGAATAATTTACTTGAATTGGACCATTTTACACTATGTCCATTGTAGATTTGTGTCTCTGACAGTTTGTTTGGTTGCAGGGTACATATTCAGTTTTTATGGCCAAAATGTGCTTTTCAGGGGCTGAAAAGCATGTTTTGGCAGAGTATGATAATTTTCATTAAAACTTGATTTCTATCCATTCGAATGATGCCAAATGAATAACTAACTTGAATTGGACCATTTTACACTATGTCCATTGTAGATTTGTGTCTCCGACAGTTCGTTTGGTTGCAGGGGACATATTCAGTTTTTATGGCCAAAATGTGCTTTCCAGGGGCTGAAAAGCATGTTTTGGCCGAGTATGATAATTTTCATTAAAACTTGATTTCTATCCATTCGAATGATGCCAAATGAATAACTTACTTGAATTGGACCATTTTACACTATGTCCATTGTAGATTTGTGTCTCTGACAGTTCGTTTGGTTGCAGGGGACATATTCAGTTTTTATGGCCAAAATGTGCTTTTCAGAGGCTGAAAAGCATGTTTTGGCCGAGTATGATAATTTTCATTAAAACTTAATTTCTATCACTTCGAATGATGCCAAATGAATAACTTACTTGAATTGGACCATTTTACACTATGTCCATTGTAGATTTGTGTCTCCGACAGTTTGTTTGGTTGCAGGGGACATTTTCAGTTTTTATGGCCAAAATGTGCTTTTCAGCCCCTGAAAAGCACATTTTGGCCGAGTTTGATAATTTTCATTAAAACTTGATTTCTATCACTTCGAATGATGCCAAATGAATAATTTACTTGAATTGGACCATTTTACACTATGTCCATTGTAGATTTGTGTCTCTGACAGTTCATTTGGTTGCAGGGGACATATTCAGTTTTTATGGCCAAAATGTGCTTTTCAGGGGCTGAAAAGCACGTTTTGGCAGAATATGATAATTTTCATTAAAACTTGATTTCTATCACTTCGAATGATGCCAAATGAATAATTTACTTGAATTGGACCATTTTACACTATGTCCATTGTAGATTTGTGTCTCTGACAGTTCATTTGGTTGCAGGGGACATATTCAGTTTTTATGGCCAAAATGTGCTTTTCAGGTGCTGAAAAGCATGTTTTGGCCGAGTTTGATAATTTTCATTAAAACTTGATTTCTATCACTTCGATTGATGCCAAATGAATAACTTACTTGAATTGGACCATTTTACACTATGTCCATTGTAGATTTGTGTCTCCGACAGTTCGTTTGGTTGCAGGGGACATATTCAGTTTTTATGGCCAAAATGTGCTTTTCAGGGGCTGAAAAGCATGTTTTGGCCGAGTATGATAATTTTCATTAAAACTTGATTTCTATCCATTCGAATGATGCCAAATGAATATCTTACTTGAATTGGACCATTTTACACTATGTCCATTGTAGATTTGTGTCTCTGACAGTTCGTTTGGTTGCAGGGGACATATTCAGTTTTTATGGCCAAAATGTGCTTTTCAGGGGCTGAAAAGCATGTTTTGGCCGAGTATGATAATTTTCATTAAAACTTGATTTCTATCACTTCGAATGATGCCAAATGAATAACTTATTTGAATTGGACCATTTTACACTATGTCCATTGTAGATTTGTGTCTCCGACAGTTCGTTTGGTTGCAGGGGACATTTTCAGTTTTTATGGCCAAAATGTGCTTTTCAGAGGCTGAAAAGCATGTTTTGGCAGAGTATGATAATTTTTCATTAAAACTTAATTTCTATCACTTCGAATGATGCCAAATGAATAACTTACTTGAATTGGACCATTTTACACTATGTCCATTGTAGATTTGTGTCTCTGACAGTTCGTTTGGTTGCAGGGGACATATTCAGTTTTTATGGCCAAAATGTGCTTTTCAGGGGCTGAAAAGCATGTTTTGGCCGAGTATGATAATTTTCATTAAAACTTGATTTCTATCACTTCGAATGATGCCAAATGAATAATTTACTTGAATTGGACCATTTTACACTATGTCCATTGTAGATTTGTGTCTCTGACAGTTCGTTTGGTTGCAGGGGACATATTCAGTTTTTATTGCCAAAATGTGCTTTTCAGGGGCTGAAAAGCACGTTTTGGCAGAGTATGATAATTTTCATTAAAACTTGATTTCTATCCATTCGAATGATGCCAAATGAATAACTTACTTGAATTGGACCATTTTACACTATGTCCATTGTAGATTTGTGTCTCTGACAGTTCGTTTGGATGCAGGGGACATATTCAGTTTTTATGGCCAAAATGTGCTTTTCAAGGGCTGAAAAGCATGTTTTGGCCGAGTATGATAATTTTCATTAAAACTTGATTTCTATCACTTCGAATGATGCCAAATGAATAACTTACTTGAATTGGACCATTTTACACTATGTCCATTGTAGATTTGTGTCTCCGACAGTTCGTTTGGTTGCAGGGGACATTTTCAGTTTTTATGGCCAAAATGTGCTTTTCAGAGGCTGAAAAGCATGTTTTGGCAGAGTATGATAATTTTCATTAAAACTTAATTTCTATCACTTCGAATGATGCCAAATGAATAACTTACTTGAATTGGACCATTTTACACTATGTCCATTGTAGATTTGTGTCTCCGACAGTTCGTTTGGTTGCAGGGGACATATTCAGTTTTTATGGCCAAAATGTGCTTTTCAGGGGCTGAAAAGCATGTTTTGGCCGAGTTTGATAATTTTCATTAAAACTTGATTTCTATCCATTCGAATGATGCCAAATGAATAACTTACTTGAATTGGACCATTTTACACTATGTCCATTGTAGATTTGTGTCTCCGACAGTTCGTTTGTTTGGAGGGGACATTTTCAGTTTTTATGGCCGAAATGTGCTTTTCAGAGGCTGAAAAGCATGTTTTGGCCGAGTATGATAATTTTCATTAGAACTTGATTTCTATCACTTCGAATGATGCCAAATGAATAATTTGCTTGAATTGGACCATTTTACACTATGTCCATTGTAGATTTGTGTCTCTGACAGTTCGTTTGGTTGCAGGGGACATATTCAGTTTTTATGGCCAAAATGTGCTTTTCAGAGGCTGAAAAGCATGTTTTGGCCGAGTATGATAATTTTCATTAAAACGTAATTTCTATCACTTCGAATGATGCCAAATGAATAACTTACTTGAATTGGACCATTTTACACTATGTCCATTGTAGATTTGTGTCTCCGACAGTTTGTTTGGTTGCAGGGGACATTTTCAGTTTTTATGGCCAAAATGTGCTTTTCCGCCCCTGAAAAGCACATTTTGGCCGAGTTTGATAATTTTCATTAAAACTTGATTTCTATCACTTCGAATGATGCCAAATGAATAATTTACTTGAATTGGACCATTTTACTCTATGTCCATTGTCGATTTGTGTCTCTGACAGTTCATTTGGTTGCAGGGGACATATTCAGTTTTTATGGCCAAAATGTGCTTTTCAGGGGCTGAAAAGCACGTTTTGGCAGAATATGATAATTTTCATTAAAACTTGATTTCTATCCATTCGAATGATGCCAAATGAATATCTTACTTGAATTGGACCATTTTACACTATGTCCATTGTAGATTTGTGTCTCTGACAGTTCGTTTGGTTGCAGGGGACATATTCAGTTTTTATGGCCAAAATGTGCTTTTCAGGGGCTGAAAAGCATGTTTTGGCCGAGTATGATAATTTTCATTAAAACTTGATTTCTATCACTTCGAATGATGCCAAATGAATAACTTACTTGAATTGGACCATTTTACACTATGTCAATTGTAGCTTTGTGTCTCCGACAGTTCGTTTGGTTGCAGGGGACATTTTCAGTTTTTATGGCCAAAATGTGCTTTTCAGGGGCTGAAAAGCATGTTTTGGCCGAGTATGATGATTTTCATTAAAACTTAATTTCTATCACTTCGAATGATGCCAAATGAATAACTTACTTGAATTGGACAATTTTACACTATGTCCATTGTAGATTTGTGTCTCCGACAGTTCGTTTGGTTGCAGGGGACATTTTCAGTTTTTATGGCCAAAATGTGCTTTTCAGGGGCTGAAAAGCATGTTTTGGCCGAGTATGATAATTTTCATTAAAACTTGATTTCTATCACTTCGAATGATGCCAAATGAATAATTTACTTGAATTGGACCATTTTACACTATGTCCATTGTAGATTTGTGTCTCTGACAGTTTGTTTGGTTGCAGGGGACATATTCAGTTTTTATGGCCAAAATGTGCTTTTCAGGGGCTGAAAAGCATGTTTTGGCCGAGTATGATAATTTTCATTAAAACTTGATTTCTATCCATTCGAATGATGCCAAATGAATATCTTACTTGAATTGGACCATTTTACACTATGTCCATTGTAGATTTGTGTCTCTGACAGTTCGTTTGGTTGCAGGGGACATATTCAGTTTTTATGGCCAAAATGTGCTTTTCAGGGGCTGAAAAGCATGTTTTGGCCGAGTATGATAATTTTCATTAAAACTTGATTTCTATCACTTCGAATGATGCCAAATGAATAACTTACTTGAATTGGACCATTTTACACTATGTCAATTGTAGATTTGTGTCTCCGACAGTTCGTTTGGTTGCAGGGGACATTTTCAGTTTTTATGGCCAAAATGTGCTTTTCAGGGGCTGAAAAGCATGTTTTGGCCGAGTATGATAATTTTCATTAAAACTTGATTTCTATCACTTCGAATGATGCCAAATGAATAACTTACTTGAATTGGACCATTTTACACTATGTCAATTGTAGATTTGTGTCTCCGACAGTTCGTTTGGTTGCAGGGGACATTTTCAGTTTTTATGGCTAAAATGTGCTTTTCAGGGGCTGAAAAGCATGTTTTGGCCGAGTATGATGATTTTCATTAAAACTTAATTTCTATCACTTCGAATGATGCCAAATGAATAACTTATTTGAATTGGACCATTTTACACTATGTCCATTGTAGATTTGTGTCTCCGACAGTTCGTTTGGTTGCAGGGGACATTTTCAGTTTTTATGGCCAAAATGTGCTTTTCAGAGGCTGAAAAGCATGTTTTGGCAGAGTATGATAATTTTTCATTAAAACTTAATTTCTATCACTTCGAATGATGCCAAATGAATAACTTACTTGAATTGGACCATTTTACACTATGTCCATTGTAGATTTGTGTCTCTGACAGTTCGTTTGGTTGCAGGGGACATATTCAGTTTTTATGGCCAAAATGTGCTTTTCAGGGGCTGAAAAGCATGTTTTGGCCGAGTATGATAATTTTCATTAAAACTTGATTTCTATCACTTCGAATGATGCCAAATGAATAATTTACTTGAATTGGACCATTTTACACTATGTCCATTGTAGATTTGTGTCTCTGACAGTTCGTTTGGTTGCAGGGGACATATTCAGTTTTTATTGCCAAAATGTGCTTTTCAGGGGCTGAAAAGCACGTTTTGGCAGAGTATGATAATTTTCATTAAAACTTGATTTCTATCCATTCGAATGATGCCAAATGAATAACTTACTTGAATTGGACCATTTTACACTATGTCCATTGTAGATTTGTGTCTCTGACAGTTCGTTTGGATGCAGGGGACATATTCAGTTTTTATGGCCAAAATGTGCTTTTCAAGGGCTGAAAAGCATGTTTTGGCCGAGTATGATAATTTTCATTAAAACTTGATTTCTATCACTTCGAATGATGCCAAATGAATAACTTACTTGAATTGGACCATTTTACACTATGTCCATTGTAGATTTGTGTCTCCGACAGTTCGTTTGGTTGCAGGGGACATTTTCAGTTTTTATGGCCAAAATGTGCTTTTCAGAGGCTGAAAAGCATGTTTTGGCAGAGTATGATAATTTTCATTAAAACTTAATTTCTATCACTTCGAATGATGCCAAATGAATAACTTACTTGAATTGGACCATTTTACACTATGTCCATTGTAGATTTGTGTCTCTGACAGTTCGTTTGGTTGCAGGGAACATATTCAGTTTTTATGGCCAAAATGTGCTTTTCAGGGGCTGAAAAGCATGTTTTGGCCGAGTATGATAATTTTCATTAAAACTTGATTTCTATCAATTCGAATGATGCCAAATGAATATCTTACTTGAATTGGACCATTTTACACTATGTCCATTGTAGATTTGTGTCTCTGACAGTTCGTTTGGTTGCAGGGGACATATTCAGTTTTTATGGCCAAAATGTGCTTTTCAGGGGCTGAAAAGCATGTTTTGGCCGAGTATGATAATTTTCATTAAAACTTGATTTCTATCACTTCGAATGATGCCAAATGAATAACTTACTTGAATTGGACCATTTTACACTATGTCAATTGTAGATTTGTGTCTCCGACAGTTCGTTTGGTTGCAGGGGACATTTTCAGTTTTTATGGCCAAAATGTGCTTTTCAGGGGCTGAAAAGCATGTTTTGGCCGAGTATGATAATTTTCATTAAAACTTGATTTCTATCACTTCGAATGATGCCAAATGAATAACTTACTTGAATTGGACCATTTTACACTATGTCAATTGTAGATTTGTGTCTCCGACAGTTCGTTTGGTTGCAGGGGACATTTTCAGTTTTTATGGCTAAAATGTGCTTTTCAGGGGCTGAAAAGCATGTTTTGGCCGAGTATGATGATTTTTATTAAAACTTAATTTCTATCACTTCGAATGATGCCAAATGAATAACTTATTTGAATTGGACCATTTTACACTATGTCCATTGTAGATTTGTGTCTCCGACAGTTCGTTTGGTTGCAGGGGACATTTTCAGTTTTTATGGCCAAAATGTGCTTTTCAGGGGCTGAAAAGCATGTTTTGGCCGAGTATGATAATTTTCATTAAAACTTGATTTCTATCACTTCGAATGATGCCAAATGAATAATTTACTTGAATTGGACCATTTTACACTATGTCCATTGTAGATTTGTGTCTCTGACAGTTCGTTTGGTTGCAGGGGACATATTCAGTTTTTATTGCCAAAATGTGCTTTTCAGGGGCTGAAAAGCACGTTTTGGCAGAGTATGATAATTTTCATTAAAACTTGATTTCTATCCATTCGAATGATGCCAAATGAATAACTTACTTGAATTGGACCATTTTACACTATGTCCATTGTAGATTTGTGTCTCTGACAGTTCGTTTGGATGCAGGGGACATATTCAGTTTTTATGGCCAAAATGTGCTTTTCAAGGGCTGAAAAGCATGTTTTGGCCGAGTATGATAATTTTCATTAAAACTTGATTTCTATCACTTCGAATGATGCCAAATGAATAACTTACTTGAATTGGACCATTTTACACTATGTCCATTGTAGATTTGTGTCTCCGACAGTTCGTTTGGTTGCAGGGGACATTTTCAGTTTTTATGGCCAAAATGTGCTTTTCAGAGGCTGAAAAGCATGTTTTGGCAGAGTATGATAATTTTCATTAAAACTTAATTTCTATCACTTCGAATGATGCCAAATGAATAACTTACTTGAATTGGACCATTTTACACTATGTCCATTGTAGATTTGTGTCTCTGACAGTTCGCTTGGTTGCAGGGGACATATTCAGTTTTTATGGCCAAAATGTGCTTTTCAGGGGCTGAAAAGCATGTTTTGGCCGAGTTTGATAATTTTCATTAAAACTTGATTTCTATCCATTCGAATGATGCCAAATGAATAACTTACTTGAATTGGACCATTTTACACTATGTCCATTGTAGATTTGTGTCTCCGACAGTTCGTTTGGTTGGAGGGGACATTTTCAGTTTTTATGGCCGAAATGTGCTTTTCAGAGGCTGAAAAGCATGTTTTGGCCGAGTATGATAATTTTCATTAGAACTTGATTTCTATCACTTCGAATGATGCCAAATGAATAATTTGCTTGAATTGGACCATTTTACACTATGTCCATTGTAGATTTGTGTCTCTGACAGTTCGTTTGGTTGCAGGGGACATATTCAGTTTTTATGGCCAAAATGTGCTTTTCAGAGGCTGAAAAGCATGTTTTGGCCGAGTATGATAATTTTCATTAAAACGTAATTTCTATCACTTCGAATGATGCCAAATGAATAACTTACTTGAATTGGACCATTTTACACTATGTCCATTGTAGATTTGTGTCTCCGACAGTTCGTTTGGTTGGAGGGGACATTTTCAGTTTTTATGGCCAAAATGTGCTTTTCAGCCCCTGAAAAGCACATTTTGGCCGAGTTTGATAATTTTCATTAAAACTTGATTTCTATCACTTCGAATGATGCCAAATGAATAATTTACTTGAATTGGACCATTTTACTCTATGTCCATTGTCGATTTGTGTCTCTGACAGTTCATTTGGTTGCAGGGGACATTCAGTTTTTATGGCCAAAATGTGCTTTTCAGGGGCTGAAAAGCACGTTTTGGCAGAATATGATAATTTTCATTAAAACTTGATTTCTATCCATTCGAATGATGCCAAATGAATATCTTACTTGAATTGGACCATTTTACACTCTGTCCATTGTAGATTTGTGTCTCTGACAGTTCGTTTGGTTGCAGGGGACATATTCAGTTTTTATGGCCAAAATGTGCTTTTCAGGGGCTGAAAAGCATGTTTTGGCCGAGTATGATAATTTTCATTAAAACTTGATTTCTATCACTTCGAATGATGCCAAATGAATAACTTACTTGAATTGGACCATTTTACACTATGTCAATTGTAGCTTTGTGTCTCCGACAGTTCGTTTGGTTGCAGGGGACATTTTCAGTTTTTATGGCCAAAATGTGCTTTTCAGGGGCTGAAAAGCATGTTTTGGCCGAGTATGATGATTTTCATTAAAACTTAATTTCTATCACTTCGAATGATGCCAAATGAATAACTTACTTGAATTGGACAATTTTACACTATGTCCATTGTAGATTTGTGTCTCCGACAGTTCGTTTGGTTGCAGGGGACATTTTCAGTTTTTATGGCCAAAATGTGCTTTTCAGGGGCTGAAAAGCATGTTTTGGCCGAGTATGATAATTTTCATTAAAACTTGATTTCTATCACTTCGAATGATGCCAAATGAATAATTTACTTGAATTGGACCATTTTACACTATGTCCATTGTAGATTTGTGTCTCTGACAGTTTGTTTGGTTGCAGGGGACATATTCAGTTTTTATGGCCAAAATGTGCTTTTCAGGGGCTGAAAAGCATGTTTTGGCCGAGTATGATAATTTTCATTAAAACTTGATTTCTATCCATTCGAATGATGCCAAATGAATATCTTACTTGAAATGGACCATTTTACACTATGTCCATTGTAGATTTGTGTCTCTGACAGTTCGTTTGGTTGCAGGGGACATATTCAGTTTTTATGGCCAAAAAGTGCTTTTCAGGGGCTGAAAAGCATGTTTTGGCCGAGTATGATAATTTTCATTAAAACTTGATTTCTATCACTTCGAATGATGCCAAATGAATAACTTACTTGAATTGGACCATTTTACACTATGTCAATTGTAGATTTGTGTCTCCGACAGTTCGTTTGGTTGCAGGGGACATTTTCAGTTTTTATGGCCAAAATGTGCTTTTCAGGGGCTGAAAAGCATGTTTTGGCCGAGTATGATGATTTTCATTAAAACTTAATTTCTATCACTTCGAATGATGCCAAATGAATAACTTTCTTGAATTGGACCATTTTACACTATGTCCATTGTAGATTTGTGTCTCCGACAGTTCGTTTGGTTGCAGGGGACATTTTCAGTTTTTATTGCCAAAATGTGCTTTTCAGAGGCTGAAAAGCATGTTTTGGCAGAGTATGATAATTTTCATTAAAACTTAATTTCTATCACTTCGAATGATGCCAAATGAATAACTTACTTGAATTGGACCATTTTACACTATGTCCATTGTAGATTTGTGTCTCCGACAGTTCGTTTGGTTGCAGGGGACATTTTCAGTTTTTATGGCCAAAATGTGCTTTTCAGAGGCTGAAAAGCATGTTTTGGCCGAGTATGATAATTTTCATTAAAACTTGATTTCTATCCATTCGAATGATGCCAAATGAATATCTTACTTGAATTGGACCATTTTACACTATGTCCATTGTAGATTTGTGTCTCTGACAGTTCGTTTGGTTGCAGGGGACATATTCAGTTTTTATGGCCAAAATGTGCTTTTCAGGGGCTGAAAAGCATGTTTTCGCAGAGTATGATAATTTTCATTAAAACTTAATTTCTATCACTTCGAATGATGCCAAATGAATAACTTACTTGAATTGGACCATTTTACACTATGTCCATTGTAGATTTGTGTCTCTGACAGTTCGTTTGGTTGCAGGGAACATATTCAGTTTTTATGGCCAAAATGTGCTTTTCAGGGGCTGAAAAGCATGTTTTGGCCGAGTTTGATAATTTTCATTAAAACTTGATTTCTATCACTTCGATTGATGCCAAATGAATAACTTACTTGAATTGGACCATTTTACACTATGTCCATTGTAGATTTGTGTCTCCGACAGTTCGTTTGGTTGCAGGGGACATTTTCAGTTTTTATGGCCAAAATGTGCTTTTCAGAGGCTGAAAAGCATGTTTTGGCCGAGTATGATAATTTTCATTAAAACTTGATTTCTATCACTTCGAATGATGCCAAATGAATAATTTACTTGAATTGGACCATTTTACACTATGTCCATTGTAGATTTGTGTCTCTGACAGTTCGTTTGGTTGCAGGGGACATATTCAGTTTTTATGGCCAAAATGTGCTTTTCAGGGGCTGAAAAGCACGTTTTGGCAGAGTATGATAATTTTCATTAAAACTTGATTTCTATCCATTCGAATGATGCCAAATGAATAACTTACTTGAATTGGACCATTTTACACTATGTCCATTGTAGATTTGTGTCTCTGACAGTTCGTTTGGATGCAGGGGACATATTCAGTTTTTATGGCCAAAATGTGCTTTTCAGGGGCTGAAAAGCATGTTTTGGCCGAGTATGATAATTTTCATTAAAACTTGATTTCTATCACTTCGAATGATGCCAAATGAATAACTTACTTGAATTGGACCATTTTACACTATGTCAATTGTAGATTTGTGTCTCCGACAGTTCGTTTGGTTGCAGGGGACATTTTCAGTTTTTATGGCCAAAATGTGCTTTTCAGGGGCTGAAAAGCATGTTTTGGCCGAGTATGATGATTTTCATTAAAACTTAATTTCTATCACTTCAAATGATGCCAAATGAATAACTTACTTGAATTGGACCATTTTACACTATGTCCATTGTAGATTTGTGTCTCCGACAGTTCGTTTGGTTGCAGGGAACATTTTCAGTTTTTATGGCCAAAATGTGCTTTTCAGAGGCTGAAAAGCATGTTTTGGCAGAGTATGATAATTTTCATTAAAACTTAATTTCTATCACTTCGAATGATGCCAAATGAATAACTTACTTGAATTGGACCATTTTACACTATGTCCATTGTAGATTTGTGTCTCCGACAGTTCGTTTGGTTGCAGGGGACATTTTCAGTTTTTATGGCCAAAATGTGCTTTTCAGAGGCTGAAAAGCATGTTTTGGCCGAGTATGATAATTTTCATTAAAACTTGATTTCTATCACTTCGAATGATGCCAAATGAATAATTTACTTGAATTGGACCATTTTACACTATGTCCATTGTAGATTTGTGTCTCTGACAGTTCGTTTGGTTGCAGGGGACATATTCAGTTTTTATGGCCAAAATGTGCTTTTCAGGGGCTGAAAAGCACGTTTTGGCAGAGTATGATAATTTTCATTAAAACTTGATTTCTATCCATTCGAATGATGCCAAATGAATAACTTACTTGAATTGGACCATTTTACACTATGTCCATTGTAGATTTGTGTCTCTGACAGTTCGTTTGGTTGCAGGGGACATATTCAGTTTTTATGGCCAAAATGTGCTTTTCAGGGGCTGAAAAGCATGTTTTCGCAGAGTATGATAATTTTCATTAAAACTTAATTTCTATCACTTCGAATGATGCCAAATGAATAACTTACTTGAATTGGACCATTTTACACTATGTCCATTGTAGATTTGTGTCTCTGACAGTTCGTTTGGTTGCAGGGAACATATTCAGTTTTTATGGCCAAAATGTGCTTTTCAGGGGCTGAAAAGCATGTTTTGGCCGAGTTTGATAATTTTCATTAAAACTTGATTTCTATCACTTCGATTGATGCCAAATGAATAACTTACTTGAATTGGACCATTTTACACTATGTCCATTGTAGATTTGTGTCTCCGACAGTTCGTTTGGTTGCAGGGGACATTTTCAGTTTTTATGGCCAAAATGTGCTTTTCAGAGGCTGAAAAGCATGTTTTGGCCGAGTATGATAATTTTCATTAAAACTTGATTTCTATCACTTCGAATGATGCCAAATGAATAATTTACTTGAATTGGACCATTTTACACTATGTCCATTGTAGATTTGTGTCTCTGACAGTTCGTTTGGTTGCAGGGGACATATTCAGTTTTTATGGCCAAAATGTGCTTTTCAGGGGCTGAAAAGCACGTTTTGGCAGAGTATGATAATTTTCATTAAAACTTGATTTCTATCCATTCGAATGATGCCAAATGAATAACTTACTTGAATTGGACCATTTTACACTATGTCCATTGTAGATTTGTGTCTCTGACAGTTCGTTTGGATGCAGGGGACATATTCAGTTTTTATGGCCAAAATGTGCTTTTCAGGGGCTGAAAAGCATGTTTTGGCCGAGTATGATAATTTTCATTAAAACTTGATTTCTATCACTTCGAATGATGCCAAATGAATAACTTACTTGAATTGGACCATTTTACACTATGTCAATTGTAGATTTGTGTCTCCGACAGTTCGTTTGGTTGCAGGGGACATTTTCAGTTTTTATGGCCAAAATGTGCTTTTCAGGGGCTGAAAAGCATGTTTTGGCCGAGTATGATGATTTTCATTAAAACTTAATTTCTATCACTTCAAATGATGCCAAATGAATAACTTACTTGAATTGGACCATTTTACACTATGTCCATTGTAGATTTGTGTCTCCGACAGTTCGTTTGGTTGCAGGGAACATTTTCAGTTTTTATGGCCAAAATGTGCTTTTCAGAGGCTGAAAAGCATGTTTTGGCAGAGTATGATAATTTTCATTAAAACTTAATTTCTATCACTTCGAATGATGCCAAATGAATAACTTACTTGAATTGGACCATTTTACACTATGTCCATTGTAGATTTGTGTCTCCGACAGTTCGTTTGGTTGCAGGGGACATTTTCAGTTTTTATGGCCAAAATGTGCTTTTCAGAGGCTGAAAAGCATGTTTTGGCCGAGTATGATAATTTTCATTAAAACTTGATTTCTATCACTTCGAATGATGCCAAATGAATAATTTACTTGAATTGGACCATTTTACACTATGTCCATTGTAGATTTGTGTCTCTGACAGTTCGTTTGGTTGCAGGGGACATATTCAGTTTTTATGGCCAAAATGTGCTTTTCAGGGGCTGAAAAGCACGTTTTGGCAGAGTATGATAATTTTCATTAAAACTTGATTTCTATCCATTCGAATGATGCCAAATGAATAACTTACTTGAATTGGACCATTTTACACTATGTCCATTGTAGATTTGTGTCTCTGACAGTTCGTTTGGATGCAGGGGACATATTCAGTTTTTATGGCCAAAATGTGCTTTTCAGGGGCTGAAAAGCATGTTTTGGCCGAGTATGATAATTTTCATTAAAACTTGATTTCTATCACTTCGAATGATGCCAAATGAATAACTTACTTGAATTGGACCATTTTACACTATGTCAATTGTAGATTTGTGTCTCCGACAGTTCGTTTGGTTGCAGGGGACATTTTCAGTTTTTATGGCCAAAATGTGCTTTTCAGGGGCTGAAAAGCATGTTTTGGCCGAGTATGATGATTTTCATTAAAACTTAATTTCTATCACTTCGAATGATGCCAAATGAATAACTTACTTGAATTGGACCATTTTACACTATGTCCATTGTAGATTTGTGTCTCTGACAGTTCGTTTGGTTGCAGGGGACATATTCAGTTTTTATGGCCAAAATGTGCTTTTCAGGGGCTGAAAAGCACGTTTTGGCAGAGTATGATAATTTTCATTAAAACTTGATTTCTATCCATTCGAATGATGCCAAATGAATAACTTACTTGAATTGGACCATTTTACACTATGTCCATTGTAGATTTGTGTCTCTGACAGTTCGTTTGGATGCAGGGGACATATTCAGTTTTTATGGCCAAAATGTGCTTTTCAGGGGCTGAAAAGCATGTTTTGGCCGAGTATGATAATTTTCATTAAAACTTGATTTCTATCACTTCGAATGATGCCAAATGAATAACTTACTTGAATTGGACCATTTTACACTATGTCAATTGTAGATTTGTGTCTCCGACAGTTCGTTTGGTTGCAGGGGACATTTTCAGTTTTTATGGCCAAAATGTGCTTTTCAGGGGCTGAAAAGCATGTTTTGGCCGAGTATGATGATTTTCATTAAAACTTAATTTCTATCACTTCAAATGATGCCAAATGAATAACTTACTTGAATTGGACCATTTTACACTATGTCCATTGTAGATTTGTGTCTCCGACAGTTCGTTTGGTTGCAGGGGACATTTTCAGTTTTTATGGCCAAAATGTGCTTTTCAGAGGCTGAAAAGCATGTTTTGGCAGAGTTTGATAATTTTCATTAAAACTTAATTTCTATCACTTCGAATGATGCCAAATGAATAACTTACTTGAATTGGACCATTTTACACTATGTCCATTGTAGATTTGTGTCTCCGACAGTTCGTTTGGTTGCAGGGGACATTTTCAGTTTTTATGGCCAAAATGTGCTTTTCAGAGGCTGAAAAGCATGTTTTGGCCGAGTATAATTTACATTAAAACTTAATTTCTATCACTTCGAATGATGCCAAATGAATAACTTACTTGAATTGGACCATTTTACACTATGTCCATTGTAGATTTGTGTCTCTGACAGTTCGTTTGGTTGCAGGGGACATATTAAGTTTTTATGGCCAAAATGTGTTTTTCAGGGGCTGAAAAGTATGTTTTGGCCGAGTATGATAATTTTCATTAAAACTTGATTTCTATCACTTCGAATGATGCCAAATGAATAACTTACTTGAATTGGACCATTTTACACTATGTCCATTGTAGATTTGTGTCTCCGACAGTTTGTTTGGTTGCAGGGGACATTTTCAGTTTTTATGGCCAAAATGTGCTTTTCAGCCCCTGAAAAGCACATTTTGGCCGAGTTTGATAATTTTCATTAAAACTTGATTTCTATCCCTTCGAATGATGCCAAATGAATAATTTACTTGAATTGGACCATTTTACACTATGTCCATTGTAGATTTCTGTCTCTGACAGTTCGTTTGGTTGCAGGGGACATATTCAGTTTTTATGGCCAAAATGTGCTTTTCAGGGGCTGAAAAGCATGTTTTGGCCGAGTATGATAATTTTCATTAAAACTTGATTTCTATCACTTCGAATGATGCCAAATGAATAATTTACTTGAATTGGACCATTTTACACTATGTCCATTGTAGATTTGTGTCTCTGACAGTTTGTTTGGTTGCAGGGGACATATTCAGTTTTTATGGCCAAAATGTGCTTTTCAGGGGCTGAAAAGCATGTTTTGGCCGAGTTTGATAATTTTCATTAAAACTTGATTTCTATCACTTCGATTGATGCCAAATGAATAACTTACTTGAATTGGACCATTTTACACTATGTCCATTGTAGATTTGTGTCTCCGACAGTTCGTTTGGTTGCAGGGGACATTTTCAGTTTTTATGGCCAAAATGTGCTTTTCAGAGGCTGAAAAGCATGTTTTGGCCGAGTATGTTAATTTTCATTAAAACTTGATTTCTATCACTTCGAATGATGCCAAATGAATAATTTACTTGAATTGGACCATTTTACACTATGTCCATTGTAGATTTGTGTCTCTGACAGTTCGTTTGGTTGCAGGGGACATATTCAGTTTTTATGGCCAAAATGTGCTTTTCAGGGGCTGAAAAGCACGTTTTGGCAGAGTATTATAATTTTCATTAAAACTTGATTTCTATCCATTCGAATGATGCCAAATGAATAACTTACTTGAATTGGACCATTTTACACTATGTCCATTGTAGATTTGTGTCTCTGACAGTTCGTTTGGATGCAGGGGACATATTCAGTTTTTATGGCCAAAATGTGCTTTTCAGGGGCTGAAAAGCATGTTTTGGCCGAGTATGATATTTTTCATTAAAACTTGATTTCTATCACTTCGAATGATGCCAAATGAATAACTTACTTGAATTGGACCATTTTACACTATGTCAATTGTAGATTTGTGTCTCCGACAGTTCGTTTGGTTGCAGGGGACATTTTCAGTTTTTATGGCCAAAATGTGCTTTTCAGGGGCTGAAAAGCATGTTTTGGCCGAGTATGATGATTTTCATTAAAACTTAATTTCTATCACTTCGAATGATGCCAAATGAATAACTTACTTGAATTGGACCATTTTACACTATGTCCATTGTAGATTTGTGTCTCCGACAGTTCGTTTGGTTGCAGGGGACATTTTCAGTTTTTATGGCCAAAATGTGCTTTTCAGAGGCTGAAAAGCATGTTTTGGCAGAGTATGATAATTTTCATTAAAACTTAATTTCTATCACTTCGAATGATGCCAAATGAATAACTTACTTGAATTGGACCATTTTACACTATGTCCATTGTAGATTTGTGTCTCCGACAGTTCGTTTGGTTGCAGGGGACATTTTCAGTTTTTATGGCCAAAATGTGCTTTTCAGAGGCTGAAAAGCATGTTTTGGCCGAGTATGATAATTAACATTAAAACTTAATTTCTATCACTTCGAATGATGCCAAATGAATAACTTACTTGAATTGGACCATTTTACACTATGTCCATTGTAGATTTGTGTCTCTGACAGTTCGTTTGGTTGCAGGGGACATATTAAGTTTTTATGGCCAAAATGTGCTTTTCAGGGGCTGAAAAGTATGTTTTGGCCGAGTATGATAATTTTCATTAAAACTTGATTTCTATCACTTCGAATGATGCCAAATGAATAACTTACTTGAATTGGACCATTTTACACTATGTCCATTGTAGATTTGTGTCTCCGACAGTTTGTTTGGTTGCAGGGGACATTTTCAGTTTTTATGGCCAAAATGTGCTTTTCAGCCCCTGAAAAGCACATTTTGGCCGAGTTTGATAATTTTCATTAAAACTTGATTTCTATCACTTCGATTGATGCCAAATGAATAACTTACTTGAATTGGACCATTTTACACTATGTCCATTGTAGATTTGTGTCTCTGACAGTTCGTTTGGTTGCAGGGGACATATTAAGTTTTTATGGCCAAAATGTGCTTTTCAGGGGCTGAAAAGCACGTTTTGGCAGAATATGATAATTTTCATTAAAACTTGATTTCTATCCATTCGAATGATGCCAAATGAATAGTAGTTGTGACTCTTACACAGGCCGGGTAAACGGCGATAGTAGATGTGACTCTTACACAGGCCGGGTAAACGGCGATAGTAGTTGTGACTCTTACACAGGCCGGGTAAACGGCCATAGTAGTTGTGACTCTTACACAGGCCGGGTAAACGGCGATAGTAGTTGTGACTCTTACACAGGCTGGGTAAACGGCGATAGTAGATGTGACTCTTACACAGGCCGGGTAAACGGCGATAGTAGTTGTGACTCTTACACAGGCCGGGTAAACGGCCATAGTAGTTGTGACTCTTACACAGGCCGGGTAAACGGCCATAGTAGTTGTGACTCTTACACAGGCCGGGTAAACGGCGATAGTAGATGTGACTCTTACACAGGCCGGGTAAACGGCGATAGTAGTTGTGACTCTTACACAGGCGGGTAAACGGCGATAGTAGTTGTGACTCTTACACAGGCCGGGTAAACGGCCATAGTAGTTGTGACTCTTACACAGGCCGGGTAAACGGCCATAGTAGTTGTGACTCTAACACAGGCCGGGTAAACGGCGATAGTAGATGTGACTCTTACACAGGCCGGGTAAACGGCGATAGTAGTTGTGACTCTTACACAGGCCGGGTAAACGGCCATAGTAGTTGTGACTCTTACACAGGCCGGGTAAACGGCCATAGTAGTTGTGACTCTTACACAGGCCGGGTAAACGGCCATAGTAGTTGTGACTCTTACACAGGCCGGGGTAAACGGCCATAGTAGTTGTGACTCTTACACAGGCCGGGTAAACGGCGATAGTAGATGTGACTCTTACACAGGCCGGGTAAACGGCGATAGTAGTTGTGACTCTTACACAGGCCGGGTAAACGGCCATAGTAGTTGTGACTCTTACACAGGCCGGGTAAACGGCCATAGTAGTTGTGACTCTTACACAGGCCGGGTAAACGGCCATAGTAGTTGTGACTCTTACACAGGCCGGGTAAACGGCCATAGTAGTTGTGACTCTTACACAGGCCGGGTAAACGGTGATAGTAGTTGTGACTCTTACACAGGCCGGGTAAACGGCCATAGTAGTTGTGACTCTTACACAGGCCGGGTAAACGGCGATAGTAGTTGTGACTCTTACACAGGCCGGGTAAACGGCGATAGTAGATGTGACTCTTACACAGGCCGGGTAAACGGCGATAGTAGTTGTGACTCTTACACAGGCCGGGTAACGGCCATAGTAGTTGTGACTCTTACACAGGCCGGGTAAACGGCCATAGTAGTTGTGACTCTTACACAGGCTGGGTAAACGGCGATAGTAGATGTGACTCTTACACAGGCCGGGTAAACGGCGATAGTAGTTGTGACTCTTACACAGGCCAGGTAAACGGCGATAGTAGTTGTGACTCTTACACAGGCCGGGTAAACGGCCATAGTAGTTGTGACTCTTACACAGGCCGGGTAAACGGCGATAGTAGTTGTGACTCTTACACAGGCCGGGTAAACGGCCATAGTAGTTGTGACTCTTACACAGGCCGGGTAAACGGCCATAGTAGTTGTGACTCTTACACAGGCCGGGTAAACGGCGATAGTAGTTGTGACTCTTACACAGGCCGGGTAAACGGCCATAGTAGTTGTGACTCTTACACAGGCCGGGTAAACGGCCATAGTAGTTGTGACTCTTACACAGGCCGGGTAAACAGCGATAGTAGATGTGACTCTTACACAGGCCGGGTAAACGGCCATAGTAGTTGTGACTCTTACACAGGCCGGGTAAACGGCGATAGTAGTTGTGACTCTTACACAGGCCGGGTAAACGGCCATAGTAGTTGTGACTCTTACACAGGCCGGGTAAACGGCCATAGTAGTTGTGACTCTTACACAGGCCGGGTAAACGGCCATAGTAGTTGTGACTCTTACACAGGCCGGGTAAACGGCGATAGTAGATGTGACTCTTACACAGGCCGGGTAAACGGCGATAGTAGTTGTGACTCTTACACAGGCCGGGTAAACGGCCATAGTAGTTGTGACTCTTACACAGGCCGGGTAAACGGCCATAGTAGTTGTGACTCTTACACAGGCCGGGTAAACGGCGATAGTAGTTGTGACTCTTACACAGGCCGGGTAAACGGCCATAGTAGTTGTGACTCTTACACAGGCCGGGTAAACGGCCATAGTAGTTGTGACTCTTACACAGGCCGGGTAAACGGCGATAGTAGATGTGACTCTTACACAGGCCGGGTAAACGGCGATAGTAGTTGTGACTCTTACACAGGCCGGGTAAACGGCCATAGTAGTTGTGACTCTTACACAGGCCGGGTAAACGGCGATAGTAGTTGTGACTCTTACACAGGCCGGGTAAACGGCGATAGTAGTTGTGACTCTTACACAGGCCGGGTAAACGGCGATAGTAGATGTGACTCTTACACAGGCCGGGTAAACGGCGATAGTAGTTGTGACTCTTACACAGGCCGGGTAAACGGCCATAGTAGTTGTGACTCTTACACAGGCCGGGTAAACGGCCATAGTAGTTGTGACTCTAACACAGGCGGGTAAACGGCGATAGTAGATGTGACTCTTACACAGGCCGGGTAAACGGCGATAGTAGTTGTGACTCTTACACAGGCCGGGTAAACGGCCATAGTAGTTGTGACTCTTACACAGGCCGGGTAAACGGCCATAGTAGTTGTGACTCTTACACAGGCCGGGTAAACGGCCATAGTAGTTGTGACTCTTACACAGGCCGGGTAAACGGCCATAGTAGTTGTGACTCTTACACAGGCCGGGTAAACGGCGATAGTAGATGTGACTCTTACACAGGCCGGGTAAACGGCGATAGTAGTTGTGACTCTTACACAGGCCGGGTAAACGGCCATAGTAGTTGTGACTCTTACACAGGCCGGGTAAACGGCCATAGTAGTTGTGACTCTTACACAGGCCGGGTAAACGGCCATAGTAGTTGTGACTCTTACACAGGCCGGGTAAACGGCGATAGTAGTTGTGACTCTTACACAGGCCGGGTAAACGGCGATAGTAGTTGTGACTCTTACACAGGCCGGGTAAACGGCCATAGTAGTTGTGACTCTTACACAGGCCGGGTAAACGGCGATAGTAGTTGTGACTCTTACACAGGCCGGGTAAACGGCGATAGTAGATGTGACTCTTACACAGGCCGGGTAAACGGCGATAGTAGTTGTGACTCTTACACAGGCCGGGTAAACGGCCATAGTAGTTGTGACTCTTACACAGGCCGGGTAAACGGCATAGTAGTTGTGACTCTTACACAGGCCTGGGTAAACGGCGATAGTAGATGTGACTCTTACACAGGCCGGGTAAACGGCGATAGTAGTTGTGACTCTTACACAGGCCGGGTAAACGGCGATAGTAGTTGTGACTCTTACACAGGCCGGGTAAACGGCCATAGTAGTTGTGACTCTTACACAGGCCGGGTAAACGGCGATAGTAGTTGTGACTCTTACACAGGCCGGGTAAACGGCCATAGTAGTTGTGACTCTTACACAGGCCGGGTAAACGGCGATAGTAGTTGTGACTCTTACACAGGCCGGGTAAACGGCGATAGTAGTTGTGACTCTTACACAGGCCGGGTAAACGGCCATAGTAGTTGTGACTCTTACACAGGCCGGGTAAACGGCCATAGTAGTTGTGACTCTTACACAGGCCGGGTAAACGGCGATAGTAGATGTGACTCTTACAGAGGCCGGGTAAACGGCCATAGTAGTTGTGACTCTTACACAGGCCGGGTAAACGGCGATAGTAGTTGTGACTCTTACACAGGCCGGGTAAACGGCCATAGTAGTTGTGACTCTTACACAGGCCGGGTAAACGGCCATAGTAGTTGTGACTCTTACACAGGCCGGGTAAACGGCCATAGTAGTTGTGACTCTTACACAGGCCGGGTAAACGGCGATAGTAGATGTGACTCTTACACAGGCCGGGTAAACGGCGATAGTAGTTGTGACTCTTACACAGGCCGGGTAAACGGCCATAGTAGTTGTGACTCTTACACAGGCCGGGTAAACGGCCATAGTAGTTGTGACTCTTACACAGGCCGGGTAAACGGCCATAGTAGTTGTGACTCTTACACAGGCCGGGTAAACGGCGATAGTAGATGTGACTCTTACACAGGCCGGGTAAACGGCGATAGTAGTTGTGACTCTTACACAGGCCGGGTAAACGGCCATAGTAGTTGTGACTCTTACACAGGCCGGGTAAACGGCGATAGTAGTTGTGACTCTTACACAGGCCGGGTAAACGGCGATAGTAGAT